>NC_089830.1:22608283-22927089 GCF_035046505.1 Tiliqua scincoides | reverse complement strand
AGACATTCTCCCGCTGACGAGGCTGCATGAAGGATTCCTCCTGCCGCCTGTGGGCTGGCAAGTGGGAGGGAAGCATGAAAATCAATGAGAATATCAGCGCCTGTGGTTTGAGAGACAGAGAAATAGACCACAGCAGAGATGCATCATCTTTGACAAGTGCAGGTTTTTGTTTTTGTTTTTTGCTCACCAATGGCCTACGAGTTGAAGAACCAGGTTTCATTATACCATCAGCCACTGTTGGGTCCAGCCTACCCAAATGGCCAGCAACGCCAGGTTGGCAGCCCCGCCAAACCTGAGATTCAGGATGTGGGGCCTGGTGATGTCACAAGGCTGGACACAAGGATGTCACAAAGTTGCATACAATTGGATGACCAAAATAGTCAGTCATCTCTTGAACCACTCTGGCACCACAGTAGATTACTGTGGGGGAAAGGGAGGGAGGCAAGTCTGGGCGAGATTCTGATTTTGTTTAGAGAAATCTTTCTTTCTGTCTTTCTGTCTTTGGCGGGGAGGTCTTCAGAATAATGGGTGAAATTTTTACAGGTATCCATGAGGGCAGGGTGACCAGATACAATGGAGGACAGAGTGCCTGTGGCTACAACCTTATGCACACTTTCCTGGGAGCAAGCCCCATTGAATATATTGGGACTTACTTTTGAGTAGACCTACTTCGGATTGGGCTGGGTACCTATAACCACTGTACAGAAGAGGGAATTGGGTCCCTTTGGGGAGAAAGGAGGTATATAAATAAATAAACATTGTCAGGTGCAGCTCAACATGGAAGAGTTTAAAAAGCTGCACCTGCCAAAATCCCCCCTTCTATACATTGGTTAAAGGCATAAGCACTCTGTCCTCCATTACATCTGGTCACCCTGCATTGGGGAGAGCAGGAATGTGTCCCCCATAGATATCGGGAATGAGAAAGTAAACATTCTGTGGCAGCTCAGAGTGCGATACCATAGTCTTTCGAGACTGAAGGTTGCCAACAAAAACAGCAGCTCAATCAATTGCTTAAAGGGAATTTGTAATTTGGGAATGGTCTGTTTTCTCCACACAAACGTGATTGTGAGGAGCTCCAGAAGGATCTCTCCAGACTGGCAGAATGGGCAGCAAAATGGCAGATGCGTTTCAATGTAAGTAAGTGTAAAGTCATGCACATTGGGGCAAAAAATCAAAACTTCACATATAGGCTGATGGGTTCTGAGCTGTCTGTGACAGATCAGGAGAGAGATCTTGGGGTGGTGGTGGACAGGTCGATGAAAGTGTCGACCCAATGTGCGCCGGCAGTACAGAAGGTCAGTTCTATGCTTGGGATCATTAGGAAAGGTATTGAGAACAAAACGGCTAATATTATAATGCTGTTGTACAAATCTATGGTAAGGCCACACCTGGAGTATTGTGTCCAGTTCTAGTCACTGCATCTCAAAAAGGATATAGTGGAAATAGAAAAGGTGCAAAAGAGGGCAACTAAGATGATTGCTGGGCTGGGGCACCTTCCTTATGAAGAAAGGCTATGGCATTTGGGCCGCTTCAGCCTAGAAGAGACGCCTGAGGGGGGACATGATTGAGACATACAAAATTATGCATGGGAAGGATAAAGTGGATAGAGAGATGCTCTTTACACTCTCACATAACACCAGAACCAGGGAACATCCACTAAAATTGAGTGTAGGGAGCGTTAGAATAGACAAAAGAAAATACTTCTTTACTCAGCTTGTGGTCAGTCTGTGGAACTCCTTGCTGCAGGATGTGGTGATGGCATCTGGCCTTGATGCCTTTAAAAGGGGATTGGACAAGTTTCTGGAAGATAAATCCATTACGGGTTACAAGCCATGATGTGTATGTGCAACCTCCTGATTTTAGAAATGGCTACGTCAGAATGCCAGATGCAAGGGATGACACCAGGATGAAGGTCTCGTGATCTGGTGTGCTCCCTGGGGCATTTCGTGGGCCGCTGTGAGATACAGGAAGCTGGACTAGATGGGTCTATGGCCTGATCCAGTGGGGCTGTTCTTATGTTCTTATGAATGGGAATTTTCAAATCCCAAATCCAATCATGTTTGCGTTTTTCCCAGTAATCCCTCCCTTTAAGTGATTGGCTGAGCTGCTATGCTGTCACAAAATGTTTACATTCTCACCCCTCAGAGGGAAGCAGTCAGGGGTTGAAGGGGTTGTGAATCAAGTCAACAAGGACTCACTCAGGACCAAGAGATAGGAAGATCCATGTGCTGCAGAGAGACAAGAGAGCTTTGGATGCTGCAGAGCTGTAAAGTCACGGATAGAATTGAAGCTTAATAGGTGGCAGGAATGGGCTAAATTCCCCCATTTCGATTTGAACTAACCAGCCAAATCTGTGGCTGCAGGTTGCTTGTTAAGATCCAAATGCAATATGGAACTAGTGCACACTGTGAGATAATAAGTGCCGTGTCAGTTAAACAGCCAGTGTGCGCACAAGTGTCTGTGTGTGGCCCACCAGGAACTGCTGCGCTAATCTGGAATCTCAAGTACGGTTCCCAGGAGGTGCTGTTTAAGATAGTTTGGGGAAAAACGTAACAGAACATGCATGTCACCCTAATTTGTGAATGATCAGGGTATGTATGTCCACTGGGAGTTTCAAGGTGGTTTTTGGTTGATGAACCATGTGCCTTTTTGACTGGTGGATCAGTTTCATTGAAATGAACATGTAGATTTCTCCCAAATCTTGAGAGATATTGAAGAAAGTATGGGACTGCAATCTGATATGTACTTTCCTGGGAGTAAGCCCAACTGAACTCAATAGGACTTACTTCTGAGTAGACATGCATAGGATTGTGCTATATATATGCAAATATTTAGATTTAGAATTGGACAGAAGGAAACCCTAAAACATCTCTCATGCTTTCGGCATGGTGTTGAAGGACGTCTGAGATGGCAGGATCGCTCCAAAGGGGACTTGCTACATTCAGTTGGTAATGTTGCAGCTCAAATCCTATGCATATTTTCTCAGAAGTAAGCCCCACTGCATTCAGTGGAGCTTACTGTCCAGTAGGGCCAGGGTCCCTGCCCTGAGGGGCTTACAGTCAAAGTATTGGCACAATGGGTAACAGTTGAAGGGAAGGGGAATAGAAGCCTGTAATGGAAGTGCACATGATCCCTCTGGGTGTGGTGTCAACACTGGCCCCTTGCTCTGGCTGGCAAGCATAGGGTTAACCCCAGGGCTCTAACTAGCAGTGGGTATGCTGTACAGCTGCAGCCACTAAAGGCAACCAGGTCATTAAGGGATAAAAACAGCACCTGAAGAAGAGAGAGTGTGGTGAGTGTAGAAGGGAGGGAGCGAGTGAGCTTGGAGGAGGAGGAGGAGGAGGAGGAGGGTGCACTTTATGGATGGACCAACTGAGGAACTGGCTGATGGACTAACTTACTA
Organism: Tiliqua scincoides; assembly: GCF_035046505.1. NCBI lineage: Eukaryota > Metazoa > Chordata > Lepidosauria > Squamata > Scincidae > Tiliqua > Tiliqua scincoides. Next base: position 22,923,686 of record NC_089830.1, on the reverse strand, counting down.
ATGGACAGATGGGTGAATGGACTTCTGAGGACTGTTGGAACAGAGACTGCTGGAGATAGGTGTGTAGTTGCCACTCCCAAGATCTGCTGTGGGGTCAAGTGGTTGCTGGAGAAGCTGCTGGCAGGGGAGGAAGGAGGACCTCTGCAGATTGAACAGGTGAGCTACCCTGGTGGGGGGGTCTGGCAGCTCTGCAGTGCAGAATTAGGGCCATTGTTGGGGAACACAGGGGGAGCTAATTAGCTTAAAGTGGGCATAGGTTCTCTAGGTGAAGTTTGTGCTGAGAGTTTGGCAAAACAAAGCCAGGGTAAAACAGGGGAATTGCATATAATGGTTTTACACACACATTTAGGCTTAAGCTACAATCCTATACAAATGTACCTAGGAGTATATTGTCCCACTGAACTCAATGGGGCTTACTTCTGAGTAGACATGCCTTAGAGTGCCCTGCTATAGCACAGTCCTTTGCAAGTTGACTCAGAAGTCAGTTTCCCTAATTTCAATGGGCTTACTCCCATGAAATTGTGTATAGGACAGCAGCTCTACTCACACTATGAAATGGGGACTATCTGCTGATGTCTTAACTCTCAAAGATGTTGCAGTGCTAGAGATCAGGTGCCCTTCTTTGGGCTTCCATGGGCCACAAATGGGGTACAGCTAACCGTGAGGATGACCTTTGTGAATGGGCTGCCAATTCCTTTCACATCACTCCATGATGGTTCAGTGCAGAAGTTCTCCAAGCCTGGGCTAGTCAGTTCTCTCAAGGGCACAGGTAACGCCAAGACCGCTGGTTTTCATTGATCTGAGCTCTGTGCCGGCTGCATCAATGCGGCCCAAGTAACCTAGAAACCACCTGGGAATCGACCAGACAGTAAACTGGCCAATTGATTTCCTATGGCTGCCAGACACACACCAGAGGGAACAAGCAGTACAAGGTCTTATGCAGGTGGGGAAGATGTATGAAAGCCACAGAGGTTCCTTGGGGCCATGCCAAAGTGGGGAGGGAGGAAGGGGGGGACTTGCAGCATCCAAGGGTGCTTAGGAATTGCTAGATCGGGCCACAGACCCAACAACCCTCCATCTGCTTTTCATAGAATAATGGAAGGGATCCATAAGGTCATCTAGTCCAGTGGTTCTTGCACATTTAGCACTTGGACCCACTTTTTGAAATGAGAAGATGTCATGACTGGAAGTGATATCATCAAGCAGGAACACTTTTAACAATCCTAGGCTGCAATCCTACCCACACTTACCCAGGAGTAAGTCCCATTTAATATCATTGTTAAAAGAATATACATAGTAGCTTGTTCAAAGTACAGGTCTGTAACATTTCCCCAAATGCAGTCACATGCCCTGCACATGCCTGATCTCGTCTGATCTTCGAAGCTAAGCAGGGTCAGGCCTGGTTAGTACTTGGATGGGAAACCGCCTGGGAATACCGGGTGCTGTAGGCTTATACCATGACGTTGGAAGCTAAGCAGGGTCAGGCCTGGTTAGTACTTGGATGGGAGACCGCCTGGGAATACCGGATGCTGTAGGCTTCCACCATGATCTCGGAAGCTAAGCAGGGTCAGGCCTGGTTAGTACTTGGATGGGAGACCGCCTGGGAATACTGGGTGCTGTAGGCTTCTACCATGATCTCGGAAGCTAAGCAGGGTCAGGCCTGGTTAGTACTTGGATGGGAGACCGCTTGGGAATACTGGGTGCTGTAGGCTTATACCACAGTCTTTCGAGACTGAAGGTTGCCAACCAGTCACATACCATGGTAGCATCAAGTCTAATGTATGAAAAATAAAATATTAAATGAATGGGAACCCACATGAAATTGGCTCTCGGCCCACCTAGTGGGTCCCAACCCACAGTTTGAAAAACACTGATCCAGTCCAAGTCCATGGTGGTCCACCAGGTACCTCTCGGAAGCCTACATTGCAAGGTAGTAAGATAGACTTCCTGCCCTCTGTTGCTCCCCTGCAGCCAGTATTCCAAGGCACACTACCACAGTAACCAGGGGTACCCAGGGGAAACATATAGCTATCCTGATTTGTAGCCACTGATAGACTTATCCTCCATGAGATTGCCAAATCCCCTTCTAAAATCACCCAAGCCCATGTCGGAATGTCAGAAGAACAGCCCCACTGGATCAGGCCATAGGCCCGTCTAGTCCAGCGTCCTGTATCTCACAGCGGCCACCAAATGCCCCAGGGAGCACACCAGATAACAAGAGACCTGCAAGGCCTCCTGGGAATTGTAGTTTAAGAACATAAGAACAGCCCCACTGGATCAGGCCATAGGCCCGTCTAGTCCAGCGTCCTGTATCTCACAGCGGCCACCAAATGCCCCAGGGAGCACACCAGATAACAAGAGACCTGCAAGGCCTCCTGGGAATTGTAGTTTAAGAACATAAGAACAGCCCCACTGGATCAGGCCATAGGCCGTCTAGTCCAGCGTCCTGTATCTCACAGCGGCCACCAAATGCCCCAGGGAGCACACCAGATAACAAGAGACCTGCAAGGCCTCCTGGGAATTGTAGTTTAAGAACATAAGAACAGCCCCACTGGATCAGGCCATAGGCCCATCTAGTCCAGCTTCCTGTATCTCACAGCGGCCCACCAAATGCCCCAGGGAGCACACCAGATAACAAGAGACCTGCAAGGCCTCCTGGGAATTGTAGTTAAGAACATAAGAACAGCCCCACTGGATCAGGCCACAGGCCCATCTAGCCCAGCTTCCTGTATCTCACAGCGGCCCACCAAATGCCCCACGGAGCACACCAGATAACAAGAGACCTGCAAGAGACCAGATAACAAGGTGCCCTCCCTTGCATTGGCATTCTGGGACATGGAACTGCCCTGTTCAAAGCTGATGGGCAGAATCAAGGATCACTGAGTGAGCAAGCTGAAGCAATCAGGTCTGTGCATGTCTGGTCTTGCCAAGGTGGTGCAGATATCTTTTCAGACTTGATAAAGGAAGTTTACAGGGAGAGAGGAGAAGGCTGAATCTCGAAACCTGGTGGAAGACATGAGAGGGGAGAATCGGACTCCTTAAAATTTGAACACTCTCCTTGCCATGGGGCCTTTTGACGTTGGGGCTGGACGCTTGAGAGCACCTGATTCATTTTGGGGCTGAGCAGCTTCTCGCTTGGTGACTTCAAAGCTAGTGCCATCACCACATCTTCTAGCCATGAATTCCAAAGACTAATCATGCCCTGTGTGAAGAGATCCCATCCTTTTGTCCATCCTAGATCTCCCATCAATTGGTTCCATTGGACGACCCCTGGCTCCAGCTCTGTGAAATAGAGAGAGCCTTCTCTCTCTCCATGCCATGTATCATGCCATTTCAATCACATCCCCCCCTTCAAACTTGAATGCTCCAAATGTTATAGCCTTTCCTCAGAAGGAAGGTGCCCCAACCCTCTGATTTTTGGCAGGCATCCTTTGCACCTTTTCCAGCTCAATGGCAACTTTCTCTCGAGGTGAAACAACTGGAACTGAACCCTGTACTCCGAATGCTCCTGGAACCACAGAGTTGTATAAGGCAGTGGTTCTCAAACCTTTTAGAAACCCTAAAGCAAGGGTGTCAAACATAAGGCCCTCAGACTGGGTGTGGCCCCGGAAGCCATTTCTCCAGGCCATGTTATAATTGGGCTCTCCCAGTGTGATAATTGGGCTCTCTGATATCTTGAAATTATGAACAAGCCCTGCCCTTTTTCCCTTTGGTCATTTGCAGCGAATGAGTTTCTATGCGAGAATAAAGTGCTTCTTTCTGGCCATCATCATAATCACTTAATGATGTAACTTCCGGTCCTCAGCAGGTGCCATGTGTTATTTGGCCCACTATATGAAATGAGCTTGACACCCCTGCCCTAGAGGTGATTGGGCAGCAGTGCCCAGTTGCAGACCTTCCATTATGTCCGATGGAGCAAATGTCCCGGACGTGAGCCTCTAGGACCCCGTGGAAGCCTCTCTGAGGTTCTCAACAGGGTCGGAAGTTTATAGCCTTGGAAAACCTTCAGGGAGTTTCCCCAATGCAGGCATGGGTCGCTCGAGGCTCCGTGAGCCTCAAGTGAGTGGGAGGAGGGCAAATTTTCACACAGTGGGTGGCAACAGTCCGTGGGGGGCGCCATCACAGACCTTTGTCCTGGGGTGCAAGGCTGGGAGGTCTGCCACTGGCAGTGGCCCCCCCTCCAAGTAGCAGCTTGTGTAACCCTTGATGCACATAATCTGCCCTTCCAGTTTTGCAAACCACCAGCAACTGAGTCACAACCTGGACCCACAGTTTGGAAACCACTGGGAGAAGGACATGATCACATTCATTGTTTTATTTGCAGCCCCTTTCCAAATGATCCCTAGCATGGAGTTTGCTTTCTTCACAGCCGCCATGCCTTGAGCCACCGTTTTCATTGAGCTGTTTCTGATAACCCCCAGGTCTCTTTCCTGGTTAAACCCATTTTTGTCCAGCCCACAGGTGTACACATTTGGGCCCTGTTGCATATGTGCAACGTTGGGCAGAAATGGCTTAATCACCTAGTCTATGCCTGCCATCTCTGCCTCCAGGTATTTCTGGTGTGCCTTCTCTTCCCCCCCCCCCCATGTGACATAATGTCATTGTTTAAATCTCCAGGATTTCCTTCAGCAGGCACCTGGAGATCAATACTGATCCCGGGAGGCTCCAGGTCAATCCGGCAACCCAACTGGCAGCGCAGACCCTTATCAATGTATATGGGAAGGCTGCATTTTTTTTTTGCTCCGGTGTGCATTATTTTTGACTTATTTACACTTCACACTCTTTAGCATTTTGCAGCCCGTTCACCTGGGTTTGTTTCCAAACAAAGCGAATCCTGACTAAGCACAGTTGGAATCAATGGGACTTAAGGTTGTCTAAGCTCAAATGTCTCATTTAGCTTGCAGGTGCAGCTGTAGGCCTTATATTTGGGGCCATGGGGCCATAATGCAAGGGGAGAGGGGGCCTAACCCTTTCTCCCTGCATCGTGGCTCCAATCCAAATTGCCCCCCTCCCCAAAGTGCTTATCAGCTACAGTGGATGGTACTTAAGGGCAAATGTGCATGTAAAAAAATTTTTTTCTCTCCAAGGCTAATAGCAGGCAAGGGGGATTGAAGCTGGGAAATTGGTGCAGGGGGAAAAGGTTAAAACTTCCCTTTCTTATGCACTTTCCTCCCAGTCCAAATCCTGCCACCATGGCTGCTTTTTGAAAATCATATCTTTTTTTAATCGTGGAAGTCTTGCATCTCATTTTGCTTGCCATTCACGTTCCTATGTACGGTGTCAGAGCAGTTCCAGTTAAATCTCTTGGACAGCCTAGAGCAGCAGTTTTCAACCAGTGCGCCATGGCACATTGGTGTGCCAGCAAAAGTCTGCTGGAGTGGCACAGGACTTTGGAACACAGGGGCTGAAAATGGCTGAAAAATTCTTCTGGGTTCTTCAGTTCTGTTTCTAGGACAATAGTCTGTAGTAACCGATTGTGCCTCTTCCATTGTCAACAGAGCTAGTGGAGGAAGACGGAAAGGCAATTCATTACTGCAGACATCTGCCCTAGAAAGGGAGCCTCAGAACCCGGAAGGGTCTCCTGAAACCTTGACGTGATCACATGAGGTGAAGACCACAGAGAAGACCACAGAGGTCAGTGTGCCAAGAGATGAAAAACGTTGAAAATAGCTGCTCTAGAGCCACCAAATCAACACAGAATGAAGTGTGTTCAAGCCCACTGAGAGTGGTGTTGGATGGTTAGTTACCCTTTTATTTCCTTTAACTCAAGCTTCAGGGACTAAGGATCATATGGTTGGCAGCCTTCAGTCTCGAAAGGCTATGGTATAAGCCCACAGCACCCAGGATTCCCAGGTGGTCTCCCATCCAAGTACTAACCAGGCCTGACCCTGCTTAGCTTCTAAGATCAGACGAGATCAGGAGATAGTGTTCAGTATAGGGAGATGGCTGGCAACCTTCAGTCTCGAAAGGCTATGGTATAAGCCTACAGCACCCAGGATTCCCAGGTGGTCTCCCATCCAAGTACTAACCAGGCCTGACCCTGCTTAGCTTCCAAGATCAGATGAGATCTGGCATGTGCAAGGATCAATCCTGGAAGGAACCTGACAAGCTAATTCAAGGAAAGAGCACCTCGGTGCATGCACGAAGTATATATCTGTCATTGCGAAATCATCTCTGGGAGGTCATACACCTCTGAAATCAAGGCGCAAACAGGACTGTCCCAAATCCTTCCCCGCATACCTGAGAGAGCATATCATTGCCATCATTGACCCTGCACGCACATTCTTCCCTCCCCTTCCCTGCAAGTGCATCAGCCCTTCATCTTCTCTGGTTCTGCTGCTGCTGCGTCCTCTTCATCCTCCTCCTGCCCTTGCATGATGCTTCTATCGCCTCCCTTTTCTGTTCCTACTGCCACTTGAAAAAGGCATGGGGAGCAGAAGGGGAAGCATATGGAGGAGGGAGCAGGAGGAGAGTGGCAGTGGTCTAGAGCAGTGGTTCTCACACTCTTCACACCGGGACCCACTTTTTAGAATAAAAATCTGTCGGGACCCAACAGACAGTGATGTCATGAGCGGAAGTGACATCATCAAGCAGAAAAATTTTTTTAGCAATCCTAGGCTGCAATCCTACCCACACTTACCCGGGAGTAAGTCCCATTTGCAGTCATGTACACAATTGCATTTTAAAAGAACAGATCTGTAACATTTCCCCAAATGCAGTCACATACCATGGGAGCATCAAGTCCAACCTATTAAAAATAAAGTATTGAAATGAATGGGGACCCACCTGAAATTGGCTTGTGACCCACCTAGTGGGTCCCACAGTTTGAGAAACACTGGTCTAGGGCAGGGGTGTCCAAAGTTTTTGGCAGGAGGGCCACATCATCTCTCTGACACTGTGTCGGGGGCCGTGGAAAAAAAGAATTAATTCACATTTAAAATTTGCATAAATTTACATAAGTTTACATAAATGAATATATTAAAGATGAACTTATATGAATGAATGAAGGTCCTGCAATAGCTCAAGGCCTATAAAAGGCCTTGCACAAAGCAAGGCCAGCCTTTCCTTTGCTGCCACTGCTGCATCACAGATGTGAAATAGCAAACTGTGTAGGGAGCGCTCTTGCCACAGCTCACACGAGAGGTCAAACAGTTGCCCTCATGCTGAGAGCAGTTGTGTCGGGCCAGTATGGGCTCCAAAAAATCTCTGGAGGGCCAGAGGCTCATTGGAGACTGGGGTTCCCTAAGGGCCGCATTGAGAGGCCTTGAGGGCCGCATGTGGCCCCAGGGCCGGGGTTTGGGCACCCCTGGTCTAGGGCATCCTCTGGGAGACACTCTAGGCTCCCACCACTCTCCTTCTGCTCTCCACACACTTCTGTTTCTGTCTCCCTCTGCCTTTTTTTCAAATGGAGGTGGCAGCCACAACAGGGGTGAGGGCAGTGAGGCCAGGCAATTGCAGCACATGGCGTGGAGGCTGGCAGTGGTGTGTGACTTCCACCAGTCTGCTCCCTCCCACCTATCTATCCCTGAGGCAGCCCTTCCACCTGGCCTCATGAACGGGCCAACCCTGAGAGCAGGATTTTAAGACAGAGGGAGGAACTTCCAGGTAGATCTGAGTTCTCCTGGCACATGGCAAATAAACCAAGCAATTAACAACTTGAAGAAGAGTATAACACTGTATGGGCGAGGGGGAATGAAGAAGCCAAAGCTAGGGAACTATTAGTTTCATCTGCTCAGCAATCACACTGTATCCATTGCTTCCCCTCCCACTGATCCCATCCTCCCCGCCCCAATCTCTGTTAAATCTTACGCACAAATGTGTTTAAAATGATCCTCCTAACCCCGTTAATCTCTTCATCGGTTTAATCTGGTTAAGTCATTAAATTCTAATCCTTAATCTGTGCACTGGAAGCCGCCTCTCCCTACCTGCCAACGCTATTAATGAGATCTGCGCCACGGTCTCCGGATTTGATCCCCGCTTTGGGCAAAGAGCGGAGGAAAGTTTTAAAAGTAAGAGTGCATTTCCACTGATGGTTCCAAAGTGTGGTTGTTGGTTCTGGTATAATTTAAGGGGCAAATTATTTCATCTCTGCTCTGCCTGGACTTCCTCTTCAATGATGCATCTGTCACCATCCTTGCTCTCTGTTGCAATGGCATAGCTAAGGCATGTGGGGGCACAAAAATTAACAACCCCCATACACCATACCCCCATAACAACCCCCCAAATTTTAACACACATCCCATGACACCTTAGAGGCCTCCGAAAGGCAGTTCTGGTTTTTCAGCAAAAATTGGAGGTGACTTTCAGTGGCTTCTAAGACACCCCTTCAAGGTGTGGTACCCAGGGCACTGTACCCCCTGCCACTCCTTAGCTATGCCATTGCTGTGTTGCATTCAGAGACTAAGCGGGGGGGGGGGTCCTTGCAAAAAGTGAAACAAAAAGGCTAGGGAAGATAGCGCTGCTGCAATGGGGGAAGAGCGCAGACCCCAAAAGTGTTAAGACTTTTAAAATTTATTATCAAATGCTCCAATGAAATAAAATGCATGAAGACTTTGAGCAAATAAGCTCTTCGTTGGAGGCCAAAACTGAGGACAAAGATACATGAATGATGTCAGGAGCTCCTGAAGGGTGTAAGTGAAATTTTTTTCATCTCAGCCGAATGCATAAGCTTGTGATTTTAGGAGGTGGAGCCTGTGGGATCAGAGGGTGGGGCCAGTGAGATAAGGGGCGGGGCTTGCACAAGCAGAAAGCCAGTGTGCCTTTGAGTCTAACCTTGTTTCCCCCACCTTTTCACTTCCACCACAACCCCTTCCCTCCTTGTTGTCCCCACTCCTGTTCTTCGCATCTGGGCTGAGTGAGTACGAGACGGCTCCTTTGCGCCTGTTAACCATCACGGGCCCGCCATCCATGACGCCACTTAAGACCTTCATCACTATGTGCGGCACGAGTTTAATGAAGTGGTTGAGCTTTTTGTACTGCATAATGAGGAGGCCTCCGTGAGGCTCATTAGATTTGCTTCACCGTTTGGGTGAATTCTGGTCCTCCACTTCAGAATTCAAAGAAACCAAGCCAAACAAAAATTATTAATCAAAAAAAAAAACAAAAAAAAAACCCAAAACAAAACACTGTAGCCTCTTTAAAAAAAAAAAAAATACTACCATCCTGATCTGTTGAAAGGCTTTGCTCCTACTAAACCCTGCTGCAAATGGGATGTTAGATGGAGCTCTCAAGAGAAAAAGAAGACTAAATCCACATGTGAAGGCCCCCAGGAGAGAGAGCCATATTTTATGAGGCTTTTAACTGTGATCTCCTCTTAGTTTAACTTATATGAATTGACACACCCTCCCTTTAGTTTTTTCCAATGCAGTCAGCTTGAGCGTATGAATTGTGAATGAGTGTTGGCAACCTTCAGTCTCGAAAGACTCTGGTATCGCGCTCTGAATGGTGGTTCTGGAACAGCGTCTAGTGTGGCTGAAAAGGCCGATTCGGGAGTGACAATCCCTTCCACACTGGGAGCAAGTGCAGTCTCTCCCTGGTCTGTCTCCTTGGCTATGGGCCTTAATGATCTCTCCCACCGTTGGAAGCAGCCCCTGGCGTCATGCTCTATGCCAATCGAGCAAAGACTTATGACACTAGATACAAGCATGAGTCTTCACAGTTCTCATGAGTTGGCTTCACATGGATCAGGGGCTGACTAATGGCAGACTGGCTGGGGAGGGGCCGGAGGCATCCCTGCGGCACCCTAGTGCTAAAGCTCACTGCGTCACCCCATTATGGACCTCCTCCTGTACCAGACCACACAGAATAAATTACAATATCATACTCGCAGCCTAAATGCAGTGGTTTGACTAGGGTTGGTGTCACCCCCATTAACTTTATTTATTTACTTATTTTAATGTATAATCGTTCAGGACACCAACAAATCAGTAACCAATAAAAAAAAACCCGATGACACTCGCATTACTGAATAAGAGTTCGTTATGCTAAGACGGATTTCTTGATTGATTTAATAATAGTATTAACTCTGATTCATGAAAATGAGAGCTGACTCATACCAACACCTGATTGGTTCCCTGCTGTGTCATAATAACACCTCATTGGCTCTCAGAACAACTATTCTCATTGGTCAGTTTTGAGTTAAAGAAATCCACTTTTTGTTACATACGGTCATTGTGTTTTCCATTTCTCGTTATTTATCCATAACTTTGGACAGAATACAGATGTTTTAACGCCGTTTTGTTTCATTGAATTCTACATTAAATTACACATTGATAGATATATATAACATGATGATGTTATTCAAACATACCAAGATTGTCCCAATTTTGGCCAGTAGTGGTGTCATCACCACCACACCCTGAGTGCATCTCCCTTTGCGGTCCTTACCTCTTGCACTTCCTAGCAATGCCAATGGGAGGGGACCACTTTTTTCTATCCATGCACATCCACTATCCTTCCTCCACGTCCTACTCCCTTGACTGGAAAACGAAGAAGGGGGCAGAGTGCAAAAAGAAGGTGAAGAGAGTGGGTGCGCTAGAGTGTCTCGGTGCCCTCTAGCCCACTGCTCTCCTCTTCTCCCTACCTCCTCTTTTTCTTGTCCACTTCAGGGAGTGAGAGCCCGGCACATCACCTGGTCAGGACAGAATTTGAGACGGGAAGTCTTGAGCCAGCCCTGAGATGGATAGTGCCACCAGCCTTTAAAGGAAGAATGTTCAGAAGAGGGGGGCATGCATTTGGAATGAAATAAACAGCATCGAATGTGGTTATGGGCAGCCCCCATTCATTTCCACAAGCAGGAGAATTCCTGTGGCTCATGCTTCACGTTCAGTCTCTCTATGCGCTTTCAATTTTTGCTATTCTGCCTCAAGCACCGAACAAACGTGGGCCAATTCCCGACCCTTCCAATGGCTGACAAATTGTCCGCAACCCTGACCAATTCCTGTTGGCAGCCCCTGTGCCAAATACAACTTCTTTAGGGTGTCATATTTCGCCAGGAAGAGCATAGAGCACATACAGCCCTGAGGGCAGAACGAACAAACATTTCATCTTCCTAGTCAGATGGCAAACAAGACGATGTGATGCAAGCACTCAGAAATGTACATTGTTCACCATTCCTCTGTTCTTGTTCTTATATAGAGAGAGATGAGATGTTACACTTTCATGGTAGTACTCTTAACATGCTCAAGGGCACTCTGCCCATAAGCTGCTTCTTAAGAGCTGTTGTCTGTCAAAGATGACATATGAAGCCATCTCCTGTTGCTAGCCCAGAATTATCCTTTCCAACTGGAATACAGATGGTCTAGCTCAGGATCCCTCACTGGTAGTGACTCTTCAGGGTTTCCCAGCCCTATTGGGAGATGCCAAGGAATGAAGTTTGGATGAAGCGTATTTATTATCATTTTATTTTTCACATTTTAATCCCTCCCTTCCTCCAAGGAGCTCAGAGTGAAGTACATATTCCTCCCTTCCTTTGGTACTCGCGACAACCCTGCGAGGAGGGTTAGGCTGAGAGAGTGTGGCTGGCTCAAGGTAGCTGAGTGGGGATTTGAACCTGGATCTTCTAGGTCTAAGTCCAATTCCCAAACACTACATCAGGGGCATCAAACATGTTTCATACAGAGGGCCGAAATTAGCATTCACGGTCCTGCTGAGGGCTGAAAGTGACATCATTAAGCTCTCCATCAGAGTCGGCACGGAGGCTGAATTCAGCTTCCACCGGCTGGTACACGTCCCTGCGTCGGTCCAGCCAACTCTAGCGGAGGCACAAATGTGCTTTATGGCACGTTTGCTCCCCTCCTTGGCTGATACAAGGGTCTGGGGTGGGTGGGGAGGAGGCAAGAGGGAGGCGTTCCGGTGTGGGGGGATGGCGGGTGGAGGGAGGTCCCGGGGGTGAGTGGATGGGGAGCTGGGACCCAGCAGATGGTTGGCAACCTTCAGTCTCGAAAGACTATGGTATAAGCCTACAGCACCCGGTATTCCCAGGCAGTCTCCCATCCAAGTACTAACCAGGCCTGACCCTGCTTAGCTTCCAAGATCATACAAGATTTAGTATGTGCAGGATAACAGTTGCTATGCTGGATCCTAGGCTCCATTCCTGAGCAGCATGGAGCTGTTCCGAGTCACTCCACTCTCCTGAGACTTATGCTACCTCCTGAGGTGGCGCAAGTCCGAGTAGACCCATTGGGGCTACAGTAGCTTACCCTTACCTCTGGCTGAGCCACTTTGGGCCCCTATCTTACTCTGGATACAGCGCAGCCTCCTGGCCTGCCTGTTCCAGCGCAAGATAGGATTGCACTGCACAGCTTGTACTCTGCACATGCTCAAAAGCACTACGTCCTTAGAGCATTTATGTTAAAAAAATCAGACAAAAAGATACTCTGCGCATGGTCGAAAGCACTGAGCTTGAGGTTTCAGAGTGTTTTAAAACAACCTTAAATGATCCAGGCGAGCAGAATGGCCAAGTTAGCGACATGAGATGTTTTAAAAATTAGATCTGATTGCATGTTTTCAATGACTTCGGAGAAGACTTTAATGAAAGACGCAAATGGGAGAAATACGGGGAGAGGGAGGAGGGTCAGGATTGTGGGGCTGTCAGGAATTGTCTTCTCCGGCTTGCCCGTGCCCTGCGTTTGCCATTCACCCGCCCACCTCCTTCCCCGATATGGGGAGGCACAATCAGGAAGATGCCATGACAGCAGTAATTATTCCTGTTTGTTTTGTTTTTTATTTGGTATTTGCTCGTAATAAATGTAATTAGTTTTGGTGGTCCCTGCGGGAGATCAGGAGAGATCACGTGATGCAGCTGGGAAAGGGTGAGGCTGGAAGGCCTGATTCTTGGGTCCTTTGGGGAGGGGTGCTTGGTTCATGGAGGGTGGGGAGGGAGTCGGGACCCCGGGGTTCTTTTCCGAGAGTGTTGCCATGGATTTTCGATCCTCACCCGGTACAATTGACTTAATGAATCTCAAACTAATTAAATGTCTGGTACCAAGTACTCCACTTTACCATTTATTTAGCAAATGAGTCGTCGGCATTGTGCAGAAGCGACACCGCCTGTCCTCACCCAGTGGGCATCCAATCCCGTCTGCACTTGGCAGTTCCTCTTGCCTGCTGGATGCCGAACGCAAATGGCTGGCAGGCGGAGACCATTAAGGTTGCCACTAGTTTCGCCCTGGCTGTGCTCTTGTGCCTTTCGCAGCAGCCTGGTGGAACTTTGCTCAGGACTTGGTCTCCCTAGTTGGAAATGCTACCCCAACATGCAAATTGACTATGCGGGACAAAGCTCTCCCTCTCCAAAATGTATTTTGCCCCTTCTGTGACCCTGGCCTGATGTTGCCCATGGGCACAGCTGTGCACCTCTAGGGCGGATGTTTCTGGCTGTTGATATAGGGCCAGCCCAAGACCACCCACCACCTGAGACAGCACACCAAATGCTATCCCTCTGACCCAGCGGGGTGTCAATCTGCTGTTCCTCTTCCTCCACCCAATCTGTAAATTTGAGAAGAAAAAAGAGAGGAAAAGCACTTATGGAAGTCTCATGCCTCTTCCTCCTCCTCTACCTCATTGAATCCAAGGGGACAGAGCAGGGGCAATGGAGACAAGAGCCCCCTCCCAAACTGTAACTTGAGGCAACTGTCTCTCCCAACCTCTTGGAGGGGCCCGGGCCTGTCTGGATTGTTATTGAGAGGCTGGGGAGATTTGCAAGTCACAACAGCAGAGAAGACAAAGGGCCCAATCCTATCCAAATTTCCAGTGCTGATGCAGCTGTGCCAATTGGGAATACTGGGTGCTGTAGGCTTATACCATAGTCTTTTGAGACTGAAGGTTGTCAACCAATAGGGCATGCATTGCAGCCTGTGGTGGGGACACTTGTTCCCTAACTTCAGGGCTGCATAAGTGCTGGAAAGTTGGAGAGGATTGGGCCCTAAGGGAGGCACTGAGTTCCTCCAGAAGTCAAGCAGCGAAGTGGAAATGAGGTTGTGCAAAGAAGAGAATGCAGTGCGTTTTTAAGATTGCTTCAGCGGGCAAATGGCGCCATTTAGCAACAGGCACTCAGGATAGGACAGGATGTGACAAGATGGGGTGCAAGGGAAGCCAATGTGAGGAGGGAGGCATGCGGGGGTGTTGTAGGGAGGAGGGATTCTGCCATCTGGATGCAAAGTTCATGCAGCCATCTCTGGAATACAGTTTGGTCAACTCCTTTATTTTGAGCAGATGATGGCCAGAGCCAAAAGGGCCGCTTGCCCTTGCTGAAGACCGTTGGCTCTGACCTAAAGTGCCAGGATGGTTTGGGAGTCAGACTGTAATCCTAACTACACTTTCCTGGGAGTAAGTCCCATTGAACGCAATAGGATTTGATTCTGAGTAGACCTGCATAGGATTGTGCCCACAGACCTGGAAGATCCAGGTTCAAATCCCTGCTCAGCCCTGAAGCTTCCTGGGTGACCTTGGTCCAGTCACTCTCTCTCTCTCTCTGCCTCACCTACCTCACAGGGTTGTTGTGAGGGCAAAAGAAGCGGAGGAACTTTGTACACCACCCTGAGCTCCTTGGAGGAAGGGTAGGATAAAAATGTGAAGAATGAATGAAGAGGCAGGAGGAAAAAGGAGCAGCCCCCTTGCAAGGACAGAAAAAGAGAGAGAGAGAGAGAGAGAGAGAGAGAGAGAGAGAGACCCCTTAGGGCAGTGTTTCTCAAACTGTGGGTCAGGACCCACTAGGTGGGTCACAAGCCCATTTCAGGTGGGTCCCCATTCATTTCAATATTATATTTTTAATATATTAGACTTGATGCTATCCTGATATGTGATTGCATGTGGTGAAATGTTACAGACCTGTGCTTTTAGCAGGCTAGTATGTATATGCTTTTAACACTGATAGTCAATGGGACTTACTCCTGGGTAAATGTAGGTAGAACTGAAGCCTAGGATTGTTTAAAAAGTTCCTGCTTGATGATGTCACTTCCGGTCACGACATCACTTTCGGTGGGTCCCAACAGATTCTCATTCTAAAAAGTGGATGCTGGAGCTTAGGGCACATTTGGGGGAGGGGGGTGGATTGCATTTTTACTTTGCAACTAAAATTTTATAAATGGATATCTTGCACACCCAGCGACTTTTATCCTGCTTTCTGTGCTCCGGATCCAAAGATGTGTATGCACTGCAAGGGGTTGTGTCCGTACCAGTGGGGGAGGAAGGAAGGTCAGAACTTTCAACAAACTAGAGAAAGAGCAAAGGAAATTCCTCTGGGAAGGATGCAGCATCACTGCTGAGCCAGCACCAACAAGGCCCTGATTCTGTATCTGCCATAAATTGTACGGCTCGCCATAGTTGGAACTAGATCTAAAATGTGTGCTTCCAAAGGCAGGGTCTAGCCAGCCAGTTTCTGGATCTGGGTCTCCTTGGGGTCAGGAGTACAGCAGACAGATTGTTTTCACTGATCCAACATTGAGCCAAATCACTGAGTATCTGCTGCTGGATATCATGTTTCTTTATTAGCTGTGCAGCATTCCTACACACAGGTGAGACCCCATGTTACAAGGGAATTTGAATATAGGATCCCTGCCTTGGCCACCATTAAATATCTTATTTCATACCTACTTCCCCATCGCCACCAAATAGTTCCCTGCAATTTTGTTCTTCCAGCAGCTAGCCTTCTCTCTCTCTCTCTCTCTCTCTCTCTCTCTCTCTCTCATGGTGTGTCATGCTGGTTCAAAGGTGGAATAATAAAGCCTGCAATTCAGTTTACATTTTCCTGGAAGTAAGCCCCAATTGAACACAATGGTACTTATTTCTGGATTACGCTGAAAATCTGTTTTGCTTTTTATTGGGAAGGCTTTTAATGAATATCAGCTTTGCTAGACCTGAGTAGCTAGACTGCTGACACTTTGACACCTCAGTGTTTGCAAGGGATGCTTAGTTCAGAATTTGGCTGGGCATAGATTCCAGCAGGCGACCTTTTCTCCCTGCCCTTTAGGATCAGAACAATGAGCCCGTGTTGCAACATGAAGTATCTTTGTGCTATCTCACCATATATTTTCCACCCACTCCAAGGTTGCATGCCTGCCGGATGGGCTCGCCTAACCTGGGGCTCCTACCTGGCCCCCAGTAAATCAGACCAATGGCCCCCATCTAGCTTTGAAGCGTGAAATTCGATTACCATGTCCCTATCATTAGCCTCATTGCTATAGCAACAGATGTTATTAGCCATCGTCAAATTCCCCAACCCCTTTATTAAATCTAACTGCGGAATTTGACTCCCTGACCCGCCACGTCAGTTGCAGCTGTTTGGTGATTAGCACAGGGGGGTTGGAAACATCATCTCAGGGGCAGTTCAGCTCATTTACAGTTTACCAGTTGGAGCTGCTGGTTTCACTTGGGGTGGGGTGGGAAGAAGGCACAGGGGCGATAACATCTGTGACTGCTGTGAGGCTTTTTTTACGACCCTGTAAAAAAAGTCACAAGTGCCCCAGGATAAAAGGGTTTGGAAACTTTATGAGACCCAGAGCAAGGTGTCTCCTGGCCTCTGCCTGGCCAGTGATTATGTACAGAACGCAAAGTACGGTATTGTCTTTATTAGGGCCAACTGGTTGGTCGACCAACCAACTAAGGTTGGTTGGAACTTGTTCAACCAACTGAGGTTGAACCCAGAGGCATCTCTAGGGTTTGCATGGTCCATTTTAAGATCACCCCCATGATGGACCTCCTCCTGTATCAGACCATACAGAATAAAAAAGATTAACTTTAATACACAACAGTTCCAGGTCACCCAACAAATCAGTAACCAACCAAAAACCAGTGGCCAACTTGATGATACTCATGCCAGTTAATAAGAGTTCTAGTATTTGCTCTGATACGTGGAAATAAGAGCTAACACCTCATTGGTTTCCTGCTGTGTCATAATAACACCTCATTGGCTCTCAGAACAATCAGGCTCATTGGTCAGTTCTGAGTTCAAGAAATCCACTTTTTGCCACATAAGGCAGTTGTGTTTTCCTTCTCTGGTTATTTGGCTATAACTTTTGATAGAACACAGATATTTCAGTGTGGTCTGTTTCATTGCATTTTGCATTTAATTACCTATTGAATGACATATAACATGATGGTATTATTCATGAATACCAAGGCTTTCACCATTTTGGCCACTAGTGGTGTCACCATCCCCCTCCCCGAGGGTGTCATCTGGTGTACCTTCCTGTAGTCCCTAGCGATGCCACAGATTGAACTGCAAGCTTTCAAATCCAGTAGGGTTCTTCAACGGGCTGGATGGTAAGCAAAAGAAGCAGAACAGGAAAGTTCAGGGCATGTTGTAGGTTCCTCAGCCGTGTGCAGCTTAGAAAAGCAAAAAGGCAGAGGTTTACACAGAGGCTTAAATCAGCTTCTGAAGGGTGTGGGACACACAGGACTGCTTAGATAAAGGAAATTAAAAAAGCAGTTCACAATGTGGCCACAATCTTTTGCCACTAGGCTCTGCCACGGTGCCAGATTCCTCCTCCCTCTCCCTTTTGCAAAGGTGGGTGGTCTTGCAACATTTCCTGCCTCAACAGTCTCCGGGGCCTGGATGCATCTGACCTAGCAGCACAGCCTGGGAATGGCTATTGGTACCAACAGATGGAGCTGAAAAGGTTTGAGCCAAGATGGTGTAGTGCTGCGGTTTTCAAACTCTCTGGGAGTTTGAAACCCACAGTAAGTCTTGGTGGGGGGGAGGCAGCAGGGGCAGGGGGAAGGCAGGGACTGGGATGCACTCCCCAGTCCCTGCGGCAGCCGTCCCTGTGTGTGGGGAGCTCTGCGCGAGCACCTGCAGGGCACCCCAGGTCAGGGAAAGGGAGAGTGGAGCGATCTGCTCTGCCTCCACAAAAGCAGAAGCGGAGCGCGATCTGGGGAGCGCTGCCGAAGGTTGCGCAGGGCTCCCCGCACCCCCAGGAGGCTGCAGGAGGCTTGGACAAGTGCACCCAAGCCCCTGTAGCCCCCCTGAGCAGCAAGATCCTGTGGATCGTGCAGCTGCCTTCCCCCGTCTCCTGGCTGCCCCTCGCCCCTTAAGGCGGCAGAGGCCAGGACCCACAGGCTGGGGTGTCGCGACGCCCCAGTTTGAATACCACTGGTGTAGTGGTTTGGGAGTTAAACCTGCAAGATCCAGGTTCAGTTCCCTACTTAGCCATGAAGTTTCCTGGGTGACCTTGGGCCAGTCATTCTCTCTCTCAGCCTAGCCTACCTCAAAGGGTTGTTGGGGGCTGGGGATAAGCCCTCGGTTTGGCTGTACTTGTCGTAAGAGGTGACTAAACAGCCACCGGGTAGATGGGACTCGTCAGCCTGGGAAGGCAGCTCATCTGAGAGAAGGAAAACTCTGATCCCAAACCTCCACTGCCCTGTGGCTCCATCCAGTTATGGAAAAGGCTTCAGGAGTCAACCTCAAGGCAAAATCCGGAGCCGGAGTCCCTGAGGCAGTTCATGGCTGAACACAGTCACGTTCTGGCAACTCCTGCGACGCCGCTGGAACCAACCGTGTTGGCCTCTGCCTTTCCATTGGACCATTTCAGCGACATGGGGGGGGGGTTTGCTGCATGGGAAACAGTCTATCCTCCATATCTACATTACCCAAGCTTCGCGCACTGGAGAGGACACTCTGTTCCAGAACCACCATTCAGAGCGCAATACCATAGTCTTCCAAGACTGAAGGATGCCAACTTTGTTGTGAGGACAAAAAAAGAGAGGAGGAACCAACCTGAGCTCCTTGGAGGCACTGTGATATAATATTGCGTTTGGGGGGAGGGGGAGAAATAATAAAATAAAATGGTCTGGGCAGGAGGTCTGGTCTAGAGAGTAGAGCCTCCGTTAGCCCAAAGATAACATCAGAAGGTCGCCAGTTCGAGGACACCGGCAGCTCCCTGAATGGCTGAGAATGGCGAGATCTTGAAGCAGCTGACAAACCCAGCTGAGTGATTCCACCTGCTCTTGGTGTGAGCAAGAAGCATCTTGGCTACCCTCCATGTGAGAGATGGAGCTGCTTGTCTCCCTGCGTGGGAGAACTGGGGGCCAGAAGGTTTCTATCTTTCAAGAAACCACAACATTCAGATGTTTCTTTCATGATCTGGTTGCACATTCTGGCCTCCATCCTCCCACGCTCAGAGCAGATGGAATAGCTCGGCTCAGCTTGTCAGCTGCTTCAAGGTCGCACGGTGCCGGTGGCCTCGAACTGGCGACCAAAAAAGAAGTGAGAAGGAGAATTCAGTGAAGGGCTAGACTGTCCATCCCTCTGCTCTCTTCCATACTTCCTCTTCTGCTCCATTCCCCCTCTTTGATGTCCAGTCATGGGAGCGGGAGGCTGGCACGTCAGCAGGTAAGGAGGGCAGCACTTTGCACATTGTCTCAGGCATCAGGAGGTCTTAGGCTGGACCTGGTCAAAAACAATTTGTACATATCGCATCATCACTTGATTTCTGATCACCTGGCTTCCCAGCGCTTGACAATTGGCAACCGAATGTGTGAACTGACTTGACTGAGAACAATGTGTCTGAAGTGACGTCGGAGAGATATAAAGCTTCCAGCTGTGGTGCTTGATTGTAATGGCTCATTGACACATGCTGTGCATCATCGCTTGACACTGCAGTTGCCAGAAGAGGTGCAGACCAGGGTTGCCAAGCTCTCAGACAGCCTCTGTAGCTGTGCCTTCATGTGCACACTTTAGCAGGTGATGGTGTTACCACCATGTCAGGAAAACCTTCCTCATGAGAAAACTGCTTGAATCAGCACATAAAGTGGCTAGGCCGTACCCCCAAAACTAGAGCTAATCGGCAAAACCAATGCCATTTTTGGATTCAGCACCCCAAAAATATCCAAAATTTGTTCAAACACCTTTGGCAACTACAAAAAAGAAGAAGTTTTTGCTTGTTTTTGGTAGGTTTGTGTAATCATACAATGGGTGGAAACAGTGACATATGGGGGGCAGGGGGAGAGCAATTAAATAGATCGGGGACGACGACACCAAAACTCTCTTGATCCCCAGGTTCAAATGAAGTCCCAAGTTTAGGGCTGCCAACTTTTTTCTTTGGCAAGGCGCCTGTCGATTTAGCAGCCTGTCGCACAGGCAGAAACATCCCCCCAGTGCTGTAATAGAAACAAAGTGGTGGTGGTGGGGGCCTTACAGGAAAATTAATAAGTTGGCACTGCTGTTCCAAGAGCGGCAAAGTAAGAAATGGGTATTGCAGATGAGGCAGGTAGATGGGATGAAAGAAGTACAGAATGGGGGGGGGGGTAGAGAAAGAGAGAGCACATCTTCTCCCCCCTCCCCCTTTACAATCTTGCTCCCTGGGAATTGCTCATATTAATGACCCTATCCCAGAAGCTGAGTGGTTCCTCGCTAATGGTGTAAAGAGCAGCAATTAAACCCCTGGTAATTAGCATCCATCAAGAGCTCACCAGCATTTCTGGTTGGTACCGAAAGAAGGCATGGGAGCTGAGCCCGGTAGGGGGCGCTCTCATTACAGTCACACCGCTGCTGAGCTGCAATGTGGCACCAGGGGGCGCTGTGCTACAGGAGGGGGCGGAAAGTGGACAACGGGGAGGGGGGATTCGAATAGTGTCATATCCTCCCAGGGTCAACATCATGGAGAA
This sequence comes from Tiliqua scincoides, assembly GCF_035046505.1. Classification (NCBI taxonomy): domain Eukaryota; kingdom Metazoa; phylum Chordata; class Lepidosauria; order Squamata; family Scincidae; genus Tiliqua; species Tiliqua scincoides. Next base: position 22,903,085 of record NC_089830.1, on the reverse strand, counting down.
ATGGGGCTAGCACCTTTTTTTTGGGGGGGGGGGCTCTCACCCTCCTGCCTTTCAACTAGCAGAACGCAGGAATTGCACACCTGAGATGATGAACGCATCACTCAATGTCTGAGCTTCAACATGAAAGGCAGAGGAGCAGGTTCAGGTGAAAAAGGTGGCAACCTGCTATGGAAAAATAAAAATAAAGTGGGATGGAGCAAACGTTTTCAGGCACCAATCTAGGGGGCCAGGCCCCTGATTGCTCTTGCCTTTTTCCAGAGCTGGCCCAAGTGCCCCTTTGCAACCCTACTGTTCGTGTGAAGGCTATGATTATAGCAGGGACACCCCTGCAATGGTGTGGAATTTGTAAAGCCCCCCCCCCCCCAAGAATCTGGTGCAATGTGGCCAATGATGATTGGGGGGGGGGGGAATGCAACTGTGTATTACCCCATACCTGAGAGATCCAGCTTCCTCTTGCAAGGGGAACACAGTGACACCCATGGGAGCTTCCTCGAGGGCGAATAGGAGTAGGGAGGGGGAAAGAATCATAGACTTGGAAGTTACCCACAAGGGCATCTAGTTCAACAAAATTCTGTTTGCCTTCCTGTAGCAAAAATTCCTCCTAGAGCATCTCCTCTAGGAGGAAAATAGGAACAGATTTTCTTAGGCACCATAGCATGAAAGGAAAGGGCTAAACCCCCCTCTCGCCCACGAGTTGTGGTCCAAATCCTGATAGCCCCTCCCAAATCAGCAAAAGGGAGAGGATGCTGGCCCACCTCACAGGACTGGTGTTGGGATCACGACTGCTTTGACAGTCATAGCAGCAGCAGTGGAAGCCTGCAAGGCTGTGAGGGCACGAAAGGTTTACAGGCAGGGCTGAATCTCTGCTAGAGCTCACGTCTGCTTTCAGTCCCAACTCTCTGCAAGGAGCTCTCCGCAGGTCGGTCCCGTTCCAGCTTCCTCCAAGAGTCTTCCTGTGCATGCACAGAGTGCTAGCTCAGCTCAGCCCTGGAGCCCTGCAACTTCATCACCGCCTAAGAGCGCCTACAGCAGGCAGCTGAACCTTGTCTTTTTCAGAAATTGAGGGTAGCAGGAGGGGCAAAGGAGTGGGAGGAGAGATCCAAGTCCTGGGGTGAGAGGGGATGGGGAGGTTCGTGTGCCTGTGGAAGGCTGGTTGCTCTGAAATGAAGGGGGGGAGGAAATTGTGGTAGTCCTACAGGGGCTGGGGTGGGGGGCTACCTAACTCAGATTTCAGGAGGGAGGGTTGAGAAATAGAGTGCTTGGGCTAATTCCCTTCTCTTTCCCCATCCCCAGGAGGGAAGAGCTGCAGGAGTCTGCAGAAGCTTCTTCAGCCAAAGCTTGGAGGTGGGACAGGGATGGTGGTGGAAGACAAACTCGCCTAGCTGGGATATCTGGGTTTCCCCCGATCATGTGTGTGTATGGGGGGGTGTTCTACTTACTTCTCCCCCTCTCCTCTTCCCCAGCATTGCTGCAGTAACAAAGAGCCCCTCATAAATCAGTGCTGCCCCCCCTTTCCTTGGACCTTCCCACCAGCCTCTCCAACCCATTGGTAGTCCCCCTTCAGTGGAATTTGCATGCCCAGCCCCTTTCCCAGCCAACCAGCCTCCTGATTGGCCCTCTTGGGCATGTCCCTCATCTCTGCCCAGCTGTCTGTCAGAATTTTCACCCCCTTCTGGAGCTCCCCCCCCTTTCCTCCACAATACACCCCCCCCCCCATGAGATGCAGCAAGGCTGGTGGGTTGTATGCAAGAGAACCAGCCTGTATCTCCCTCCATCACTCCCTCTGTCTTGCTCTTCTCCCCCAGCTGCAGAATTCTCCCACCCGCCACCCAGGACCAGCCGGAGACATGCACTGCGTTGCTCTGGGCGCACTCTTCTACAGGATGAGCATGATGTTTCTCTACCAAGGTACTGTACTGCAGTCTGGTTCAGCACTGGGGGGGTGGAGGAGGAGGAGGTTGGGCTGGAACTGGCGAGGAGGAGTGCGCGGACAGAATACCCAATGTGTACCTGTGCACGTATGTGCCACTGGGAGACACGGCTGTGTGGCGTGCCACAGTGATAACATAATTGTACCTGTACGTTTAGACTTAGACAGTGTATAAGCGCATTTGCTTGTGTGCCACCAAGTGTACCCCAAATGTACATGGCTGTGCGCACTGTTTTTGGGACTCAGTGGCTATATTTGGGTCTGTGTTCCTCCCAAGATGCTCAAATTCACTTCTGGGGTTGTCCCAAGTCTAGGCTTTTTTTTTTTTTTACCCCTCTCCTGAACATAATGTCGGTGTCCCATAGGGACACACCATTTTGGCATCCCGGCCACCTGCTGTGGAACCCCAGCTCTATTCCCCGCAAGGTGTCACAACGACAACATGTGTGGTTGTGTGAATGCACAATTCTGGTGCCTCTCGAGGAAGAGCTTGCTGTCTCTGCCTTCCGCACTTCTCGCTGTCTTGTTTCAGAGGCTCTGCTGTGTAGGGTTCCTTTCCATGGGTGTCTGTTTATGTGTCGAGGTGCTACTGGCGTGGATCGAATTTGCACCACTGTGCTTGCCATGGGGTGGTGGTGGTGGTGGGGAGATTAGACTCAGAATGAGCTGCCTTGAGATCTGCAAAGGGGGATGTGTGGTAGAGAGAAACAGGGTGTACTGTATAGATTTGGAAACAGGAAGGTATGTGTACATCTTATGTTGACAGATGAGAAGATGGACATATGTGGGGGGGGAGAGGTCATGGTTCATGAATGAAAGGCTTGGGGCAAGTGTGTTATTTGCTGGATTGGCTACATTTGTGTGGGGATAAACAAAGAGAGAAAATACTTGTGCAGTGGGGGGGGGCTGGGGAGTGGAGAGGTGATGATAGGTAATGGTGGTGGTGATGATGACCAGAATATTTATAGATACATAGGAGGACCCGATGGATGGATGGATGGAAGCTACTGAAGGTGAGAGAGATGGCAGGACTGTACCACAATATTCTCTCGGGAAAAGTGAGGCTGTGGAATCTTCAGCATGCTTACCTGAGATCGGGTCCCGTTGAAGTCAGTAAGATGCAATGCTAAATAAAATCTGCATCGAATTGGATTGGCTGGGCTGGTGTCCCCTATTCTCCTGTTGTCACACTCTATCCCAGTCACCTCTCCGACCTCATCATGGGTCTTAATCGACTGCCACCAGCCTTAGCCTTGGGGTGGAGTTGAGTCTTGAGTTATGTGCCAAGGAAGCGCATGTCTTGGGATTGGTGGAGCAGAGGCACTCCTGGGGTGCAAAGCGGGCACTGTGGGATGGAATAGCTATGAGGCCTAAGATGGTGGTGGTGTCTTTGCTTAGGCTTTAATCAGCCTAATGTATTGATTTAAGAGCATAAGAAGAACCTTGCTGAATTGGACTCTTGGCCCATCTCGCCCAGTCTCCTGCTTCCATCAGCGCCCAGACAGATGCTTCGGGGAAGGCCCCAAGCGGGACAGAAAGGTGACAACATTTCCCCATTGTTTGTCCTTAGCACCTGGAGGTACAGTGCTTCGGTATATGGAGGTTCTCTTGAGCAATAACAGCTAGCGGCCATTGATAGATTGGTCTCTCATAAATGGCCCTCTTTAAAAATCATCAGAGGGAATGGACATTGCCAAGACCTGTGGTCATGCGGCCCATAAATTAATTATGGGTTGCTTTATGGTGTCTGTGCTGAATCGGCGGCCAAAGAGCTGAACTGGGCAACTGTGTGTTGCAGGACGATGGGAGATAAATTCCCTCTGTCTCTTTTCTCCTGAGCTGAATAGATGTTGAGGGAGGCATTGATGTTAGGGGATGCTTGCAATTTTTTGGGGGGGGGGGGCGAATCCCCCTACTTGTGTTGGAATTGGTGGTCTACCCACAGGCAGTGGGTATTTTAGCAAGAGGCTGACTGGAATCCTATGTAACGCAAGGAACCATTTCTCTATGCACCCCTTTCACCACTTCCCTCCCTTTCTCCGTTGCCTCCCTTGTGTGGGTGTGTTTAGATTGTGGACTCCTTGGGGCAGGGAATTTTCTTCTCTTCGAGTATAAAGCACCGTGTAATCCTTGAGGTTGTATCCATCAGTTACAATAATGAAGAGTTCTATGGCGTCCAAAAGGTCAACTTTCAGGGTACTTTGTTGGCTGAACTGGAGGAAGCAAATTCCAATTCAGCATGGCAGCAATCCTGTACACACTTACCTGGGAGTAAGTCTCACTGAACTCAGTAGGGTTTACTTCTGTCCATAGGCTTACTCCTTACGATGCCGCAGAATGATTGGCTGTTTCTGGAGACCAAAGACTGGCGTGGCTATTGGCTCCCAAGCATCAAAGCCTTACCCAAAAGGTCTTTCCCAGCAGGGCTAGGACAGTGCCAGAGATCAAGCCTTGGGCCTTCTGCGTAGCCACCGGGTGCAGTGATGTGGGCCTCTTAGGAAAGCAGTGTTCTTATTGGCCAACAGCTCCACCAACCACGGTTGGTAGGTGCCAGAGTTGACAGTGGTGGTGTCACGGGCCATATCATTGGCAGAGCTGGGCCGGGTGAGGACAAGAGCATTAAAATTGATGGGATTAGCAGCACGTATCTTGGTACCTCCCAGCAACATTTGTGCCATAGGTGGTTGGCACCAAAGCGATAGGGGAAGGACCATGAAGGTCATCCCAGAGTGATGTAGTGGTGTAGTTCAGTGGGACCCACTGGTGGGTCATGACCTGATTTTTGGTGGGTTCCATAAGGGTGATGGAAAGATCAGATAACTAATTGCCTCATATTCTGAAGCTATTAAAAAAAAAACAGAGAGCTGCTAATTACCCTGCAAAGAGCTGAGCTCCTGCAGTTTGCAAGATAGCTGCTAACTGCCCAGCAAGGAGCTGGGCTCCTGCAGTCTGCAAGCATGTGGAAATATTGGGAAATGAATATCCCCCTATAGGGGAGATTAGAGGGTTTGAGGGAGGTTTGAGGATCTTTTTCTTATTATTATTACTTGTTAGTAAATAAAATATTTCTTTCTAGATCCCCTTTTTTAAAGTTTGGAAACCTAGGTGGGACCGATTGAGTTGCATTTAAAAAAATGAATCCTGGTGTTAAAAAGTTTGGAAACAACTCATGTAGGGTATTGGTTTTGAACCATCAACTTTAGATGTAAATCTCTGCTCAGCCATCAAGCTTGCTGGGGAAACTTTGGGCCAACTGCATTCCCTCTCCGCCTGACCTTCCACACAGGGTTGTTGTGGGGATATAAGGAGGATGAAGGAGCCATGCCCACTACCTTGAGCTCCTTAGAGGAAGGGCAGGATAGAAACGGGCCAAAGAATGGCAAATTGACACAAAATATACATGCATTTGAGATATTTGCAGGACAACCCTGTGTGTGTTTACTTGGGAGTAAGCATTATTGTTGTAGTATGGTGGAAGTGATCATGATGATCATTCATTTAGCATATGGTTTCCTTGAAAGACACAGATGAGCAAGATCCTGTACTTCATCATCCCTGCGTGCGATAAACAAAACAAACAAAACCTTTGATCACTTCAGATTCTGTTGTTGTAATATTGCTGCTGCTACAGCTACTGCGAAGATCTACGGATATAAATAAATAACAGTGATTAAGGGCACGGGTATCTGTTCAGTAGGCAAGCCAACCTCAGTGTGATTAATAATTTTGGTAGTAAAAAAAAAGAAAACCAAACAAACTGGTATTGGTATGAAAAGCTATTATAGGAAATGCAAGGGTAAGGTTGGCCAAAGAGACAGTAAGCCAAATGCCCCTGCCCCGTTTGGCTGTATGCCCAGTGATGCCTCCTGTATTTAGTGGCATGCCAGCAGGAGCCTCTGACACCTGTCATCCTCCTCCTACTAACTACACTTAGAAAAGGAACAGATTGGAAGTGAGGAGAAGTAGAGGTTGCTGGGCTAGAACATCTTTGACTCTCTAGGCTGTCATCCTCTACTCCTCCACACTTCAGTTCCATTGTCCTCCTTTTCAAGAGAATAGAATAGGAGAAGTGGAGATGAGTTGATAGAAGCAGGTGGCAGATGTTTGGAAATACTGGGTCCAGTTCTGGTCACCCCATCTCAAGAAGGATATAGTAGAGCTGGAAAGCATGCAGCAGGGTGCAACTAGAATGATTGGCTGGTGTGCCTTCCTTAAGAGGAGAGGCTACAATGTTTGGGGCCTTGCAGCTTCCAAAAAAGGTCATTAAAGGGGCCGTGAGTAAGACTATGGAGGATGTGAAGAGGATGGAGACCTGTGGAGCGTGTGAGAACTATGGAGGGTGGAAGAGGATAGAGAACAGTTTTTCCTCCTCTCGCCAGGAGAGTTGGGGGTCATTGACTGAAATGGATCAGAGGGAGAGATTTAGAATGCACACAAGGAGGTTCTTTTGCACACAGCGCATAATTAATCTGTGGAATGTCTTGCCACCAGATGGGGTGGCGGCCAGGAGCTTGGATGGCTTGAAAAGAGGATGTGGGGGATGGGTCTGTCAGGGGCTACTAGTCACAATGGCTGGTTGACCAGCTATACAGCAAACGTCCCCCAACATCAGCACTGACTGAACTGTACCAGATAATCGACACTGTGAATTTCATAGGGCAGTGGTCTTCAACATTCTTTGTGCCATGACCCCAATAAATAAATAAAATATGAGACTGGGGACCCCCCACTGTTCCCGGCCCCAGGGACCTGATCCTCCCACCTCTGCCCAACCTGTTTCCCACTACCTCTTGTGTCATCATGGCAAACATGCAAGGTAGCAGCCTTGAGGAGGGCCGGCTTTAGAAGCTGCTAGGCAAGACAGCAAGAGAAAGCTGTGCAGGGTTATATCAAGAACGCAGTTTTGATAACACAATCCCATGATTGGATTGGATCCATGCCCTCTCTTGCACAGGGCAACTAAGATGATTACTGGGCTGGGACACCTTCCTTATGAGGAAAGGCTACGGCGTTTGGGCCTCTTCAGCCTAGAAAAGAGATGCCTGAGGGGGGACATGATTGAGACCTACAAAATTATGCAGGGATGGACAGAGTGGATAGAAAGATGCTCTTTACACTCTCACATAACACCAGAACCAGGGGACATCCATTAAAATGAGTGTTGGGAAGGTTAGGACAGACAAAAGAAAAGATTTCTTTACTCAGCGTGTGGTCAGTCTATGGAACTCCTTGCTGCAGGATGTGGTGACGGCATCTGGCCTGGATGCCTTTAAAAGGGGATTGGACAAGTTTCTGGAGGAAAAATCCATTACGGGTTACAAGCCATGATGTGTATGTGCAACCTCCTGATTTTAGAAATGGGCTATGTCAGATGCAAGGGAGGGCACCAGGATGCAGGTCTCTTGTTATCAGGTGTGCTCCCTGGGGCATTTGGTGGGGCCTCTGTGAGACACAGGAAGCTGGACTAGATGGGCCTATGGCCTGATCCAGTGGGGCTGTTTTTATGTTCTTAGGTTTTGAATGATTGCTGTGACCCCCCCCCCCCCAATGAGGCTTGGGGTCATGATCCATAGGTTGAAGAACACTGTCATAGGGGATGCAGAATATTGAACTCATGGACACTGGCAGGATTGAGAGGTCAGAATTCTTCTCATTGTCCATAAGAGCAGAGAAACTGATTAGAGACACCCTTCCCCCCCCTCAGTCTCTCATCCTAATTAGCATTTAGGGTCATGTAATGAAATGGAGTCGTCATAGATTCTGGTCGCTATTGCCTTCATGCCTTGCTTGTGGGCTTTCCGCAGGTATCTGGTTGGCCACAGGAGCTGAGCTAGATTGACTCTTATTCTGCATTAATGGGGCTCTACTTATGTTCTTATGTTGTGGTTGGCAGCCTTTGGTATCTCTGCGGTTTACCAATTATTTTTTAAATACATAATGAAACTGGTATCCTAGAAATAAGTGTGTATGAATTAATCAGGATAGGGGGCCAGGAAGTGGTCCATTTGACTATACCAAGAACTTAGCAGGCACATTCCAAATTAAAGGATGTCACTAGTCAGGGATAACTAAGTATATGGCTTCTGATATATGCCCCATTCAAAGTACCACAGTGAGTGCCTGGTCTCGATTTTCGTAGACAAGTCCTGAAAAACAGGGAAGACTGAAAATGGTCTGTGTGAAGGGAATCACAGTCACTAGCCAATCTGAGCTGAAAATATGTACACCATCCTGAGCTCCTCGGAGGAAGGGTGGTATAAAAATGTGAAATAAATAAACCCCACAATCCGTTGCAATGTGCAGACTTTCCCAGGCAGATGGTGTGGTTCTCTGGCACATTTGTCCATGTGGAAAGCACGCCCTAAAGGTAGAAATTTTTACAAATGACTGAGGTTGCCGGTGAGGAGGAAGGCGGAAATGGCGAATGTTCTGTGTGTACACCAGACCGCATGTGCAGAAGGGGAAGGTGGGAATTAGGTGCTAAAGGACACTAGACAAGATGTGAACTGGAGATGTTAAATGCATCTTCTAGCTAGAAACTTAAGTGTACTTGCAAATGGCAGCTGTGAACAGGGCCTCTGAGAGGAATTTTATTAGGGGGTACAAAGTTTCTTTTGGGATCCTTTGCAAAGGAGGGGGTGAAACGGAGCAGGGAGGGTGGTGACTGGTGAGCAGAATCGGGGCAGGGAGGGGCAAAGCAGGGTGAAGGGAGGGTAGAGACAACTGGAAAAGTCTTTGGAGCCCAGGTCTACCCACCTATGTGGCATCAGTAGTGTCCCCAGCATCCCCAGTCATGGTAGTGTCCCCAGCATCCCGTACGGGCAACAAGTCTGAGTAGATAGGAAAATATCAGATCCCGGGGAATTTTTGGGGCCCCCCTTTTTACCCTGGGCCCGGGTACAAATTGCCCCCTTTACCCTCCCCCCCCAGGCCCTGGCTGTGAACTGCTGCCATTGGGATGGAGACTGTGCTGTTTCACCTTTGGAAATCTCCTCCTCCCTCCCTCTGTGGCTATTTAGGCCTGCAAGTACTATTATAGGAAATTATGTAGCTGCTTCTAGGAAGGGGCAGGTAGGAAAGCAGCATGGAAGTCAAGGATTAAACACGCTTTACTTCCATGCCACAGGTTGGGTCCAAACCACCACCCTGTGCAGTCTTGCAAGAAAGTTGAAGCCCCGATGAGATATTGCATTGGTGTATTGCACATGACGGTGAAGTTGAGCCAAAGAATCTGAAGGTGATTGAATGGACTATACCAGCCCAGTGCCTTAATTGCACTTTAGGATGTTCCATTGCACCAGGGCCTCAGGGGGTATACAATTTCTTTTGGACCCCTTCCCAAAATTGGAGGGGAAAGGGTGACGCAGAGCAGCTGGCGACTGGAGTGGGCAGAATGGGGGCTAGGAGAGGACAAAACAGGGTGGGGGAGAGTGGCAACAGCCTCAATAGTCTTTGGGGCCCAGGTCTACAGCTATTGGGCTTCCTAATGTGGAGCCCAGGTGTGCCCGTCAGTGTGGCATCACCAGCTAGATACAGTAACAGAGAAAGCCAAACACGCTCCAATTCTCTCTAAAATCTTTTAAATATAGAAACCAGCATCATTGTTTTTAGGCTCACTATAGAATGGAAAGTGTCCTGTGGGGAACAAAACTGACTTCTGCAGCAGCTGTAGCCCTGCAGCTGTGTCCCTGAGCTCTGCGACACTCCTTCATGGTCAGCAGATCCGCAAGCCAAAGAGCTACTGTGGCAGGCCGGCTTCCTTTCAGGATTGACACCTTGTGAAGGAGTGTTATGTCTGCATTCCTCGGCCTGGCGCATGTGGCTAGCAGTAGCCACTGCCACAGCATGTCCGCAGTAGTGCCCTTAGCAACCCACATGGGCAGTGAGTCTGGGTGAGATAGGAAAATGTAAGATCCCAGGCAATTTCTGGGCTTCCTGCTGTGGCTTTTGCCCCCCCCCCTTTTTGATCCAGGGCCTGGGTACAAATTACCCCCTGTACCCCTCTCTCATGGGCCCTACATTGCGTGGACTCCTCTGCTGTTAGAAAACAAATTAGGGTGTGAGCTGAGCTTGAACCTCATATTCTCTATATTAACATGAAAGGGTGTGTGTGTGTGTGTGTGTGTGTGTGTGAGAGAGAGAGAGAGAGAGAGAGAGAGAGAGAGAACTGGCCCAAGACATCCAGGTTCCTAAGGCAGCATGCCAAATGCTGCCCACCTGATCTGGAGATGTGCCATCCTCTCCCCTTTCCAATTCAGGGGGTGGCCAGATAGAGGTGGGTGTGGCATCAGTCTGACGTCTTAGGCAGTGCTCTGAGCTGGTCCTCCTTTTTGTATGGGGAAGTGTTCCAAAAACGGCACCTCCAACTAGCAACAGGAAGCAGTGTTATCCACTCTGCATGCATAGTCTAGCCCTTGGCCAGCACCATCCCAGCCTCTACTGATGCCAGCAGCCCATGTCTGCATCACGAACTGCAAACTAGTTGGCAGCTCTTCATTTCTGCTGAGCTAATGAATCTGCCACCCTCCCAATTTCTCCTTCCTCCCTTGATCAATCTGGATGGCCACTGGAAACTGGATGGGGCATTTGGGGTACTGGGCCAGGTTGCTGCTGTTTATGGGACAGAGCTGTAGTGTCCACATTTTTGCCCCATGACTAGCTCAGGGGTCAGTAGGATAGAAGACATAGCCTTCTGCCAAGTCAGGAGAATTCTGCCGAGTCAACCCTTTGTCCATCTAGTTGTGTATTGTCAACTCCACCTGGCAGTCCCTCTCCAAGGCTTAAAGCTGGGGGTCTTTCCCAGTCCTACATGGAGCTTCTGCCAGGGATCGAACCCGAATCCTTCTGCATGCCAGAGGGTTCCTCTGCCAATGAGTTATGTCCCATCTTCCTCTGGAGGCTTGTGAGAGCAGTGTTGGTTCTTACTAGACCCTAAGATCCATCAGCCAGAGCCAGCTGCAATGAGGGATGGGCAGACCTGAGAATTATGGAACCGGATTCCTCAGCCCAGATTTTTTTCTTTCCAATTCCATATCTGAGCTCATAGTCTTTTCACTCAAAAATCTCCCCCCATACTCTCTTCATCTCAACACATAATGGGTCAGGGGGAGCCCTTTCCGATGTTGCTATTTTTAGAAAATGGAGAGGCCAAAGTCTTTGCTGAGATGCTGCAAATCAGAGAGAGAGAGAGAGAGAGAGAGAGAGAGAGAGAGAGAGAGAGGAATATTGAATGCTGCCTTATTATGAGTGAGTCTTGGGTCTGTCTAACCAGGGCTGACCCAGAACCTTCTGGCACCTGAGATGGATGCCAAATGCTGCCCTCACCCTACCAGGTGAGGTGTTGCCCCTACCAGTGGAGTCAAAGTGGAAGGGGGACTTTGATGTGAGTGCCTTCTGCCAATTTGCTACCTGAGGCTACCTGTCTATAGCTCTGGATTCTTGCTGCTGACTTATAGTGACTTATAGGGTTCCAGGAAGGAATTTTTCTCTTTTCTTCCTGGAGACATTAGAGATCAAACTCTGGACTCCCTGCATACAAACGAGGAGTGCTAGCATATCCCCACCCTGCGAGATCTACCGGGAGATTCTGATCTACCGTCTCCTCATCCCTTAATGTAGCTGGAACCCAACACATGGGACAGAATTTTGATCTTTTTTTTTTCCCCTGAACTGATGCAGTTGCATCAGGCCTGGTTGTCATTCATTTCACTGCCGTCCCCGAGTCTTGGCTCTGGACCAACACAACATTGTGCAATGAACACACAGTTAAAATGCAAGTGCGTTGCCACAAACGAATCCCAGCTGAGCTAAAAGCAGCAGATAGCTTTTTAACTTGACATCCGTCAGGGTAGTCTGAATCACGGAGCGGAACAACCAGGCCTCCTTACAATTAACTGGATTTTCTTGTGCAAATTTAAAGCTAAGTATGGCTTGTGCGACACCAGCCGGGCTCGGTGTGACGTGTGCTTCCAAGTCTGCTAGGAGGGGCGTCGTATGGAGACTGAGATCCTGGTCTGTTCAACAATTTCAAAGTGTGCGAAGGAAGCTGACTCTGTAGGAACCTGGGAGAGAGAGGCAAAGGCAGAAGATTTCTGCAGGAGACCTTCCAAAAAAAATGGTTGGCAACCTTCAGTCTCAAAAGACTATGGTATAAGCCTACAGCACCTGGTATTCCCAAGCGGTCTCCCATCCAAGTACTAACCAGGCCTGATCCTGCTTAGCTTCCGAGATCAGACAAGATCAGGCATGTGCAGGGTAACAGTTGCATCCTCCATGCTAAAACAGTGAATAAAGTCGTAGTTATTGCTATTATTATTAAGTAATATGCAGTAGTTGTTACTTAAGTAATAATTAATATGCACCCAAGCAAACCAAACTCTGCAGCAAGAAAAAAAAAAAGGGTTGTGGGATCCATCTGTCTAAAGTATGCAAACAGAGCAATCGGGCATAATTCCCAGGGTTGGCCCATCCGTGAGGCTGCCTCGGGCAGTTGCCTAAGGCAACAGATTGGCAGGTGGTGCCCGCCGCCTGTCTCCACCACTTCTCCGGCTCCTCCTCCACCTCCTGCATTCCGAAAGTAGCAGAGCAGAAGAGGAAGTGTGGAGGACAGGAGAAGAGTGGCCTAGAGCTGTGATTTTCAGCATTTTTCTTTTCATGGCACACTGACCTCTGTGGTCTTCTCTATGGTCCTCCCATCTTGCGATGTCACTTCTGACTTCCAGGAGACGCTCCCGGGTTCTGTGGCTCTGTTTCTAGGGCAAATGTCTGTAGTAACAGATTTACTGTCCCTCTTCCTCCTCTGACTGTTGGGGGATGACAAGGGGGATGGACAACTGGTTACTACAGATAGTTGTCCTAGAAACAGAGCCGCAACACCTGGAATAGATTTTTTTTTCAGCAATTTTCAACCGCTGTACTCCAAACTCTCACAGCATACCTGTGGACCTTTGGTGGCAGACAAGTGTGCCGCGGCCCACTGGTTGAAAATGGCTGGGCAAGGGTGTTGCATGGGGGTTGCATCTGTGGTTCGACGCTGCAGTTTCTTGGGCAGGCTCTGATAATTCCTCTTGAAGTTAGAGAGATAGATACTTTATTAACGGTCATCCGACCAGCTAGTCACAAAACAACACAACAAAATACACAAAATTAAAACCAACATCCCTTTACGCATATATAAAATCATAAAATCATCAATTTATACTCTCAATTTTCTTTCTTATCAACTGTGCAGCATGGCAGAAACGGGCCACCCTGAGCGATATATCAGGATTTACATCAGATAGCAGAAAAGCAAGCTGCTCCTCCACCTGCATCCCCGTTACAGCGCCAAAGATTGGGGAAATAAATTTAGATCACAAATCATCATAATTTGGACATTGCAGAATAATGTGGGCAGTTGTCTCCACCACATTATTATGGCAGGGGCACAGTCTCTCTGAATAAGGACGCCTTGCGTAACGTCCCAAAAGAACTTCTGATACCTCTTGATACTTCTTATCTTCTGATCTTGATACTTAACTTCTGATACCATTTATTCTGCAGTTTTTCTCATTGACCAGAGGGGCAATATCTATTTTATTGTTGTATTTTATGTGTTTTATGACTTTGAAATATTGTTAGCCACCTTGGGTGCCATCTGGGGAGAAAGGCGGATTACAAATTCAACAAATATATAAGGAACCATGTCAGACCTCAAAGTCCTGTTCCCAATCCCTGGAAATCTATTTCAGCCAGCACACTGGCTTTTGAGATTTTTAGAAGCTATCATTGATTAAAGCACACACCCCATTGCAGACATAAGGACTAGAAACTTGGGTTTCCCATAAGGTCTAGTCTCTTGAGAGCTGGGATTCTCAGAACACCAGAATTCCAGAGCTAGTATCGTGTTGGTTTCTGCTCTCCCAAGGAATCTCAGCATATATACTGCTCTGGGCACTATTTTGATGTCTGTCTCCCAGAATAAATTGTAGAGCTGTACTAAGTAGTTGACATAGCGTGGCTTATACATGGAGGCTTCGCTTGTGTGTTTTTCAAACCGCAGGACTCCACTCCACTCCACATGGCAGACTGCTTTCTGAGGATAGAGGCTGCCATGAATTTCAAACTAATTTGTGGTGGTGGTGGTGATGATGATGATGGAGGAGGAGGCTATATACCACTTTTCAGCAACAATGTTTAAATAGCTAGATAAATGTTCAAAAAGGGCTCTACTTATGGTGTTTACACAGAGAGAATTTTGCTTTTTGAAGGGGAAAAAAATTCTCCTGTGTGTGTGCAAGCCCTTGGCGGGGACCTGAAGTAGCTCTTTGGATTCTGGCCACGGCTAGCCACATTGTGGCCAGCATCGAAACACTTAATGGGAAACCTGCTTGGGCTAAAAGGATGTTACAGAACCGTTCCCTGGATTTTCAAGAGACTTTTCATCAACACTCAAGTGCCATTTCTTTCTCTCCCTGAACTGCTCTTTATTTTTGGTCATGCTGACAGTGCAAAACAATGCTGTTCTTTTGTGTGTGTGTGTTTTAAATGGATCTATTAATATGTATTTTTTCCAACTGTAAGAGCTAGCCTTCCTGAATCAAATACAAGGTCTCCCTGGTCCTGCACTTCATTTCCAACAGTGCACCACCAAAGGCCTCTGGGAAGCCTGCAATCAGGGCAGGAAATGTGGATGGCCCTCCCTTGCTTGTTTATCTGCTACCTCTGCTGTTCATAGATCTACTGCCAGGGAGGCTCTACTTGGGTTGCAAGGCAAATCATTCTGGAAAGACTTTTAGTGGGGTGATTGCCTGTAGTGGCAAACCCTGGTGGTGCATTCCACATCACTCTCCTGTTATACCAGGGGTGTCAAACACAAGGCCCGAGGGACCGATGTGGCCCACGGAAGCTCTATATCCAGCTCTTGAAGGCGTCTCAGCTGCTGAGCAGTGCTGAGGTGTCACTACTGAAAGGGCAGCCTCCATGATAATTGCACTCCCCCACATCTTGAAAATATTTGCCTGTTTTCTCTTGTCATTTAAGAACATAAGAACAGCCCCACTGGATCAGGCCATAGGCCCATCTAGTCCAGCTTCCTGTATCTTACAGCGGCCCACCAAATGCCCCAGGGAGCACACCAGATAACCAGAGACCTGCATCCTGGTGCCCTCACTTTCATCTGGCATTCCGACATAGCACATTTCTAAAATCAGGAGGTTGCACATATGCATCATGGCTTGTAACCCGTAATGAATTTTTCCTCCAGAAACTTGTCCAATCCCCTTTTAAAGGCATCCAGGCCAGATGCCATCACCACATCCTGTGGCAAAGAGTTCCACAGACCAACCACACACTGAGTAAAGAAATATTTTCTTTTGTCTGTCCTAACTCTCCCAATACTCAATTTTAGTGGATGTCCCCTGGTTCTGGTGTTATGTGAGAGTATAAAGAGCATCTCTCTATCCATTTTATCCTTTCTATGCATAATTTTGTATGTCTCAAATGAGTTTCTAAGTGAGGAAAAAGTGCTCATTTCTGGTTATGACCTGTTCAGTGACATCACTTCCTGCCTAAAGACGTCACTTCTGATCCTCAGCAGGCATCATGAATGCTATTCAGCCCAGTGTATGAAATGAGTTTGACTCCCCTATGCTTTACAGTACTCTGCCAATGGAAAACCCATGAGGACCAACAGGGTATCTGACAGGCAGTAAGGCAGGTTGGAGTTTCAGTACCACGGAGAGCTCTAAGTGAGCAACTTGCTCTCCCTAGGTCAGAGGTGGCCATTGGTTTTAATTTGGTCCATGTTCAGAAAGGTCTTCCCAGGCCCTGTCTCTCTATCTGGGGAGACTGAAAGGGGGCTCCCTCTGACTTCGAGTACTGGGTTGCACTCCAGCTAGATCCATCCCACCTCTCTTGATTCATTGCTGTTACTTATGAGCAGATTAGAGGAGTCAGAGACACTCTAGCCAAGTGTATCTCAACCAGTGGTACTGATACCACCAGTGTACTTGAGTGGGACCACCAGTGGCAGTAAGACCAGGAACATGACACAACAAACAATGGTAGGAGGCTTGGCTAAGTGGGAAGAGCTCCAAAGCATGCTTTTCTGCACTTGAAAAAGCCCTCTTGTCCACCCTGAGTCTCTTACTGGTGTTTGTTATATGGCATCTGGCATCAATGCATCAGAAATAACTGACAATGATGTCATCTCCAGTTACTTCCAGTGGTAATTGAATAGGTGGACCATGAGAAAAGTGGTATGGCAGCTCTATCCTACTACTCTCCTTTTCCTGTTCTGTTTCCTCCATTTCTTTTCAAATCCAGGGAACGGGTTAAGGAAGAGTGGTAGAGGTGAATGCCACATGGATGTGGGAGCAAGCAAGCTTGAGGTTCTCCAGAATGTTCTTTTAGGCTGGATGACGTGGAAGTGATCTCCCACACCTGTTTAGTACAGGAGGTGAATAGATATGACAAGCAGAGAAGCAGCAAATAATTTCTTCCAATCCTTGCCCAGTGGTGCAGTTCAGCCATTGCTTCTATTTGCACCTCCTTGAACATTTCCATTCTGCTTTATGGCTACCCCAAATAGCCTCGGCTTTCCTGCTGTTGCATGTGAGGATTTGGATTCTGTTCCTAGCCCTGGCTAGAATGATGGGCTTGGAGAACGGCTGTCTGTGTTCACATTAACGCCGTTGATAACTGTGTGCATATCGAGTTGGAAAGGCTGTAGATTACTAGATGATGATTGACATGTTCGTCTCGTAGATTAGCACTTCCTAAACGCGTGCTAACACCTATGCCAGCTGCCAAGCCAACCAGTGCCAAGGGCTGCCAACACTCTGGGCCAGGGAAGGCCAGCTCTAGAAGCAAAGACAGGGTGGAGTTTTGCTGCAGCGCCCGACTAAAGATGGACTGGCTCTCTGAAAGCTGCAAATGCATCTGGAAGCCATGTTTAGTGCTAGGGGGTGTGGGGAATGCAGGCCACACCGGGTGATGCACACGGGGTGTGTGTGTGTGACACCCCTACTGTCCAAAATCGTTAAAATTGTGATACTTTTGAATAATGCCATCATGTTGCATATCATTTGATGCGTAGTTTCATGCAGAATGCAATAAAACAAACTGCATTGAAATATCTCTATTCTATCAAAAGTTAGAGCCAAAAAACCAGTGGGGCGGGGCAATGCAGCACTACGCTCACTGCCTGGGGCATTTGCCCCACCCACTGCATAGTAGAATGTCCGTCATGGGGGTGACCTGCCACACTGGGTGACACAAGCCCTAGTGACGCCGCTGCGTAAGGGTGGAAGTGCTTCAATTACCGGTCCCCTATTGATAGCCCTGCAAGATTCAGAACAAGCCTAACATTTCTGAATGAACTTTGGAGTTTGGATTGGGAAGGGGGAAAGTCCCATTTTTATGGCCCATTCTTATTTTTGGACATTTCTAGCCCTGCCAGAGAATTTTGGGATATTGTTGCCTCCAAAGGAACTACCTAGTGTTGTAGATTTAGGGCCCATTATTCTAGGATGCCCCCCTGAGCCTCTTTGTTTGAAATGTCATTTCCCCAAAGCCAGTGGTTCCAAAACTTAGCGGGATCACAACGCCCCTGTAGTCTCTTCTTCCTAGCTCAGCTGGGTACAGCCATCCTGGCAAGTGAACTCTTGCACAGTCCAAGATGGCAGTGCCCAAACTCATGAGATCGCATGTGACCCAAATTAGCAGCACCCAAATCTCGTGAGATCTCACCATCTCAGAGATGGTGGTGTCTGGGAGAGCTGGTAGGAGGGGGCACCAGGGACATCCCATGGCACCCTTGTGAATGTGCTACGGTTTCCCAGGATGCCATGACATGCACTTTGGGAACCTCTGCCAAAAGCCATGTATGAAGAATGTGGCTTGCTCTTTTTTGTGTCTGGAACCAGCTGAAAAGGGGCACTCTTTGCCAACCCTCCTGTTGAGATGAACATGTGCTGACCGATTGGGCAGTCTCTAGCCAAAGGGGTGGGATGAAGCAGTCAGGTGGTTTCCCCTCACCCAGGTGGATGTCCTTATGCCATAATCCACATGGCTTCTTAAGGTCAAATACACAAATGCTTGGGTGTGTTCCAGCTTGGCTTTCTCAGAGGTAGCATCTGTGTGTGGTCAAGCCTTCACCACCCCCTTCTAAGGTTCAGGGAGGTGTGATGGGCTCTTCAAACTGACCTTGGAGGAAGCACCAGATCGGGAACTGTGAGATTCAGATGTGTTCGGGAAATATTCTGCTTTTAAGCTTGCCTGTAATTACCTACGAGTGAATTTTGCCAAGATCCTCACCTGTACACTGTCAGTGCCCAAGCTATTTTCCAATCATGCTTGCTTTATTCTTTCCACCTTGCAAGTTACCTATTCTTGCCCCATTTTTTGTTCAAGCCCCTTTCTTTGGATTTTTAATAAATGGGTTATATTTTGTTTACTTCACTATCTAGTCCATGTTCACTGGTGACTGAGTGCCTTGTCCCCTTTCTAGAATCTTTTGTATTCACTACATCTTTTGGTTTTAAACATAACTAGTTTATGTGCTTTCTTGGGAGGGGAGTCATCACCAGATGACTACCTCCACCCCCAGTTCAAATGATGCATGGGAGATTTTTAGTTCCCTTTATCAATTCTGCAGCATTCAGCAGCAGAGGTGTCCCTGAACTGTCCCACTGTAGGCACTGGGTGTGGGGAGGTGAGCATTGCACTTTTGGTTATGCACTTTTGGCTGTGTTGAAAAGAGAAACTCCTTGCATGTAGAAAACTAGCGTGTAAGGAGAAGGACTTTTTTTATTTCATGTTTGTTTTCTTGCTTCTACATTGGTGACCATTCAGATAAGTAATATACAATCTAATTCAATCTAGATTAGATTACGGTAGCACACTCTATGTAGGGCTGCCTCTGAAGGCGGTTCAGGAACTGCAACTAGGGCAGAACACGGCCTCCCATGTGATTGGTGGGGCTTCCTGGTTCAACTCAGTCAGGCTGTTGCTTCAGTGACTGTACTGCCTGCCAGTTCATTTCCGGGCTCAATTCAAAGTGCTAGTGCTGACTTTTAAACCCCCATACAGTTTGGGAGCAGAGTTTTTGAGAAAACCCTCCTTCCAAATGGTCATACCTGTCCTCTCAGGTCATCTAGTTAGCCATTTAGTTATTTGATTTTTCTCTGTAAACCGCTTTGTGAACTTGTAGTTGAAAAGCTGTATATAAATACTGTTAATAACAACAACAACAACAACAACAACAACAACAACAATAATAATAACAACAATAATAATAATAACAACAATAACAACAATAATCTAAGGGGGCCCTTGTGTCTGTGCTGCCACCAGTAGAGGAGAGGGGGGTGGTGGCTAGGAATCAGGCCTTCTCAGTGGTGGCACCCCATTTATGGAATTCCCTTCCCCTGCAATTAAGAACAGCTTACTCACTGGAGAACTTCCAGCGGGGCCTCAAGACCTTTATATTCATGATGGCTTTGAACGGATACTGGGTGCTGGCACTTTTTAATGATTTATGTTTTAATTGTTGTGATTCAGGGTGTTTTACTGTTTTAATTGTTTTTAATATATTGTATTGATTTTATGTTCATATTGTTAACCGCCTTGAGTCCCCTTTGGTGTGGGAGAAAGGCAGGATAACAATTTATTAAATAATTAAATAATAGACAAAGCACACACACACACACCCCTCCCAGTAACCTGAATTAGTACAGTCCGGGAGAAGCTATACCACTTGTTTCTGCTGAATGTATAAACTAGCCCTGAGCTTGATAGCAGAACGTAGCAAGGTGCCATTGCACCATCAAAAACAGCTCATAGGTGTACCATGTAGCAGGAAATAGTCAAAGAGTAAGACTAGCCAGACAAGGGTGTATGTTCCTCAGTAGAAAACATTTGGCTGACCTCCGACCTGCTGGGTATCGGCACATTCATTCAGCGCCTTGAGCTCTGTCTGACATAATAAGCGGAATCTGTGTATGAATCACAAGGAGACAATAGAGGTCACTGCAAGAGGCCTTGCAGGTATTCCATGCCCTGACCCAAATTCTGTAATCGGGAAACCCAATTTCTGGGTTTGGAATAAATTACATGTATTGGGTGTGCCTGCATATATTTTCTTAGCTTTGCGCACCTCATTTTGCTTCTCTGACTAAGCCTTTGTATGTGTCAAAGTGAGATCGAAGGTGGGGAACTGCATTGAGACAGGAGATCTAGAAAAGGGGTTCCCAAACTGTGGGTCAGGACTCACTGGTGATTTTTGGTGAGTCACCAAAGGGGTGATGGAATGATCTGCTAAGTCTCAAACCGTTGGTTGGGGCCCACTAGGTCGGTCGCAAGCCAATTTCAGGTGGGTCCCCACTCATTTTAATGTGTGTTTTATTTTTAATTACATTAGACTTGATTCTACCATGATATGTGACTGCATTTGGGGAAATGTTACAGTGCTTTTAATAGGATACTACATATATGCTTTTAACAATGATAGTCAATGAGGCTTACTCCCAGGTAAATGTGGATAGGATTGCAGCCTAGGATTGTTAAAAAAGAATTTCCTGCTTGATGATGTCACTTCTGGCCATGACATCACTTCCAGGTTAATGACCTCACTTGGGGTGGGTCCCGGAGGTTGTCATTCTAAAAAGTAGGACTAAAAAGTTTGAGAACTTCTGAGTAATTGCCTCAAGTCCTGAGGCTATTCAAAAATCAGGTACCATAGCTGCTAATGACCCTTCAACTCCAGCTCCAAGGTTTGTGCTTCACTTGTTTTGTACTGAATGACACCGCCCAGGTCACATCCATTGTGTAGTAGTAGCTTGCATTAAATATGGTTCAGCTGGCCCTGGGATAAGTTGCTGGAGCTGGGGGAGTTGGAGATCCTGATGTGCAGCTAAGACAGAGCTAAAATAACACCACCACCTGCCATTTCATTGCCCCGTTCGCAGGTGGTAAAATTAAGAGGATGTTCTGGTGATGTTGAGAGAGGATGGAAGGGCGTGACACTTAACTGGTGTGACCAGCTTTCCTCCCGATAGCTGCTGATGGTCAGTCCCCAGAGCCCCCCCAAACAGAGCGATGGTAGATCATGACACAGCATTGTTCTGTGGCTTCCAGGGGAGAAATAATGCCAGCCTCTGGGGGAGGCAGTGGGAAGCATACCCCAAAATTGTATATTTGTGAAACTGGTTTCAGCCCCACCTTGGCACCCATCTCAATAATTTCCGTCAAAAGCTCCCAGTACAGGCTTCCCTCCCACTTTACAATGGTCCACTCTTTGGCTATGTTTCAATTATAACCGGAAGTCCCACATTCAATGCACGCTCCCCTCTTTCGACCTAGTTCGTCGAGTTTGCGTGACTGACCATGTGTGGCTTTCTCCCTCTCCATTGACTCGGCGCCATCATTTCATTCGGTCTCTATTGTACTTATTGTACAGTACAGTGTTCATGCAGCGCAGATTTGTGCTTCTGATATTCATAAGGGCAGCTAAGCGCGGTACAAAAGCTAAAAGAACGTTTTTTTTCGGTGACTGTTTTTGCATTTGCAAGCTAAAAATAGACCGGGTGCTGCTTTTCAACGATTTCCAGTTTTTGACAATGCTCTGGTTCCTAGCCCATCGAATACACATGGGGGAGGGGGGTACCTAAAGAGAACTTGCTAACTGTGAAAAGAACCACATTTCAAAGCATTATCTGGGGGGAGGAACCGTCCCTCTTCACCTCAGCATGGTGTCTTTCCCAGTTGCTGTGGTCTCTTCTGTATTTTTTTTTTTTTAAGATTGTGAGCCCTTTGGGGCAATTGCAATCCTGGCCCCTGTGCTGCCTGCAAAATGCCATCCCCCAGGTCTAAAAAGTGACGTTTTTAGGCCTTCCACAGACCTCAGAATGCCCCCTAGGGTTCTGTAAAGGGGCCTTAAGAGAAAATGGGTGGCGAGGGGTTATGCTAGAGCCTTCTGCCAGGAGGGTGCCCTATGGCATTTGCCTACCCCCAACCGCCCTCCCCCCCAGGTATACCAGTGCTTTGGGAACAGGAACCATTGCTGGTTTTATTTTACTATGTAAACCGCTTTGTGATCTGCACCTGTTGAAAAGCAGTACATAAATATTCTTAAAGATAATAATAACTTGGGCTCATTTTTAGAAACTACTGCTGTATTGACCAGACAAGGACATAAGGCCAGGACCTGGATCCAAAGGCCTCGCACTGCTTTCCAATCATGGGGGAGGGGGATGCCCTTCTTTGCTTTGAAGCACCCGGACAGCTTGAATTCCCGGACACCCGGCCTGGCTTCATTTGTCATACGTGGTAGAAGCTCCAGAGCCCCCGACAATTAAGGTCAAGCATTGGAGGAAACAGAAGGGGTAGTCCACTTTGATCATCGCACCTGAAGTGAATTTGGGCAGGGTTAGTCATATTTCACAGAGTGATGCAGTCTCTGCTTTGTCTAAACCATAAGAACATAAGAACAGCCCCACTGGATCAGGCCATAGGCCCATCTAGTCCAGCTTCCTGTATCTCACAGCGGCCCACCAGATGCCCCAGGGAGCACACCAGATAACAAGAGACCTGCAAGGCTTCCTGGGAATTGTAGTTAAGAACATAAGAACAGCCCCACTGGATCAGGCCATAGGCCCATCTAGTCCAGCTTCCTGTATCTCACAGCGGCCCACCAAATGCCCCAGGGAGCACACTAGATAACAAGAGACCTGCAAGGCTTCCTGGGAATTGTAGTTAAGAACATAAGAACAGCCCCACTGGATCAGGCCAGAGGCCCATCTAGTCCAGCTTCCTGCATCTCACAGCGGCCCACCAAATGCCCCAGGGAGCACACCAGATAACAAGAGACCTCATCCTGGTGCCCTCCCCTACATCTGGCATTCTGACTTAACCCACTTCTAAAATCAGGAGGTTGCGCATACACATCATGGCTTGTACCCCATAATGGATTTTTCCTCCAGAAACTTGTCCAATCCCCTTTTAATAAGAACCAGAGGTGGCCAAACCTTTTGCACCGGGACCCACTTTTTAGAATGACAATCTGTCGGGGCCGGTCGGAAGTGATGTCATGGCTGGAAGTGACATCATCAAGCAGGAATGATTTTAACATCCCCCATATGACAAACTTAAATTAAGTAAATGAAACATTTACAATAAGTTTAACTTTAAGAATTTATTTAAAGAACCTTCCTAATCCTCCCAAGCAGTTGCTGGTCTGCAACTATCGGGTGCACCACGGGCCGTGGTATGGCGACGGCTGGTTCAAGGGAGAATTGCATGAAATGCCTGTTGCCTTCTACCGTCCTGCAGCTTGGATTCTGCCGCTCCGACCCAGCGGGGTTGGGAGGAGGGAGGTTCATTGAAAAACCACTCTGATGGAAAACCGAGACGGGTGGAAGAAGCCACACTGGCTACCCTTCCTGAAGGACGAGGGAAGCGGCCCCAGATCTGGCAGCTCAGGACGGCAACCGATGTCATCATAAATTTTTGCGAGGGGAAGGGAAGGGAAGTGACAGGTTAGGTTGCCAGCCACAGCGTGAGGAGAGCAGAGGAAAGGTCGTCCAGAAAGATACTTGAAGGGTGTCTTGTGGACTGGAAAGGAGACAGGGAGCCAGATGGAAGAAAGAAGCTGACAGGGCAGTTGGAGCTTACCTGGCCAAGAAGAGCCTACAGGACAAAAGGAGCCTATGCAAAGCCTCCGAAACCGTTGTCCAGTGGCTGCCAAATTGCAGTCCAGGGTATTCTTGGGAGCCCAGCAGAGGTTCCTGCAGTACTGCTGGAGAAACCAATTATCAGAGGTTGGATAAAGAACTTCCGGAGAATACACCCAGCCTGTGGGACTTATGGTTGACACCCCTGGCCTAGAGCATGCAGCATCCCCACCAATATGTTGCCTGTGGCGACAGCTTCAGTCCGCCTTACAGATGGGACGGCTGTAAGAAGGAGAGTGCAAGCTCTCCGAAAAGGCATAAACCTCACCCATACCTTCAGACCAGGGGTGTCCAAAGTTTTCGACAGGAGGGCCACATCATCTCTCTAACACTGTCGGGAGCCAGGGGAAAAAAAGAATTAATTTACATTTAAAATTTGAATAAATTTACATAAATTAATATACTAGAGGTGGAACTTTTGTGAATGAATGAAGGTCTTGCAATAGCTCAAGGCCTGTAAAAGGCCTTGCACAAAACAAGGCTGGCCTTTCCTTTGCTGCCGCTACTGCATCACAGACATGAAACAGCAAGCAGTGGAGGGAGCCCTCATCCCACAGCTCACGCGAGAGGTCAAACAGTCGCCCCCAGTACGGGCTCCAGCAAATTTCCGGAGGGCCAGAGGTTCATTGAAGGCCGGGGTCTCCCTGAGGGCCGCATTGGGAGTTCTCAAGAGCCACAAGTGGCCCCAGGGCCAGGGTTTGGGCACCCCTGCTTTAGACTGAGTTCACTCTTGTGTGTGTGTGTGTGTGTGTGTGTGTGTGTGTGTGTGTGTGTGTGTGTGTGTGTGTAAGAGGGGGGGAGGAATCATGCCTGCTAGCCCCATCTTTTGCCCCCTGACTTTAAGCAGAAGATGCTAACAAAACTCTGTGCATGTTTAGCTGTACAAGTATAGGCTCTTGTCTGCGACTGGGAACCATGGACAATCGAGTTCCCCAACATGCAAAGCCTACAAGTGTATGACTGTATACATGTTAAGCTCTGTTTCTACCTTCCACTGAATTCATGAAAGCTGGGGAGAGGCCAGAAAACATTATTGCACCCCCTCCTTTACAGCTGTACCTGTTCAACCTTGGCTATTAGAGTCAGGCTCCATTCAGATAGAACAGTGGTTCTCAGACTTTAATCACCAGGACCCACTTTTTAGAATGAGAATCTGTCAGGACCCACCAGAAATGATGTCATGACCGGAAGTGACATCATTAAGCAGGAAAATTTTTTAACAATCCTACCCACACTTACCCAGGAGTAAGTCCCATTTACTATTATTGTTAAAAGTATAGCCTGTTAAAAGTACAGAGCTGTAACATTTCCCAAATGCAGTCACATACCATGGCGGCATCAAGTCTACTATGTTAAAAATAAAATACTGAAGTTAATGGGGACTGACCTGAAATTGGCTCGCAACCCACCTAGTGGGTCCCGACCCACAGTTAGAGAACTTCTGTCTGACAGAAGTAACATGACAGGTTTCTAAACAGGACGATATACAGCTCCATAACAGAAATCTTAACAAAGGTCTGCAGCAGTGCAGTAGCAGACCTCCCCAGCCCCATGTCCTGGAGCAAAGGTCTGCAATGGCACCTCCTGTGGGATGCTGCTGGCCCCTGTGCAAAAATCTGTCCCCTCACATACTTGGAGCGCACAGAGCCCCTTGCGCAACTCCAGGACACATCAGGGAAGCCTGAAGCTTCCCTGACGCTTTAAACTTCCGGCAAACCGGAAGCACAATTTCTGACTATGTCGGAAGCCTCAGGGAGGCTTCTGCGCAATCCTAGAGGTGCGCGAGGCTCTGTGTCCAAGGCATTTACCCTGTTCATTTAATGGTAGGTTTGCCACTGCAGCAGTGCTTCTCCTAGGGAAGCTGTGGAAAGAGAATTTAGTTTGCCGAATATAAGACATACATCCTCCTGGCATTTAGGGCTCTGTCGTCCACCTTTAGTGATGCTCCCAGGGAAAATGTGGGTTTATTCCAGGGTATGCTCTGGGCTCGCATCAGACCGGTCTGGTTTCTGCCCTGCCGGACCTGAGCATGCAGCTTTCCACATCTCCCAGAATCCCCTGCCACGTATAAGTTCTGCATCGCAGCTGCTTGAAGGGTTTCTCAGTTGACAAGTTAATAAAGGCAGGCCGTTTGGCAGCTACATGTGTTGATTTGCGTGCAGAACGTGACTGATTTGTCATAACATGTTGTCGTGTGAAAGAGTCGGAGTTCGGGAGCAACAGTTGTCTGGCGTAGAGTCTGACCGATCCGAGGCTTTGGGAAGAGCTGCGGGAAGGCCTTTCGGAATCCGAAATGGTGTCGCTTGTGTGATTTACAGCACAATCCCAACTTGCGCTGGAACAGGCACGACAGGAGGCCTGCACAGTATCCAGCACGTGGTTGGGGCTGACTGCGGCTCAGTCTGAGGCACAGGGAAACTTTTCCCTGTACCCCAGGTAAAGCAACAGCAGCTCCAATGGGTCTACTTGGATCTGCGCCACCTGCGAGGTGGCGCAGATCCAAGCAGAATGGAGCAGCCCAGAGCTGCACCGTGCTGCACAGGAACAGGGCTAAGATCCAGCTTAACTGCTGAGTTCTGGCCCCACCTCCCGCTCCCCACCCACTCGCCCCCAGGAATGCCCTCCCCCTGCCCCAGAACGCCTCCCTCCCACCGCCTCCCCACACTCCCCATGCCCTCCCAGACCCCTGCGCTGGTCGAGCTCAGCCGGTGTGAACTCACCCACTGCCACTGCCTCGGAGGCTGAATCTGGCTTCCATGGGCTAGCACACATAAATGTGCTTGCGCTGCTTACTCCCACAGAAGCACAAACATGCCTGGATTGGGGACCTCTGCTGAATCCTCACCCTCATCCTGGGCCTGCAAGCTATACATGGGGCTTCTCGGATTTGCACCAGTGATTTAGCAGGCGCTGGTCCGAGAAGCCCCACTGGGCATATCCCTTACCCAGAGGAGACTTCCAGCCTTTTCCTAACCAGCACTGGGTATGCCATAGGCCAGTCAGCCCAGCTGTACCAGCACAGGTTAGGATTGGGCTGCCCATTTCTTAAGTGGCAGAATCTGCACCCAGTACCACATTCCACGGATTTCCCCCACCCCTCCAAACTTGTGCAGCGTTGCCAAATAAGGCACCCGGCCCCGCTTGTCATCTACGGCCGGGAGCCATGCGGTGGCAGCCACGTCAGGAGGTTTAGAGGCAGGGCCTGTCAGCCTTTTACTTACGTCTCCGTCGAGAGGCTCACCTCCCGCTTGGTGCGCCGTGGCGATAAAAGGAATGGCCAATCAGCCCCAGATAACAAGAACCGTCTGTCAGAATCGAGCCATCAAACTTCGCACGCGTGTCAGGGCGCTTGGCGAGAGTTTTGCATTTAGCTGTGTTTGTTTGCAAAAATCAGACTATTTATATCGTACTGGAGTCTTGTGGCTGAGAAATATTTTAGGTGTTTGGTGGCAGAGAGACATAATCAGATAAACATCAGTAGCAGGGCATCGTCTCTCTCTCTCTCTCTCTCTCTCTCTCTCTCTCTCTCTCTCTCTCTCTCTCTCTCATTCTCTCTGCAGAGGCAATATCAATTTTTAAAAAAACAGAGGAGAAAATGTTCTTGTGGCTCCAGGAATGGGTGAGGGTCCCCTTAGGCATAGGTGTGGCACTTTCAGTGGACCCCCCCTCCTTAATTTGGAAGTGGTAGGGGAGCCACAACACAAGACTTCTCCTCCAACATCTCTGATGTTCTTGGGTGCTCTGTACAAAATGAGCACGGTGGAACTCATAGAGAAGTGGGTCTTTGCTGATCTTGGGGTATAGCCAAATATGCAACCCCGTAGTATAGTCCTCACAACCTCCCCATCCTTGGAAGCAGCCAGAGAAGTGTGTTTATGAGCCACACCAAATATTCATGACTTTTGAGTATTCAATCTCTTTTTTTGAAAGGGCCTGTTTTTTTTTTATTTAGTAAGCAACCTCTCTCTCTCTCTCTCTCTCTCTCTCTCTCTCTCTCTCTCTCTCTCTTTGAAGAATCTGTGTTGAAAATGGTGGCCCACGTGGTACAGTCCTTCCAGGGTTGTACCACTTTTGTTGTTGTTGGAGGGTGCTCATCTCTGCCCACCTACTTGCAGGGTTGTTGTTGGCATCCTTCAGTCTCGAAGACCACGGTATCGCACTCTGAATGGTGGTTCTGGAACAGTGTCCTCTCCAATGCGCGAAGCCTGGGTAAGGTAGATATGGGGGACAGACTGTTTCCCATGCAGCAAATCCCCCCTCTCCATGTCACTGAAATGGTCCAATGGAAAGGCAGAAGCCAATACGGTTGGTTCCAGTGGCATCGCAGGAGTTGCCAGAACGTGACTGTGTTCAGCCATGAACTGCCTCAGGGACTCCGGCTCCGGATTTTGCCTCGAGATTGACTGCTGAAGCCTTTTCCACAACTGGATGTAGCCACAAGGCAGTGGAGGTTTGGGGTCAGAGTTTTCCTTCTCTCGGATAAGCTGCCTTCCCAGGCTGACGAGTCCCATCTACCCGGTGGCTGTTTAGTCGCCTCTTACGACAAGTACAGCCAAACTGAGGGCCTATTCTTATCCCCAGCCCCCAGGGGAAACTTGCAGGGTGACCAGATTGAATGGAGGACAGAGTGCCTCTACCTTTAACCGGTAGTTCTCACACATGTCGCACCAGGACCCACTTTTTAGAATGAGAATCTATCAGGACCCACCGGAAGTGATGTCATGACCAGAAGTGACATCATCAAGCAGGAAAAAAATTTTAACAATCCTAGGCTGCAATCTTACCCACCCTTACCCAGGAGTAAGTCCCATTTACAATCATTGCTAAAAGATTATGCTTAGTAGCTTGTTAAAAGTACAGGTTACCAAAATGCAGTCGCATACCATGGGGGCATCAAGTCTAATATATTAAAAATAAAAAATTGAACTGAATGGGGACCCACCTGAAATTGCCTCGCGACCCACCTAGTGGGTCCTGACCCACAGTCTGAGAAATACTGCTTTTAACCATTGTATAGAAGATGGAGTGTTGGAAGGTGCAGCTCAACATGGAAGGTTTGAAAAAGCTGCCCCTGCCAAGATTCCTTTTTTCTGGTTGGCAACTTTCAGTCTTGAAAGATTATGGTATAAGGCCCACAGCATCCGGTATTCCCAAGCGGTCTCCCATCCAAGTACTAACCAGGCCTGACCCTGCTTAGCTTCCAAGATCAGATGAGATCAGGAGATACTGTTCAGTATAGGGAGATGGTTGGCAACTTTCAGTCTCGAAAGACTATGGTATAAGCCTACAGCACCCGGTATTCCCAGGCGGTCTCCCATCCAAGTACTAACCAGGCCTGACCCTGCTTAGCTTCCGAGATCAGATGAGATCAGGAGATACTGTTCAGTATAGGGAGATGGTTGGCAACCTTCAGTCTCGAAAGACTATGGTACAAGCCTAAAGCACCCGGTATTCCCAGGCGGTCTCCCATCCAAGTACTAACCAGGCCTGACCCTGCTTAGCTTCCGAGATCAGACAAGATCGGGCACGTGCAGGGTAACAGTTGGTCTAGGCACTCTGTCCTCCATTTTATCTGGTCACCCTGCCTATTTACCTCTGCTACTCTTCCTCCTCTTGCCACTCCTTGGATCAAATAAGGATGAGGGGGACAGAAAGGAAGAGAAAATGAGGAGGAGAGGAGGGTGCTGAGCTGGAACATTGGCGAGTGGGGGGAGTAGAGGTTGGCACATCATTGAGTAAGGGGGTCCTGACTGGCCCTGTACAGTCCCTTCCAGGATCAAAGAGATGGTTCAAAAGGGGAAAGGGATGAGCGGAGAAAAGCCAGTTCTGCTTCCCAGAGATGCACGTTACATAATGACCAAGTGAGACGGCCATAGAGGAGACATCCGAATGTATAAAACTAACCGAGCCGTGACATCTCCCTCTCCTTTGGTGGCATGCTGGTGATGATGGAGCTCACTGCAGGTTTGTGGGTGCTCGCCTCTCCTCTCACCTTGCGCTGCATCTCTTTCGATCTTCTGTTGAGAGCTAACCATGGCTTGGTGTAGCGCCCTGGGCGGGTGCCCCTCAGGCTGCACGTTTGTGATGCCTCTGCCTAGAAGCTAGTCGTTCTGTTTGTGATCCCCTAAAGAGCATCTGCATTCAGTCACTGCCTCCGTTTGGCCAGGCCTGAGCCTGCTACGTTGCCCCCCGCCCTCCATGCAGAATTTCCTCCTCCTGATTTACTTTTTGATTCACACAAGTGGAGGCGCAAGATGCTCTTTATTTAATTAGAGCTAAAGATTTCAGGCCTCGTTTCTTCCCCGGCAGAATTAGGACATGTCACAGGCTTGGACATTCCTCCCAGCGCCTGACATTGATGGAATGGGAGGGGGGGAGATGTCTGAAAGAATCGATGTTGCCTGAATCATTTGGCTTGGCATCAAAAAGCTCCTGGCTCGGTTCCCAGCTCTGGGTGGGGAGGGGGGTGTCAAATGACTACCCGGCACTTGGGAGTCCTGGGTTCAAATCTCTAAAAAAGAACTGGCTCACTGATCCGACCATGGCCCATCAGCAACTGTATGATGTTGTTGGATTTAGGCTGGGGGAGGCCTGGGCAGCAGTGGTGTAGCTAAGGGGGGCAGGGGGTAGTAATTGCAACAGGCAACAAGTTTTAGGGAGGCAACAAGCTGAGTGTGACATTAGTGGCCAAAATTGTGAAAACCTTGGTATGTAAGAATAATACCATCATGTTATATATCATTGGAAAGGTAATTTAATGTAGAATACAATGAGACAAACTGTGCCAGTATATCTGTGTTCTATCAATTTTGTTGGCCAATTAACCAGAAAATGTTTTATTTATTTACTTAATAAAATAAATTTGATTTCATTGTGGGGGGGGGGGGAAGGTTCAGAATCTTCTTTGACCCTGGGTAGCAGGTGCCTTGGCTATGCCATTGCCCCATTTTTCACTTTTTATAAAAGAAGTTATGTCACTTCTGGGGCTACAGCACCAGGGTACGCTTTCATTTGCCACACCACTGCTGGGCAGAGTGCCTGTGAAGCAACAAAACTTATTTATTTATTTTCACATTTTTATACCTCCCTTCCTCCAAGGAGCTCAGGGTGGTGTACCTAGTTCTTCACCTCCTTTTGTCCTCACAACCCTGTGAGGTAGGCGAGGCTGAGAGACAGTGACTGGCCCAAGGTCACCCGGGAAACTTCTTGGCTAAGTGGGGATTTGACCCTGGATCTTTTAGGTCGGAGTCCAACTTCCAAACCACTAGACTTTCTTGGTTCTCAAATTTACAGAGTCACCTTGTGCCACAGACTCTCAACCTAGCCTACCTCCCAGACTAGTTATAGTAGAAATGGAAAAGGTACAGAAGAGAGCTACCAAAATGATTTTAAAAAAGACTACTCCAGCCCCCTGCCCTCCTCAAGCCCACACTTCCTTTTCCATTCTGTTCCCCTTTCAAGGAATGGGAGGAGGTGTTGAGGTAGAGGTGGGTCAGCAGATACCCTCTGCCTACCTGTGCCCACTGTCCCCAAGAGCTTCATGGATGAGACAGGCCTGAGTACATAGGGCTGAAATAATCACCCATCCTTCTCCTGTTGGTCCCCTTTTCCTGCTCCCTCCCCTTCTGCTGTGTCATAATTCAGATTGTAAACTCCTTGGGGCAGAGACCACCCCTCTTGTAACCTGGTATATTGCCATGCACACAGATGGATTTTGCAAGAACCTCAAAAGCCACTCCTGGCGAAGCCAAAAAAACAATCTCTGGTTTTCCAAATGTTCTTTCTTTCCTGTATTGTGAGATTTGATCCAACATACCAGTTTATTATCATTCATTCTGCCTTATGGATCCCAACCCACTGACAGCTCACAGGTTAATCCTGGGCAGACCCTGCTAAATTAACCTATCAGAACCAATCAAAATTTTGACCAGCTCCATCTATTTTATCTAAAGCAGAAAGGACAACTTCAATCAGGGTTGCTTAGAGCATTTTATTTGCGGGTCTTCTCCTGTCCCCCCAACCATGGGGGCATAGTCACTGAAATGGCAAATAACCCCCGGGCCGGTTGTGTGCCACTGAGCTGGGTTTGTGGTCTGTGAAGCCACATGATGCTATAATCTTGCTGAAGCTAAGCCGGTTCAAGTCTGGTCAGTGCCTGGATGGGAGTTTGCCTGGAAATTCAATGTACTCTTGAGTTTCGTGGACGAATGGCACGGTCAGAATGTCCTAAGATGAACTGACCTGTCACCCACCAACTCAGACACAGACCATCAAGTCATTTATCCTAACCGGCTTTGGGGACCTAACATCCTGGAGCAGGGGTGTCCAAAGTTTTTAGCAGGAGAGCCACATCATCTCTCTGACACTGTGTCGGGGGCTGGGGAAAAAAAGGAATTAATTTACATTTAAAATTTGAATAAATTTACATAAGTTTACATAAATAAATATATTAAAGATGAACTTATATGAATGCATGATGGTCTTGCAATAGCTCAAGGCCTATAAAAGGCCTTACACAAAGCAAGGCCGGCCTTTCCTTTGCTTCTGCTACTGCATCACAGACGTGAAACAGCAAGCAGCGGAGGAAGCCCTCATCCCACAGTTTACGCAAGAGGTCAAACAGTCACCCTCATGCTGAGAGCAGTTGCGTCAGGCCAGTGTGGGCTCCAGCAAGTCTCTGAAGGGCCAGAGGCTCATTGGAGACTGGGAGCTCCCTGAGGGCTGCATTGAGAGGCCTCAAGGGCCGCATGTGGCCCCATGGCTGGGGTTTGGGCACCCCTGTCCTGGAGCCTGAGATGGACTCCTTATGTAGCTTTGGAATATAATCCACATGGTATAGTCTGTTCACCTAAAGTGTACAGCTAGAAATGATCAAGGCTGAAGGGTAAACCCTTCCTCGCTCTACAGGGCTGATCCCCCCAAAATACCCCACTCCCAATTTCACCCTCCAATTCACAAATAACCAAAATAGGAGGGGACATTTTGGAGCTTTTTAGGGGACATGACAACATAGACAAGCTGTCTCCTGTGGAGTCAGGCCATTGGTCTGCCTAGATCAGCAGCAGCTCCACAGTGTCTGAGATGGGCAGATTCAGTCTTACCTGGAGATGCTGCCAGGGACCGAGCGTGGAGCCTAGGAAGGCTTTTGCTCCCAAAGTACCCTCCCAACCCCTGCAGATGACACTGCCAAAGTATAAGTTCTGTGTGGTCCCCCCAGTGGTGTGTGGCAGCCCATTTCTAACCAGTGCTGGCCGCATGGCCCAGCCATGTAACCAGTGCTGGAAAGGAGCAGGCTGGAGGTCTCCTCAGAGTAAGGGCTCACCCAGTATAGAGCTCCAGCTTGCCAATGATGCGACTCGGATCTGCACCCACAAAATTTCTGGTTCAAGTTCAAGAAGCCCCGTGTTGGGCTTTCAGGCCTGGGAGGGAGAATAGGGTTTGGCACAGGGCAGTGCTGCCAACTCCACTTCCCTCCTGGGCCTGATCCACCCCTCCCTGCTCTCCCCCACCAAGTAACACCCCTCCCTACCCCACATTCCACCCCCTCCCGGTCTGTGTCTTTTGATAGCTGACTTTTAATGTCGGGAGGTATAAAATGCAAGGAGCTGGTTCTTATGCTGGGGCCAGATTGGATAGCTTAGCATTGTCTACAATGGCTGGTAGCAGCTTACCAGGGTCACAGATGTGTCTTCCCCTGAAATCCCTTTTTTAAAGCCAGGGATAGCAGGCACTCAGCGTGCCCTTATCTGTGCAAGACACAGGCCCTGACACCCGTCTCCTTTCGATAAGAATCTGCTGTTTATACTGAGCCAGACCACACCTAAGCTTAAGAACAGCTGGGTCTCCATTGTAGGGCTACCAGACAGCTAAGATATTATCGGTCAAGACAACAGCACTGGGGGGTTGTAAAGCCAGGAGCCCCTGGATTCCATTGAACATTGCTCCTCTTTCTATTTGACAATTATGCTCAGGTGTTACCCATAATTCATCATGGCTGCTATAGTCCTAGCCCCAATTTAGGAGCTTCTAAATTCTGTCTTGTCTCCAGCTTTGCCAAGCTCTGTTTTGGTTCTGCTGACCTGGCTCTGCCCTATATTTATTTTTCACATTTTTATACCACCCTTCCTCCAAAGAGCTCAGGGCAGTGTACACAGCTGCTCCCCTCCTTTTGTCCTCACAACAACCCTGTGAGGTAGGTGAGGCTGAGAGAAAGTGACTGGCCCAAGGTCACCCAGGAAGGCTATTCTGAATTGGGAAATCCAATTCCATGGTCTTTGGCAGGGTTCATTCCCCCTCCTGAGATCCTTTAACTGGGGATACCCATTGCATTATTTTATTAGGTCCAGCTTCACGTTGGAGGGGGTCTTCAAGAAGATGGACCTTCCACTGAACCACCTAAATGAGGTCGGTTTGCCTCAGAAATAAGCCAAATTCTCTTCCAGTTCTTTGGAAATGAGGTGGTTCCCCACTCCGACAATTCAAAGTGAATAGGAGCCAACTCACCAACCTCTCCAACCTCAGAGCCAATGAGAAGGTTTATAGCTAAACTGTGCCCAACCTGCTTCTTTCATGAAGCCCCCCCCCCCCAGCACCTGTCACCTGAGGTGGTGTGCCAAATGCCACCTTCCTTACATGCCAGTACATAAGAACATAAGAACAGCCCCACTGGATCAGGCCATAGGCCCATCTAGTCCAGCTTCCTCTATCTCACAGCGGCCCACCAAATGCCCCAGGGAGCACACCAGATAACAAGAGACCTCATCCTGGTGCCCTCCCTTGCATCTGCCATCACCATAAGCCATCACCTTTGCTCCTTCTCCACCTGGATTCAAAAAGAGGGAAAGAATGGAGGAGAGGAGAGTGGTGGGCTAGAGTGTCAGTGACCACTCTCTTCTCCTCTAGTCCACCACATTTTCTTTTCTGCTCCACTCCCTCCAAATTCAGGGAGGTGGAGGAGGAACAGTGAAGGCAGTTGGGCAGACAGAGGTCCCATCCCTCACTGATCCACCACCTGAAATGATCACCACCACCCACCCCCCCCGAGCATATTAACATCTGGCTTCTCATCTATCAGGGAAAAGAATATGCTGAATTAATCCATGCCGAAAAGGCAATATTGCTGAACTGAGCATCACATTGATGCCCATATGGCATCCAGATGCCCAGGAACAGGTGCCCCTCTCATCCCACCACTTTACGCTCCTTCTTGTGCCAGGCTGAGCCATTTCAGTCCTCCGAGGAGCTGTTTGTCGGTACACAAGCCAGACCAAAATGTCTTGACACAAGCCCCGGGGACATTGAAGCTGGCTGTAGAGGTTAGTGCCGAGTCAGGATTCCTTAACAGACTGCAGGAGAATCAATAGGAAGGGAAGGAAGCCGAGGGGAAGGGGGGAGCACTGGATGAGATAACGGGTCTCTTCTTTCACGAGAGACCAGTGCAAGTTGGCAGATTTAAACTGACCTGACTGGGTGCGGGGGATGGCCTTTCCTTCAGGCTGGGATGGAAATGCACTTTGAAAATTGCCAGATTTCCAAGTCCATCGTGGAGAGGCAAAGATTGTAATGACTTTGCAGCACCCCTTCCCCAAGCAGTGTGAAGTTCATGGCAGCTTTCACCGAGTAAATCTCCTTTAGAGCCCCAGAGACAGTGCTGGTCCATGACATTTTATGGCTTGAAGGAGTGCACCAAATGGAGCCCTCTCCCTTCCCTCCCTCCCCTCCCATTCACATCTTTTCTCCTCACTTCCTTTTCCAGTAAGAAAGGAAGAGGGGTAAAAATGGCCTTCCTCCTTTTGCAGACCATGCACGAAGCAGAGGCTGACCTACTCTCTGCCTCCTGAAGCAACCTGGTGCGTCCTACTTCATGGCCAGATCACAGAACGTTAGAGTTGGAATGGACCCTGGTGGTCATCTAGTCCAGCCCCCTGCTCAGTGCAAGCAACTGAGATGGCAACTCTGATAGGCAGCCTCTGTTTGAAAATTCTGATGAGGACTGAAAACGGATGAGAATGGTCTTTACTGGGGGTGGTCCTTACAGAGGATGTCCAACCCAGTCAAATTCATGCTTACCTGGAGTAAGTACCCCCTGTGGTGGGGGAGCAGTCACAATGGCCTCCTCAAGGTAGGGGAGTGGCTCTCAAACTGGGGCATCGCAACGCCCCAACCTGAAGGCCCTGGACTCTGTCCCCTTAAGTGTAAGGGAGGTAAGGGGGGCACAGGGGCTAGCATGTATTTACCAGTCCTTTCAGCAGCCTCCTGGGGGTGTGGGGAGCCCTACGTGACCCTCGGCAGGGCTCCCCGAGCTTCAGAGATTGAAAGTGGGGCGATTGCGCCCCACTTCCAGTTTTCAATCACAAGCCCCTGTGCCCCCCCTTAGCGACGCAATCCTGGGGATCACGCCACTGCCTTCTCCCCACCCCTGCTACCTTCACCGCTCCCCCGCACACACTTTCAGCGGTTCTCGAACTCCCTCCACAAGCTTCATTGTGGTTGCTTTGATGCTGGAAAGTTGGATAGGATTGGGTCCTAAATGGGCATATGGAAAATAACAGGGCAAGGGAAGGGATATGGAAGCAGGGATGAGCAGGAAAAGAATATGTGATAGCGTTAGGGCACAAGCCTAACCAGGTCTACTCAGAAGTAAGTCCTGTTTTGTTCAATGGGGCTTACTCTCAGGAAAGTGTGGTTAGGATTGCAGCCTTAGGTGCATGTTCTTAAGCTTAGTTTCAGAAAGAAATGAGGGCTATGGGGACTTTTCCTGAAAATGTTGCGTTTTAAGGGCTTTTAAGGAATGAAGAGAGATGTCACACAGGTGATCCAGGAGACAGTTTCAAAACAAGACAAGTATGGGCTACCTCCCATCTTCTCTAGGTCTGGTCAACAAGCAGCCCATAGACTCTCAAGATAGTATTTTCAGAGCTGCAAGTTCCCTTTCTTTAAAATCCAAGTGGCGTTTCTAGTCCTCATGGTTACAGAATGAAATGTTAGATGGTGGGGGGGGGGGGAAATCTGGGCCCAACAGACAGATTGGGAGACTTACAGGCTCCAGAAAGAGCCTGTAAAGCATGTGGTGATGGGGAAAGTCATGAATGGGTAAAGAAATAAAAACAGAACCAGAAAAAAAGATGCCTTAATTCTTTGCTTTCCCATTATTGTGGTTTTCAAAGTCCATATATCAAGGCATTTCAAGAGCTGACACAGGTTTTTCACACTCGAGGGCAGCCATTTCGAAATATTAGTCTTGTCGAACAAGGGGAAACAGGCTCGCCAGCTGTAGTTTGGCATCTGCTCCGTTCAAAGAAGGGTATGCAAAAGAATGCACTGACATGCAAATTAATGGCGACACTCGTGCTTGCAAAATATATCCCAGTACTACTGGGGGAAAAAACCAAAACAATAACCTGGCTGAACTTTGGATTTTTAGACAGGGAGATAGTTTGGAGGAGAAGGGGTGGACAATGAGTACAGGCGCCCCCCTTTATCCGCGGATTCAGCATCTGTGGTTTCAGTTACCTGCGGTTCTCTATGGTCCTCCCACACCTGCCTGCACCAATCACCTTCCATTTTCTTCTTTAAACATCAGGCATGTTTAACAGATGCTACAAGAGCTACACAATGAGCAGGCACGGAGCTACAAGAGCAACCTGATGGCAGGAAGCCTGCATGCTAGGGGGACACAGAACACCCTGCTTCCTGTGAATGTTCTGACTGTGTCCCCCTAGCGTGCAGGCTTCCTGCCATCAGGTTGCTCTTGTAGCATCTGTAAAAGCAAGAAACATGCCTGATAGTTAAAGATGAGTGTCGTATACTTGGTCTCACACTCCTAGGGTTTTGGGTGCACAGAGTTGTTGGTTCTGAACCCTAGAGCCCTCAAAGATCCCTGTTCGGTAGTACTGCCACCCTGTAAGACCCAGTGCCTCAGTCCAGGGACACCGAGACCCTCTAGGCTTAACTATATCCCTTGTAGGCACTGAGCACTTTCTTTACTTAAAGTCTCAGTCCTCAAGTTACTAGTCCACAATGAGGTTTTTTGGTAGCTTGCTGAACGGCTAGGCAGGATTCTGAACCTTTGTCCCCAACAGACAATGAACCAACAGGGTAAAAAGATTTTTACTTTATTAAGTACATAGGGTTACAAAAAGTTACAAAAGGCAGCAAATGCTAGAGGCATAAAAACTTCTAGGAAACATATCAGCATAAAACAACAAAGCTAACTGGCTAACTCTATTATTCTCTGACTCTCACCTGGGTCAGCTTTTTTTGTAGATCCTCAGGTCAGTTACCTAAGAGGCCACATGGTCCTGGTGGGGCAGGATGTGCACCACCACCTATCTCACCAAGAGACAAAAAACAAAGACCCTGTCCTAAGGAAGTGGGGCTGGAAGCTCGCCATCTCAGCTCTTCCCTCCCCCCTGGAGATCTGCAGCTGCATTCCATCCTTGATGGGCATCTTTCTGGCTGCCTAGGTGCTACATAATCACCTTCCATTGAGTTGTAAATTCCTAGCAGCTAGGAAATGCAAGCCACCTCTGTGTGTTCTAGCCTGGCTCAGGCCCTACATGTTACTAGGCCTAAACTGTACATATTCATGACAATGAGGCATGTGGGTGGGGGGCATGGAGCATTGTACTCAGGGATCCCTTTTATCCTGGATTTCTGTATCCACACAGGAGGCCGTGGATACAGAGAGGGTGCACCTTCTAAGGCAGAGGCTTAGAAGGATACAGAGGCCGTGGATACAGAGAGGGTGCACCTTCTAAGGCAGAGGGAGAATGGAGGGGCAGGTTGGATCAGCAGCTGTTTTACAACAAGCCAGGCACTTGGTTGATTGAGATTTAGTGTAGTCTCTGTTGTGTGGCAGAGACTGCCCAGGGTATATCCCAACCCAACCTGGAGATGGAGGCTGGGGCCTCCTGCCGCTGAGTGACAGTCCTTCCTTGAACAGAATAAGACGTTGACCAAGCGGTGCAGTCATAGCCCGCAAAAGAAAGGCCTCTTTCACCCAGCATGTGGGTGATGTGGCACTTATGCCACAAGCTCGTGGTGATGCGGTGGTGCTGGCAGTTTACTTAAATGACCTCGAGAGGTGGGCCGACACACCTTTGTCTGTGTTTCCTTCCGTATCTTAGACTAAGGACAGGCAACTGAAACAATTGTCTGCTTCCTCTGTTTCTCCCTTCCCTTCCTGTTGTATCCCTTATGTCTATACCTAGATTGTAGCCCCCCCTGTGTGTCACTCTGTGTAAAGCACTGTGTACATTGGTGGCATCATATAAGTAAATAGAAGGAATTAGATAAATACTTGGATGGTGGATCTGTCAGAGTCTATTAGCCTCCATAGCTAAATAGAGCCTCCATGTTCAGGGACAGTATATCTCAGCACACTAGGGGCTCTGGGCCACTCAGTGATGGCATGTGGACTTTCCATAGGCGGTTATGGATGACGGGAACTCTGGACATGATGGACTTTGAAGAAGCTTCTCATAAAGAAGCTCGTTCATGTTCAGAGGGCAAGTCTCTCTCTCTCTCTCTCTCTCTCCCTCTCTCTCTCAGCCTCATGGGGTTACTGGGATGTTAAAATGCCTTTCTGACATCCTTGCAGGAAGCTGATGTGATGAGGGTGGGTGGATGGGAGATGACGTTGGAATTTTGCCCGCTGCATTTAGCCTGCTGCATTCCAGAAGTAGAGGGAAGGTAACCATTAGGAAAGGATATCCCAAACACTTAAATATTTCATCTGCTTTTAAAGGCCAACCTCTCAAGAGCCATTTGCATGGATCTAAAGGCCTGATGTTGCTTTCGGAAGCGATTCGAGCCAGGGCTGTTCCAAAACCTCTGGCGCTGGTCCGAATGGATGGGATGGGAGATATCAAAGCAAGAGCATCTCATTGAGTGCTTTTGTACTGTGTATCAGGTGAGGGTAGCTGGATAATGAGAGAGATGCTGTAATGGTGAGAAGCAGAGGAAGGTCTATATCTCTGGTCTGCAATCTTGTTTTGGAGCAGGGTCAGCAACTGTGGTCCTCCCTGCTGGCTCATTCCCAAACCGATAATCAGGCAAAGGGCTTTTTTTAAAATCCACCCTGTTCTCTATGCAAAGGGCAACAGAGGTCCTGGCAGTTTGTCCCTTAGCAGTGCTGGCTTCGGGGGCAGGGGGGAGTGTTGGGGATCCTGAGAACAAACCTCGACCTGGGCCCCCATAGCCCACCCACACCCCGATGACACATTGGGTACACCCACTGCCAGCATTACTGAAGATTCAGGGGTCAGCCAAGCCAGGCAGGCCGTCTGATGGGCACGGCTGTTTGGTCAGTGTTGGCTGACATGAAAACCAGTACATTGTAGTGTCTCAGTCTTAGACACTACGTTATATAGGCTAGAGGTCAACCTGCAAACTAGGACTTGCCTCTGCTGTGAGCTCACTAGATAGGCCTTAGGGGAAGCTATTTCCTCTCAGCCTCAGTCTTCCATAGCTGCAAAATGGGCCTAAGAACTCTTGTTCACTTTCCTTACGGGGTTGTTGAAAGGACTACATCAAGATAATACACAAGAAGCTCTTTGCATGCACAGAAAGTGCTGTCCAAATGCTTAGTGTGATTAATATTTGCTCAGGATTAGTTCCAATGCTACCCTTGTCCTCTAAGCAGCCTTCTTCCTTGATGGGGAAAGAGCCCGTCAAGAGCCTCCGTATTCACCTCCATTTCACTCTTCTTCCTTTGCTGCCCTTCGGGGTTGATTGTAAACTTCCCAGGGCAGGGACCTGGCCTCTTGTTCTTTGTCAAGAGACCAGATTCCTGCCTCTTCTTCTTTGTACATGGTGGTCTGGAGCTGGAGATCCTCAAGCAGAGGCTAGGGATGCTGTCACTCTGGAATACCTACATTGATTGAGAAGACTAACAGCTCAAGCCTATCCTTGTTTACTCAGGAACAGCTCAAGCCTATCCTTGTTTAATCAATGAGGCTGATTTCCAGCATAGGATTGCGTGCAGGCCAGGTAGAGCCGATCGCTAGCCTAGGTAGGCAATTTCTCTGCTAGTTTCCCCTCCATTGCCCCTATTCTCATACCAGGTTGCACTGCCTAGAGGCCTCCGCTGAGATGCAGCTTCCCCTCCTCCTGGCTGCCTCCCTATGGACCACAGCCCCTTCCTGCACTCCTCCTCCCCGAGGCAGGACAGATGGGAAGAGTTGACACCTGTCTCGGCTTTCCGGATGGCAGCGAGTGGTTGGAAGAAAGGCTTGTGCAGCGGCAAAGGAATGAGGTCAAAGAAACAGGGTCACAGAGCCACACAGAGCACCGTTCCAATTTGCGCCTGTTTGGACTCTCGCTGTTCACGGGGCTTACTTCTGTTCCACAGGGCCCTTCTGGATCTCTGATTTGTTATTGCAAGAGGTTCTCGCCTTTCACCCTGGTGTTTGGGCAAGCCTGAGCGATTCCTTTCCCTGTCTCTTGGCAGTACAGAGTTTTTGCTAGAGGGTCTTGGCTGGGTCATTTTACAAGGCGAGAGTCTCGTGTTTCTGCCCGTTTTCAAACCACAGGTTCTCCTGGGAGCATTGATTTGTTGTGTTGAGGCATTCTTTATGCTGGCTAGTGTTTGCAATGGCCCTAGGCCCTGTCTGCCTCCCTCTCCCCTTTCCACCAATTGCTGAACGTTGGTTCCCATCAACCTGTGGTGCCAATACAAATATTGTGACTAGTGGCCGGGATCGCACTCGGCTTGTGCTGACTTAGCTCGTATGTATGTGTATGTATGTATGTTGGCAACCTTCAGTCTCGAAAGACTATGGTTTCGCGCTCTGAATGGTGGTTCTGGAACAGCGTCTAGTGTGGCGTCACAGCGTCTAGTGTGACTCAGCTCAAGTCACAAAAAAACCACTGTTTTTGACAACCTGAGTTGACTCAAGTCACGGATGACTCAACTCGCAATAGATTCTAAAAAAGAGTTGGGGAAATGACTTGGGTTCCAACTCTGGGCCCAATCCTATCCAACTTTCCAGCACTGGTGCAGCATCAATGCAGCCCCAAGGTAAGGAAATAGATATCCCCATACCTCAAGGAGGACTCTGTGACTGCCCCCCCCATCACAGGATGCAGTGCATGTCCCATTGGCATGGCTGCACCAGTACAGGAAAATTGGATAGGATTGGGCCCTCTCTCTCTCTCTCTCTCTCTCTCTCTCTCTCTCTCGTGTGTGTGTGTGTGTGTGTGTGTGTGTGTGTGTTTTCTTATTTCGTTTGTCGCTTCCACATTGTGTCAAGGACCTCATGGGCAGTTGGAAAGCAGACATTCTGAAGGACGACAGCAGACATGCTGGAAGGTTAGGTTCTAGGAGGTGGTGGCTGGGGGTTTGAGGAAAAGAGGGCAGAGGAAGGCTTTTTTATTTGTGAAGTTTTTGCTCTTGGAAACCCTTGACTTGTGACTCGATTCTCCAAAGGACTCGTGACTCCACTCGAAAGACTTGAAATTTCTCACGAGTCAAGTTGCAACAGTCATGTGTTGCAACTTGTGAGACTAGACAAATTGTGGAGTCGCTGACTCAGGACTCGACTTGTGACTCAGGACTCGGCCTCTGTGCCTTGAGCACATCCCTGACTAATATAGTGGTACATCTCAGGATAGCCAATGGCACTTGGCCATACTGCTGTGGTGGCCACTGATCTCAACACATGGGCTTTGGGATGGGTATGGTCTTTGGTCAGTGCCTGGATGATCCCTGACCAGTGGTATACCTAAGGGGGCCCAGGGGATCAATTTCCCCAGGTGCCACACCTGGGGATGTGTGCCTTTCTGAGGCGGGGGAGGTTGTGTGTGGCCCCCCTGAGCTTCAGAAGGGCTGAGAATGACTGTTGGAGGCCTTAGAAAGGCACTTCCGGTTTTAATGCAAACTGGAAATGCCTTTCTAAGGCCTTCTAGGGGGGGTGTTAAAAATTATTTTTCCCCTGGGTGCTAGATGGCATAGCTACACCACTGCCCCTGACACCACCACTGCAGCTGACCCCAGTAGTACAATGAAGTCCCTTCTATCACTTCCAAATCCATTCACTCGCACTGGGTTTTTGCTGAATCCTCCTCACTCCCATTGGGTTTTATTTCCCAACCTCAGCCTTCCCATCTGCAAAATGGGGATAATAAGGCTGGCCTCCTTCCCAGGGCTCTTCTCTGCATGCCTGAGAGAATGTACTGCAGCATGAGGTTTATTTATGGATTGTGAAGCCTTTCAAGTTCTGCTTTTCTGATGCTCAAGGTGCCTTTACAACCACGGTACAGGAACACCAAAACAATGAACACTCCCCATTTTTTTAAGCAAACAAACAAACCCACCAGAACCCAGAGGATTTCAACAGCGCTAATATAAAGCTTTATCAAGCCTTAAATTAAAAGCTCTGCAGCCAAAGGCTTTTCCCCCAAAAAACCTGGTTTTATATCCTCAATGAAAAACCAACAAAGAAAAACAACTTTGTCTTCTTTGTGGAATCCCCCCACCATAGCTGGAAAGGCCCACCTCCTCCGTACAGCTCTCACCTTGTGTGGCGTCAATACACAGAGCAGGGCCCAGCCCACGGTTTACGGACGTTGGCAGCTAATTTATCAATGCACTCTAAAGGCAGATTATGCCAAGCTCAATTATATGTCTTTGTAGCTGTTTGGAATAATTCACGGAATTTCGAGTCGAACTAGAGGTGCCAGGAGAGATCTGATGCCGGTTCTCCTAATGCCTTTTTCTTTGATTAGAAGGCATCATGGAGGGAGGGAAAGAAGGGCCAGGTGGATCAAGGCCACAACCTGGCAGGAGGAAAGTTAACCCTTTCGCCCTGTAATGTTTCGCTGCACCACAAATAGCTTCCTGCTATTTGTGGTTGCACCACAAGGCTACCACATGCCAACAGTCCACCCCTTAAAGTAAGAAGAGCCCTGCTGGATCAGGCCAAAGGCCATTCTGGTTCAGCGTCCTGTATCTCAGTGGCCCACCAGATGCGGCAGGGAGCAGCACTCAAGACAACAAGAAGCCCATATCTTGTTGCCACTCCCTTGCATCTGCCATTCAGAGGCAGCCTACCTAATAAGAAGAGCCCCACTGGATCAGGCCAAAGGCCCATCTCGTCCAGCTTCCTGAATCTCACAGTGGCCCACCAAATGCTTCAGAGAGCACAAAAGACAGCAAGACACAACCTGCATCCCGGTGCCTTCCCCTGCATCTGGCATTCAGGTACCTCAGGTACATACACCCATCATGGCTTGCAACCTGTGATGGAGTTTTCCTCCATACACTGTCCAATCCCCTTTTAAAGGCATCTAGGTTAGACACCATCACCACGTCCTGTGGCAAGGAGTTCCACAGATTGCATTACACACTGGGTAAGAAATAGTTTTCTTTTGTCTGTTCTGGCCCTTCCGCCACTGGTCACGAACCAGTTTCAGGTGAGTCACATAGTCTTAGCTTAGCCACCGTTGAAAATACAGAGCTGAAATTTTAGTGGATGTTCCTTGGTTCTGTAACATCCCTGTATCCTCTCTGTTCATCTCTTCTTATGTTCTATAAGCTACAGAGAGGAAATCAGCCACCCCTTTTCCCTCTTTCCCTGCTATTTCTCTGGCATTCATTTCTAGGATTCTCTGAACTGGGACCAGTCTTTCCCCTGCATCACCCCAAGATCCTCTTCTGAATCAGCAGGTTAACTAACATGGAACAGGTTAACTAACAGGTTAACTAACACTGATAAATTAAAGATCAATAAGTCACCGGGCCCGGAAGGCATCCACCCAAGAGTTATTAAGGAATTAAAGAATGAAGTTGCTGATCTCTTGACTAAAATATGCAACTTGTCCCTCAAAACGGCCACAGTGCCAGAAGATTGGAGGATAGCAAATGTCACACTGATCTTTAAAAAGGGAAAGAGGGGGGCCCAGGAGACTATAGGCCAGTCAGCCTAACAGCTATACTGGGTAAGATGGTGGAATGCCTCATCAAAGATAGAATCTCAGAACACATAGACAAACAGGCCTTGCTGAGGGAGAATCAGCATGGCTTCTGTAAGGGTAAGTCTTGCCTCACGAACCTTTTAGAATACTTTGAAAAGGTCAGCAGGCATGTGGATGCGGGAGAACCCGTGGACATTATATATCTGGACTTTCAGAAGGCGTTCGACGTGGTCCCTCACCAAAGGCTACTGAAAAAACTCCACAGTCAGGGAATTAGAGGACAGCTCCTCTCCTGGATTGAGACCTGGTTGAAGACCAGGAAGCAGAGAGTGGGTGTCAATGGGCAATTTTCACAATGGAGAGAGGTGAAAAGCGGTGTGGCCCAAGGATCTGTCCTGGGACCTGTGCTCTTCAACCTCTTCATAAATGACCTGGAGACAG
Source organism: Tiliqua scincoides (assembly GCF_035046505.1). Lineage (NCBI taxonomy): Eukaryota > Metazoa > Chordata > Lepidosauria > Squamata > Scincidae > Tiliqua > Tiliqua scincoides. Next base: position 22,858,088 of record NC_089830.1, on the reverse strand, counting down.
GGGTGAGCAGTGAGGTGGCAAAGTTTGCAGACGACACCAAACTTTTCCGAGTGGTGAAGACCAGACGTGATTGTGAGGAGCTCCAGAAGGATCTCTCCAGACTGGCAGAATGGGCAGCAAAATGGCAGATGCGTTTCAATGTAAGTAAGTGTAAAGTCATGCACATTGGGGCAAAAAATCAAAACCTCACATATAGGCTGCTGGGTTCTGAGCTATCTGTGACAGATCAGGAGAGAGATCTTGGGGTGGTGGTGGACAGGTCGATGAAAGTGTCGACCCAATGTGCGGTGGCAGTAAAGAAGGCCAATTCTATGCTTGGGATCATTAGAAAAGGTATTGAGAACAAAACAGCTAATATTATAATGCCGTTGTACAAATCGATGGTAAGGCCACACCTGGAGTATTGTGTCCAGTTCTGGTCGCTGCATCTCAAAAAGGATATAGTGGAAATGGAAAAGGTGCAAAAGAGAGCGACTGAAATGATTACTGGGCTGGGGCACCTTCCTTATGAGGAAAGGCTGTGGTGTTTGGGCCTCTTCAGCCTAGAAAAGAGACGCCCGAGGGGGGACATGATTGAGACAGACAAAACTGTGCATGGAAAGGATAAAGTGGATAGAGAGATGCTCTTTACACTCTCACATAACACCAGAACCAGGGACCATCCGCTAAAATTGAGTGTTGGGAGAGTTAGAACAGACAAAAGAAAATATTTCTTTACTCGGTGTGTGGTCTGTCTGTGGAACTCCTTGCCACAGGATGTGGTGCTGGCGTCTGGCCTGGACGCCTTTAAAAGGGGATTGGACAGGTTTCTGGAGGAAAAATCCATTACGGGGTACAAGCCATGATGTTTATGCGCAACCTCCTGATTTTAGAAATGGGTTATGTCAGAATGCCAGATGCAAGGGAGGGCACCAGGATGAGGTCTCTTGTTATCTGGGGTGCTCCCTGGGGCATTTGGTGGGCCGCTGTGAGATGCAGGAAGCTGGACTAGATGGGCCTATGGCCTGATCCAGTGGGGCTGTTCTTATGTTCTTATGAAAACGGTCTTTGTGGCTCTCCTGGCCCCGTGTCTGGCTCCGACTATCCTGTCCTTCACAGACCCTCCACAACACAAGGATAGGCTGCTCCCTTGTTTTCCTTGCACTCCTAATTGGATTGGAACAGAGCAAAGTGGTTATACTTGGAAATGAGTAAAACAGGGAACAATGAGATGCCATTTCCCCCACTTCACCTCCACCCAATCTCGCTATGGATCTTTGCTTGGGAGACGTGTACGTTGAAGTGTGTGGCACAGCATGTCTATCTTCTCTCTTTGTGCCTTTGTCTCCTTTGTCCCCCGCTGTCCTGCTGTTGTCTGGGTCCCCATCTCCTTCCTCTCCAACAGGCAAAGGAAGATCTACCCTGAGAAATGGCGTAATCCTGTCTCTGAGCTGCCAAGCGTGAAGCACCAACCCGGTTGGATGCTCCGGTCCCCGGGGTTCCAGCCTGACCTTTGGGAGACTTTCCTTGCTTGTGTGTGTGTGTGTGTGTTTGTGAAGATAGACACTATGTCTCTGAGAGGGATGATTTGTTTGCACAAGTCTTTGTGTACATGGGATTGCAACGTAATATATTTCTTTGGTTAATCTGTGAAAAATGCTTGATTCGGGAGGTGCTTCCCGCTTAATCCGACTGCAGATTTTTAAAAAACTTATTTAATATGGTGCACTTACAAAAACCATAGATCAGCATTTCTCAAACGGAGGGGTGGGACCCACTAGGTGGGTCACGAGCCAGTTTCAGATGAGTCGCATAGTCTTAGCTAAGCCACCATTGGAAATGCAGAGCTGAAAATACAGGGTACAGAGTTGCTGGGCAGGGCAGACTCCCGGTGGGAGAGAGGCATGGTGTTTTTACCCAGAATAGGTGGGAAGATGGGAGGCTGGGAAGGGGGGAGGACTGTTGGTTGGAGAAGGATCCAAGTTTGTCCTAAGCTAGAATATTTGAATTCCAAGCTATGTAAAATAGCAGCACAGGCACGCTGTGTAATGGGAACTTTGCCTATGGTGGCTTGGGTTTGAAGTCTAAATTGCTGGTGTCACTTCCGGCCATGACATCACTTCCAGGTTAATGACATCACTTCTGGTGGGTCCTGACAGATTGTCATTCTAAAAAGTGGGTCCCGGTGTTCAAAAATTTGAGAACCACTGCCATAGACCATCTTAGAAGAGATGCTCCTCATTTTCTATGACACAGTACAGAAGGCTTCACACTGCATCCAATGGAATGGAACTTACTCCCATGGAAGCTCGCAAAGCATCGTGAGTCAATTTCATGTTTTGATGGTGCATCCTTGTGTCACCATCATAGGATGCAGTGCATAAAAATTAAATTGACTAGGGCCACAACGCTGTATATGCTTCTGTGGGAGTAATTCCCATTAAGTAATGTGGGACCAGCTTCAGAGTAGACACGCATCAGCTTGCTGTATAAGATCTTTGTAATCAGGGCCAGCCCTAATCAAGAGGGACTGTGAGGGTTGTGGATGTGAAGGGGGTGATGTCATTGGCATTGGTGAGTGTTTTCGTATTCGCATGTGACCTGCTTGGTTCAAAACCCAACTCTAGATACACTCCTTGGAAGCAGGACTTGAGTTCAACGATGCAGGCATGCGCTGGTCAGGCAGCTCATGTGCGCGGTCACCATGTGATACTTCCTTAGGAAAAAAAGAGGGGAAAGAAATCTATTTTAGTCAAGTAAAAGCTTGGCAACCAACACAAATTTCTGGCTGTTTTGTAGGACTTTCTGGCCCCTCGCCCAGAGGTAAAACAAAACCAAAATAAGATTCTCCGTTTGGGTTCCTTTGGTTGGCAACTCGAACAGTTTTGGTGTTGTCGAACTGTGTTTCTGGGGGACTTGGGGCTTTTCTTGGATGTTTCTCAGAAGTTCTTCCATGAGAAGATCGGTTACAGTGGACAAATGCCCTTGGCAGACAGATTGACTTCTCACTACCAGCCTATTACTCCATTGCACAGGACTAGAAGCCAAGGGTTGAAACTGCAGGGAAGTCTTCATTCCTGCAGCAAAATACTGAGAGCACGTGAGCCTCGACTGCCCCTGGTTGCACATTCACCGCTCTTTCTCCACGAGGCTTTGCACCCACAAATGAACCAACAAACGCAGAACCCAAGCCTTCGCAAGTGCTGGAAAATCTGGACGGTGGAAGCAAATCATTCCCCGGGAAAATGTGATCTGTTGTTTTTGGTGGTGGTGCACAGTGTCGGGGGGGGGCACATTTGTGGAGTGTGCTCCTTTTATCCTGAGTGCAGAATTTGGAATTGGAATGTGGATCTTGTTTGCATGGAAGAGTCACAGGGTGGGGGGGGGGGTGAATAGTATTTCCTAAGAACTGGATTGAAGGATGGGTGCATGTGCTTTCTGTGGTGGTGGGGCAGGTGGCGATCTATGGGATGGAGATCTAATTTGGGATGGAGTATGTGTGTGTACATTGGGGAATCTCCCTCCTTCCCTCCCCCTCCCCTGCCGACACTGCAGACCTAGCTGCCTCCTTATCTCCGGCTCTAATCCATTCCCTCGCTCCCCCCCATGCTCCCATCTCTCCCTTGTGCTGCCTCTGCATTTTCCACCTGGCTGCTTCCTTCTCGTTTTTTTCTCCTGCATCTCAGCACTGGGCGAGTGAGCTTGGTGCATTGTCACTCCCGGGCAGATGTTCCCCCCCCCCAGCTGCCCCCTCCCCAGCCTGGCTGCAATCTCTGCACCCACTGCAGAAATGACGCCAAGGCTACCCCCAGGTATTCCGCCGTACAATGCGACGTGGTGGAGGCCAGCCTGGAATTCCCCCTCGCTAGCAGTCTGTTTTTGCAGCATCAAACTTCTCCCTGTGTGTTCTTGGAGGTGAGTTCGATGGAGTTCGATGGGACTTGCTTCCAACTATGCGTGGACAGAACAGAGTCTTTGTTCAGTCGTTGGGGCCGATAACCTTTTCTCCAAAAGACAGAAGCCCCAGACTGTTGCCACATCTTGTGGCAGTCAGTTCCACTGACTGAATTGACAGTGCCTGGGTAAAAATCTAAACCAGTGGTTCCCAAACTTCAGTCGGGCACTACCCTTGTAAAGAGAGTAGCGACCAGACCAGGGACCTGTAGGTGCCTTTAGTCTGCCTTTAGTGTGGCTTTAGGGGTTTTCCTGCTGGTGTCAAAAACAAATAATTTTTAAAAAGAACAACCCTTTTTTATTTGTGTTGGGTGACGACAGCAGCAAAACCCAGAAGTGCTGTACTAATGGCACCTAAGGGGCCGCAGTCAGATCACTACTTTCCTTAAGGGAAACTACTTTCACTACTTTCCTTAAGTAGAGTCCCAAAAGCAAATGCCTGCCCTGGAGGGTCGTGACCCCCAGGTTGGGAACCGCTGATCTAAACCATGATTTAGATCAGTGGTTCTCAGACTTTTTTTGTCTGGTAGTTCCTTTGACCTTCTGGGTCATTGGCCAAGGCCATTAGGGCTACAATCCTATACTTTGTATAGGGCAGGGGTTTTTTCACCTGGATTCTGCATCTCCTCTGGCTGCTTTCCACAGCTCTGCAGGGAGCCACGGCTCACAGTTTGGGAACCACTGATCTAGATTTTTGTGAATGAACCGCATAGATTCTTGGGTTTCAGGGCCAGCCCATCCAGTAGGCCACTTAAGGCAGATGCCCCAGGCAGCAGATGGTTGGAAATGTATGCCCGCTGTCCACCCACCTCCAAGTGTCTCTGCTACACCACCTCTTGCAGCTCCCTGAATTTGAAAAGGAAAAGGACAACAGAGCAAAATTTAAAAAAAAATTGGAGATGGGTAGATGGGTCACAGTTCTCCACATGGCCTCTTTGCTCTGCTCCCTTTTTATTTCCCAAATCCAAGAAGTGAGAGGAGCAGCAGCAGTGGTTGATGGACTGCTAGATAATGGGAAGGGGCTACATTTGTCATATCTCCTCAGATACTGTGAAGGCTGATCCTCTGACACTCATACTGATATACTCCCCCTTTGCACTCATCCTCTTTCATAGAGCTTGTTTTCAAACCATGGTTTGGTGTCAAACCATGGTTTGTTAAATAAACATAGTTAGAGCAAACCACAGTTTCCCAAGTTGTGAGGTCACAGGAGACTGTCATTTATTCAAGCTAACAAGTTCCTCCTTCACATTTGAAGAGGGGGAAAAGAGAAGAGCTGACACGCACAAGCCTCTTTGCAAGCCGGTCTAAAACCATGGTTGATCATCTAAACTGGGCCACAGTCTAAATTTTCCTACAGAGCAACCCTTTAAAAATCATGCTGAATTAGACCAAACAGCACTCCCCAGTGAGTGCCCAGCATCCTGCAGGTCCATCCATCCTATAAACTCAGACCTTGTTTCACACAATAGTAGATTCTTACCCTCTCCTGGTGCGGTGGCGTAGCTGAAGGGGGACCAAGCAGTCAGGTTTGCAGGAAGGCTCAGCGGGGCAGGCAAGCGTCCCCTCCCTTCTGAGCCATTCCCGGCAGGGGGGAGCAAAATGGAGCCGAATGGCTCTGTTTTGCTCCCCCTGCTGGAAATGGCTCCGAAGTTAGGGGCCGCTTGCCTGCCCTGCTGCCAGCTTGACTGCCCTGCCCCCCTCCAACTACGCCACTGTCCTGGTGATTTCTTATCCTTCATATATCTGAAAAGCAAAGCAGCTAATGAATGAATCACACTAAGCACTCAGCTTGATTCGAATTATGGTTCAGCCCTGGCCCTTTTTTTTTTCCAATTGCCAAGGCTCAGGCTTGGAAAATGTGAAAAACGGATGAAGAAGAAGACAGTGCCTCTGAGCTTGGGCAGAGTGCTTTCCCCCTCACCACTGAGCAGTCATAACCAGGCCCTGAGAGGAGCCTTAGTAATGACTGGTACAAGCAAGTATATCCCAGGCGACGCACATCACTCACCCCTTGATGACTCCCAGATGAGCCCCTATGAACAGCCGTTGTCCAAAATGTGTTGACTCTGAGTAGCTGCTATCCAGCAACATGGAAAGCTCTGCCTAACTTGTGTGGTTCTCAGTCTAAGATGCTGTTTTCCCCTCTTGCCAGTCATCCCTTGATTAATTCATTACCACCAATCATCCCTTGATGATTCATCATCGCAGTCCTCAAGTGGAGATAGAATTGTCAGGTTGGAAGAGTCATTTCCCTTCCCCTCCCCAGTTAAAGCCATTGAGGAATGGGAAGATGAGACCACCATAGCTTATCTCCCCAGTTTCCCCCTCCAGTCCTTTCCCCGCTTCTTCCACCTGCTGTGTATCACATCTGGAGTCCTGCTTGCTGCAGCAGGGGGAAAGAGAAGGGGGCGGGGAAGATGAGGGAAGATAATGCAAAACCGGAAAAGCCACGGTGACCTGATCTCCTGATGCAGCATCATAAAAGGTAAAGTGAAGCTGCCTGGGTTAAAACCTGGCAACCCAAAGGAGTGACCCCCCATGTGCAAACTCTCCTCTCTGCCCACCTCCAGAGGCAGCCTGCCTCTTGCTGGGAGGACTGGAGCAATGGAGGACATTTGGGTCTGGACCAAAATTCTTGTTCTGTTCTTATGTCTCCTTCTGTTGTTCACCCACTCTTTATTTTAGATTGTTAGCTCCTTGGGGCAGGGAACAGTCTGTGTTGTCTGTGCAACTAGGGAAGATAATGTGGACACAGTTGACTGTTTATTGTCATCATTATTATTTATTAATAGTAACTTCCATTCTAAGTCTCCGTGCCCTCTCCTTAGTTTCATGCAGAGACCCTCAGCCCCTCACCAAGAGATCTCTTTGAACATATGGAACAGTCAGGTCCTGAGGACAGAAAAGATGTGATAGAGAAGTTCTGTCATTCAAGCTAGTTTGGAGCCAAGCAGCAGCTTCACTAGGGTTTGTGCCACCTAGTGTGCGAGACCAGTGCGTCACCCCCATGGTGGACCTCCTCCCATGCAGTGGGCATGATGATGCACCATTGTCCTGCCCCTGTTGGTTTTTTGGCTATAACTTTGGACCGGACAGAGATATTTAAACGTGGTTTGTTTCATGCATTCTGGCACACAGGACATCTCAAAGGTTGGAGGCCAAGAAGGATCTTTCCCAGTTCAGCTACTGGAGATCCATTAAGGGCGCAATCCTAACCAACTTTCCAGCACCGAGGTCAGGGAACAAACCTTCCCTTACCTTGAGGAGGCCTCCATGATCCCCCCCCCCCATCTGCAGGATGTAGCACTCGCCCCATTGGTCAGAGCTATGTCAGAGCTGGAAATTTGTTTAGGATTTGGGCTTAAAAATGCCAACAGCTGAAGATTCCATGAGGTGCTCCAGGGATGCTCAACATGGAAACATGTTCTTTGCACCAAGTCATGGCTCTTCTTCCTCCTGCCCTCCCTTTCTTTACCCCACTGTGATAAAAAAAAAGTCCAGTGCCCCTTATTGGCAAAGAATGTTGCACCTGCACGTTACCTGTGTGTTATTTCGGAGTGTGAATCTGGTCCGTGCATGGGTGTGCATAATGCACCAACCAGCGCGTACCTTCCGAGCAGAATGCCAGATTTCTGGCTCAATCCCTTCCGCTATTCCTGGACTGGAGGGAGGCTTGCAGTCCATCGCATTCTGTGAGGCCATCGTGGAGGCCTCCTGCCTCGCTGCCCCTTGCAGCAGCGCATGGGGATTAACTGCAGCTGCCTTCCACCGCAATGGTCCCCCCACCACAGCACTGGGAGGTGGGCAGGTGAAGTGAACCGGGAAATAGCGCCAAGGCGGTTCTGCCGCAGACTCGAGTCTTCACGTTTATCAGATCAGCTCCCTCTGAAAATGCCAGCTCAGGGGGCTGGCGGGGGGGGGGGGAGGGAGAGGAGAGGAAAAGGAGAAGAGAAAAGAAAAGAAGGGGGCGTAATGGGTCTCATTGAGATTCCTGACTCCTTGTTTGCCAAACAAAGAAGGGGAGAAACAATAGTTTAGTTGATGATGATTAGAAGGCCAAAAAGCAATCCCTTCCCATCTCTCTCTCCCTCTCCCTGCCCTAAGTCTCCATCTCTCTTTCCATCCTCTCCTTTCCATCACTTCGCACACAAAATCTTTGAAGAAGGGGAAAGAAGAGCCCGTCGAGAATTATAATTTGTAGGTCTCAAATAACCCCCAGCTTTATTAAGGAAGAAAACTCTTGGGTAAGAAACAGGCTTGGAATACAGATGAATGGCTTTATTCCCAGAAGCTGGTTCTTCTGGCTAAAATAAGGGGTTATGCATGGAGGGTTGGGGAAGGGCTGGATCAGAGCCAGGGTGCCCTTTTTATCCCAGAGCCCCAGTCCCAGTTCATCCCCCAGTCTCTGTCATAATCGGTGCCTCCAGCAAGCCAGGATTTTCCACCCAGCAGATGTGCTGTGATTGGGGGGGGGGGTTTGACCTTCTTCCCTGGGGGATGCCAGCCGCTGTAGGGCTTCTAATCACTCGTCAGCTGGGATCAGGAGATGGAAAATCCTTGAATAATTACAAGGGTGTGTGTGTGTGTCTGTGTGTGTTTGCTGCTGTCCAGCAGTTCTTTCTGTCTGGTCCCCAAGACACAGCAGCACAGCCTTAATGGGTCAAGAGTGTTGCCATGTAGCTTTACAGCCAGATGTTCCCCGTTCCAGTTTTTTTTGGCTCAGAGCAATGGGGAATTGAGGAACTTAACCTGGGTTTTATCCTGGACTGGGACTAGAGCTGATTTCCAGGTTCTGCCAAGCTCTACCCATCAGTCACTCGGTCCTGCCCTGACTCATCACATTTTGCAAGGCTCCACCTGCGACTCTCTGAGACCTGCCCTGACTCATCAAATTCTACCAAACTCCAGCATGACCCTGTTAGGGCCCCATCCAGACTCAGGGCCCAATCCTATCCAACTTTCCGGCACCGGTGCAGCTGCAGTGCAGCCCCAAAGCATGGGAATAAATGTTCCCTTATTTTGTGGATTCCTCCATAACTACCCTCCCACCAAGGATGGTTGCACACCCAATTGGCACAGCTACATCAGTGCTGGAGAGTTGGATAGGATTTGGCCCTCAGTCAAGTTCTGCAGGGCTCCATCAGTGACCCATTTTGCCCCACCTTGCCTTCTCCCTTCACCTGTTGAGTACTTCCAGGGCTCTGCCTCCCCGCCCATTGGTCTTCTTTCTTTCTTTCTTTCTTTCTTTCTTTCTTTCTTTCTTTCTTTCTTTCTTTCTTTCTTTTAACTTGCCCTCCTCTTGTGCCTTCATTGCTATTTTTTTTTTATTTAAAAAAAAAAAAGCTTTTCCTGAAATCACCGTTCTGCTGCCATCTCCTTTCCTTCTGGCTGGGTGGCAGTGGGGGGGGGGGGCTCAGAGAAGACAACAATACACCCACTCAACAAAAGGACACAATGGTGTGTGTGTGTGCGTGTGTGCGTGCTTGCGCGTGCGCCCGCCCACCCGCCCATCCATGTGTGTTTGTACACATGCCAGAACAAGGGTTCTGGTGCGCAGGGTGGTAAGGTTGATGGCATTTGGGGGGTGGGGCAGCACATAAGAAGAACCCCACTGGATCAGGCCAAAGGCCCATCTAGTGCATCTTCCTGTATCCCACAGTGGCCTACCAGATGCCTCCAGGACCACTCAGGACAACAAGATGCCCACATCCTGTTGCCATTCCCGTGCATCTGGCACTCTGAGATAGCCTAAAACCAGGAGGTTGCACATACCCATCATGGCTTGTAACCTGCGATGGGCTCTTCCTCCACCAAAATGTCCAGTCCCCCTTTAAGCCATTTCTGCCCAAAATTGCATATAGGCAACAGGGACCAAATGTGTACACCTGTGGGCTGGGCAAAAATGTGTTAAAGGCATCTAGGCCGGGGGCATCACCACACCCTGTGGCAAGGTGCTCCACAGGTTAATTACTCACTGGGTAAAGAAATATTTTGTCTGTTCTAACTTGCCAACCCTCAATTTCAGTGGTGTTCTGGTATTCTGGTTCTGGTGTTGTGTGCAAGGAAAAGAACATCACTTAAGCCATCCCTTGCATGATTTTTGCATAATTTTGTACATCTCAACCATGTGTCCCTTTCCCCCAGCATGTTTTTTCTAGACTGACGAGCCCACATCTGCTACTGTTTCAAGTGTTGTAGAGGCATTTTATTGCTTTACTATTTAAGGTGCAGTGTGAGAAGACCTAGGACTCTGCCGTCCTTCCTCTTGAAGGAACCTTTAGGGACATCAGTGAATGACCTCGTGCCACCTGAGTGTCTACAGTGCATACCTGTGGAACCCTCACTGCAAGGTAGTGATTTTCTTAACAGTGGCCTTTCAAGGTGCCATGGAGCCTGGCAGCCCAATCTTATCCACACTTTCCTGGGAGTAAGCCCCATTGACTCTAATGGGACTTACTTCTGAGTAGACATGCATAGGATTGAGCTGTGGGGCAGTTAAGATGTGATGTCACAACATGACTTCCGAGTGCAGCAAAGATGCTCTGGAGTGCTTCAAGTCACTGCTCCAAGTCACTTCTTCAGAAGCGACCACTCTGAGCTTTGCCCAGTCACTGCTTCCTGTTCTTGTGAGTGTTTGCTACTCCACTGGGCTCACTACACACCCTCTTTGTGTTGCGGTGGTGGGTGCCTCTTAGTGCTTTGGCGTTGGCAGTTTCCCAACTAGGAAGCCACCAAAACCCTTGGCGACAACTGCCACCATCTTTGGTGAGCCTCACGTGACACCCCCTCATGTGACACTCCAGCATACTGCTCCCTGCCGCCTGCTTGCTATGTCACTGGACCTTATTATATTTTTCTCCTCCAGGAAGGGAGGAGGCAGAAGCTGAAGGAGAATGCTGACAAGTTCCTGTCTGATGCAAGCACTGGGGAAGGGAAAGATGAGGTGGCAGAGGGCAGACAGAGGGACGAGCAACCGCTGTGGGAGGCAGCATGCTGCCCCACCCCCTCCTGAGATGCAGGGTTGGCCGAAGACCTCCTGGTGCCTAATGTCTCCACTTTCCACCATCAAATGTTGACCTTTTGACCAGCTTCCTGTTGGAAGGAAGACACTAACAAGTGAAAGACGAAGTGGAGAGGAGAGTGGTTAGCTAGAGCAGGGGTGCCCAAACCCCGGCCCGGGGGCCACTTGCGGCCCTCAAGGCCTCTCTATGTGGCCCTCAGGGAGCCCCTAGCCTCCAATGAGCCTCTGGCCCTCCAGAGATTTGTTGGAGCCCACACTGGCCCGATGCAACTGCTCTCAGCGTGAGGGCAACTGTTTGGCCTCTCGAGTGAGCTGTGGGATGAGGGCTCCCTCCATTGCTTGTTGTTTCACGTCTGTGATGCAGTAGCAGCAGGAAAGGAAAGGCTAGCCTTGCTTTGTGCAAGGCCTTTTATAGGCCTTGAACTACTGCAAGACCTTCATTCATTCATATAAGTTCATCTTTAATATATTCATTAATGTAAATTTATTCAAATTTGAAATGTAAATTAATTCGGCCCCCGACACGGTGACAGAGAGATGATGTGGCCCTCCTGCCAAAAACTTTGGACACCCCTGAGCTAGAGCATTAAGACATGATCTCCTGTTTGAATACGGGGAGCAGGAGTGGAGCTAAGTGGAAGGAACTGCTGCCAAACTGCCATCAGAGCCCTCTGGTGTCCTTGTGGACAGGCCAACCCTGCTGAGGTGGGGTTTCACCTTGCCTTGCAGCCGCATCCAACTTTTCGACTGAGTGGCCTTGACTCCATCTCAGAGGCTCAAAAACGAGGTGGGCTTGTCAAGAACCAGACAGGGGGCAACCCTGGTTGCAGCATGGAATGCTGGGAGTTCAGACCCTTGTCTCCAGCTTCTGTTTGCAGTCCTTGAGAGAAGAGGCATGTGCACCCTTCACAGGATGTTGCTCCGTCCTCCAAACCTGACTGCTCCCCCCCACCGTGATTATGCAGCAGCCCCCAATTCCAAAATGGATGGTACCAAAAAAAAAGCCCTCATGGACGTTTTCTTCCTTCCTTTCCTCCTTGGCTTTAACTGCTGCCTCAGCGGCCACGTGAGGCTGAGTGGGACTGGCAGGCGCATCACTTTCGCTCGCCGCTCCCACCCCAGTGGCCTTTTCACAATCAATAAGCCTCCAAAGAGCCACTCTCTTATTAATATCCAGGCAGCTCTCGGTCTTTGCAGCCCCTCTCTTACGTACCCTTGCCTCTGCGATGAGGAAGAGACATGGGCAAAGCAGGCAGGCAGACAGGAAGCTACTGCAAGCCCCTGGTTTGGGGAAGAGACAGACAGGATGGGGTCAGTGAGGAGGGAAGGGGCAGGGACATTTTTGAGAGGGAAAGAAATGATGACACAGTGGCCTTCTGCTGAATTATAAAGCGCCAAGTACACAGGCCTGCAAAACTGAAGGTCAGAAATTTTTTTAATCAAAATTTATGGTGGTTTGATATGCTTTTGGGGTGCTGATTCCAAAAATGGCATCCGTTTTGCCCTATCCCTTCTGGTTTTGGAGATAGGGCATAGCCCAGTGGTCCCCAAACTGTGTTCCAGGACCCACAGGTGAGTCGCAACCCAATTTTTGGTGGGTCGCAGAGCAGAGTCTCCAATGAAAAAAAACATGGAGCAATGGAAAGATCACTGCCTCAAACCCAGAGGCTGTTCAAAAATCAGATAGCTGCTAATTGCCCTGCAAAGAGCTCAGCTCCTGCAGTTTGCAAGCCTGTGTAAATACAGGGGGATAAGTGTCTGAGCATCTTTTTTCCCTGCTTCTTCTTCTTCTTCTTCTTCTTCATTTTATTATTATTATTATTATTATTATTATTATTATTTGTAAATAAAAATATTTCTTTCTAGAGCACCTTTGTTTAACATCTTATAAACGTAGGTGGGTCCTGATAGAGTTTCATTTTAAAAAGTGGGTCCCCATGCTAGAACGTTTGGGAACCACTGGTTTAGCCTCATTAGTGATGGTTCAAGACGTATCTCCAAAACTAGACCTGATAGGGCAAAACCGATGCCGTTTCTGGAATCGGTGCCCCAAATATACCCAGGAACAGGTCTGACTTGAGATAGTAAAATATGTGTTGGCCTGTGTTATTATTCTATTATTATTTATGATCTCTGTATAATGGCATGTATGGGCATGCCATTAGTGCCCATGGCACTTTAGCTAGGGCAAGAGGACACCTAGAGGCCTCTGCATCCCTGCCCCCTCTGCTCCCTCCAAGGTTCTGTCTAGCTCGTTGCCTCTCCCCACCCCCCCACCCCCACACACACACACACTTCCTCTTCTACTCCATTCCCTTCTTCCTTTTCAAATTCAGGGAGCAGGAGGGGAAGGAACAATGGAAGAAGATCCTGCCCTCCCCTCCTTAGGCAACCATCTCAGTTGGCCTTGTGGATGGCACCAGCCCTGGGTTTGCATCTACAGGATTTGAATAGACTAGATTCAAAATAGGACTGAATGATTCAGGAATGAGCTAGTGACAACGATTAACACGATGGCAATTCTGAGCTAGAGGAGTGTGTATAATGTTTGCCCTGGGCAATGCATCTCTGGGGTGACGGGGTGTTCCAAACACGGGAGGAGATGCTAAATGGATCTGCCACCTTGGCCAATTCTGGACAGCTGGTACCCACCAGTAGATCACTAAAGCCAGCTGCCTGCTCCTTTGCCTCTCCTTCCAAGCTCTTTTAACTCCTATTCCCAGGATTCAGCTGGTGGCCCTACCACCACCCCATGGCTTTGACTCACTTGCCGAGCCGGATTGGGTCTGGTGCTTGGGGAGGAGCAGGGCAGTGACAGACGCTGCCCAGGTGAAGAGTGATGGATGGTTCTTCAGAGGGGTCAGGAGTTAATTGAGTAATTGGGGAATGGCAGCGATTTATTGACGGAGATTGATTGCTGTGGCGGGATGGGAGGGGGGCGAGGTGAACCTAGGGGGCTGCTGAGACAGAAGGCATGGGAAGGGGAGGTCAAGGAAGGGAGGGAGGAATCGACCATCCCAGAAAATGGGCTGAATCAGGTACCTGATGCTATTCTCTCCTGGGTGCAAAGCAGAGTGGTGCTTGGCTCATCCCAGCATGCACATCTGCTTGGCCCTTCACTCCCATCACCAATCACCCTGAGTTGGCAACCCACCAAACACTCCTTTGCAAACTCAGCTGGACGCAATGATCTGGGAAAGAAACCCACCATTGCATGGGTCCTGCTTGGGCCAAAACTTGCAGCGGAGAAGCCAATGCGGTTTTCGTCTCCTGTTTTGGATCTGCGCTCTTTTGGAGGTCGAGGCCTGGCCTCCCTCTGTTTCCCGAGTGATGGGTGGATCGGGGAGGCTCGGAGGGGGATTTTGTGTGTAAGGAGATGAGATGGAAGAGGCAGCTCCTGAGGCCCTACCGGGAGATTTGAGTTCCTTTAAGTTTCTTTGTAGGATTAGGGAGGTTTTAAGGTGGAGGGATGGGTTTAAAGGAGGGATTAGTTAGGCTTAAGCAATTGGGTGTGTGTGTGTGTGTGAGAGAGAGAGAGAGAGAGGATTCCTATGTATTGATCTTTCAAAATATTGAGACCTGTGTTCTTCTGTCACCTACAGTGTTGAACCAGTCAGTGACTGTGTGCCAAAAGACAGGTCCCTGTCCCCGAAGAGCTTACAATCTACATTTTGGCAGTGGAATAGGGGAGGAAGGGGACAAAGGGGAAGGGTAAATGTGGGGTGCATTTACCAACGTAGGTTTGGGTGTACTTTATGGGTGGGAAGCTGGAATGGGGCAGGATTAAGGATTGCTTTGAAGTTGAATAATAGATTAATAACTGAATGCTTATGAATTAGTAAACGATGAGATTGGTGGCGTCTTCTGTTTTTGTTTGGTTCTGAACCTCCTAAATTCAGGGAAGCTTGTCCCATGGTGATGCATTCGCTCCATCCCTACCATGGGACCCTTGCCTGTTGCAGAGGATTCTGGGAAGTGCTTGAAGGGACCCATCCATCCAGGCAGGGCTTGTGCTGGGTCTGCAGGGAGCACTGTGGCGGCTCAGCGTGAGTTGAGCGCACTGCCTGGCGCACATCCGATGCTCCCATGAGCCTTAGCTTCCTGGGAGCCTTATCAGAAGCAGTGCACAAGCTTTGCTTCACGAGAGCCTGGCTGCCATCACCAGCCTTTTTGTTCAGGAGTCCCTGGTTGTCCTCTGAGGCACCCCAGAGAGATCCCCCTGGTCCCAGTCTCTGAAAGCCCAGGCCTCCTTTCTCTCTCCCCTGTGCTCAAAATGGAACTGCACACTCCTGACTCTTCAGCCCTGCCACATCACCCTCTTCTCGCTGCCTCTCAAATCCACCTCACTCCAATTTGCATAATTCCCAGGCACCATTAATCATTCTAATTAGCTGGAGCCAGTGAACTGAGCACCAGAGGAAAGGAGGGGAGAAGGTTTTAACGGATATGGGGGAGGAGGAATGGCCTCCTCCGCGCTGCACCGCAGAAGGAAGAAAAGAAGAGCTGTGATATTTTTATCCTCCTCTTCCTCCAAGAAGCACCATATGGTTCCCCACACCCCTGCTGTTTATCCTCAGAACAACCCTGTGAGGTAGGTTATAGAGAGAGAGATTTGAATCTGGGGTCTGCCCTCTCCAGCGGGCTAACTGCTACACCACATGGACTCCCTCACACCTTTGGGCCTTGAAAAATGGCACCGTTTTCTTTTTTTCTGGCAGAAGCACTTCTAATGGAGGCCTGGCAGGCAGAAATTCAACTGGTGCAGCTGACTCTAAAACAGCTACGGCTGCCAAGTACTGTATGCAGAGATGGGCAAATCTAGCATGGCTTGACTCAAGTCGAGTCACGAGTCTCCATCCCCTTTAACTCGACTTGAAAATTTGAGTCACCCTGAGCAGACTTTCCCAGTCGCCCAGAGCGTTTGGGGGACTCCAAAAGACCTGAGTCATGGGTCTTTTCCATTAAAAAATCAGCCGTGGGGACAGAAGCAGCAAGAGGGATAGGGGTCACATGCAGCCGCTGGAAGGCTCTCCAGGCTGACCCAATCCTTAGCAGCTCTACTCAGAAGTAGACCCATTGCAGCCAGTCATTCAATGAACCTTCTGGAGCCATGCCTGGATGGCTAGGCATGGCCTCCTCCCCCCCCCACCTTCTCCCCTCACTCGTCCAGGGAAAAAAATTATTCATCTAAAGATCATAGGTGTCTTCAGAGATGGACAAGAGAGCTCTCTCCTGCCTCCCCCCACCACCTTCTGCTTGATGCAAAACCAAAACATTAACCCTTCCCTGCCTCCTGGCTGGAATGTCCCTGCTGCTCATCTGGTCTGAATGATGGCCCCTCAGGGTCTTTCATGGCATGAAAAAATAAGCCAGCACACCCAGACACAGACAGACGTGAGTTTGCATGTGTTGGGAATTCAGTGCCGAGTCAGTGGCCTCAGACTCAAGCAATGCCAGAGTCATCAACACAGGTGACTTGAGTGCACACGAGTCAGCAAAAAAATGTGCTTTTGTGACTTGGACTCAAGTCACCTGATTCAGGTTCCCGTCCCTCTCTGTATGTGAGCTGTGAGCTGGGATTAAGAATTTAAAGTTGCCTCGGCCATAACGTCACGTGGCCTTAGGCAAGTCACTTGGTCTCAGTCCCCAATTTGCAGTGAGTGGGGGGAAAGCTCTACCTTATAGGACTTTATGTTGCACAGTTGCTGAGGGAATGCACATAAAATGCTATAAAACCCAATCACATGCTGTCCAAATGCTAAATCTCATCATTTCACTATTGATGCATACCAAGAAACATGTCACCTGTTGAATAGCAGCCTGTTTAACACATCTGTTAAAGGCCTGACTTTACAAGGCAGCTTCCTATGCTTGTTTGAAACCGTAACTTCCAGGGGCAGAAGCTGTGGTTGTGGGGCTTCTGAAGGATGTCCTGGTTGTAGCCTAGCAATCCTGCCCTTTGGCGCTTAAGGGGAAAGAGGACCGGCAGCCTCATCTGCGCCGACCACAACAAAATGATCTGTCTACACTTAGTGGGTTTGCACCATACCTTGTAAAGATTCACTGACTGCTTACTTCAGGTCTGGATGTTGTTGAAGGCAGAAGGGGGCCAGACTGGATTTGGCTGATCAGTTGGCAACCCTTAAGAGGGAAGGCGTTCTCCCCTCTCTGCAAAAAAACCCACAGACCACCCACCTCTCAGGCCACCCACCTCCAATGGCATCCTACCAGGAAATATTTGCTATGGGGATATTTGCAACTAGTTGGACTAGTTTAGGGATCTCCAAACCTTTTCAGCACAAGGGCCGCATCGTATATCTGACATGGTGTCGAGGGCCAGAAAATAAAATAAATAAATACATGGAGAAATGATGTGCTGAGAGTTTAATTGAATACAATAAATGGAGAGGGTGGAAGGAGGAGGGGAGCAGAGGGTGAAATTGACTTGCGCAGGAAAAGGGGGGGAATGTCTTTTGAAAAATGGATTGTGAAAGCATGGGTGTACACCGCATTCAGCCACTAGGGGTGTATGCTGATGCTGGGAGACCTGGAATATACTGGGTATATACCTCATTCAGCCACTAGAGGTGCTGTATTTAATGCAATGTAAAGGAATAATTTCATTCCAGTACATTGCATTACATTCAGCACCTCTAGGGGCTGTATGGAATATATGCCCCTGCTGGGAGACCCAGAAGTACATCTTTGGAGCTGTCTTTGGGTTCGAGAGGCTGGGGAACTGCACAGTTCAGATAAAATCTTCTAGAAGGCTGGATGTGGCCCATAGGCCAGGGTTTGGGGGAACCCCAGACTAGTTCATTACATATCTCTTTGTGTCCAGTTTCTTTTAGGGGAAGAATAGACAACCTTTCCAGTTCAACATAATTTTCCATAAAAACAACAACAAAGGTGTGTGTTCCGTGGCTTGACAGAGTGCAAAGTTACATATTATACCCGAGCAGAAGGTTAATGTGACTGAAAAAGCACATATATACATTCCGCGGGGAATTATATTCTGTCTTTCTCCCTCTCCCCAGAGAGAGACGTCACAGTTAATTTTGCCTCCCTTCATCTTTCGGTGGCAAACTTTCCATTTTCAGATGGCAAGTTCCGGTTTCTCTCATGGTAATGGGATATAGACAGCTGTTTGCCGTGTTGGTCCCCGAGATTAAGAGAGACAAAATGAGTTAGGTGATATTTTTATTGCAATGTTAAGGCAGTACAGAGGAGCTTGACTGTCTGCAATGATTGCCTTTCAGGCACAATTTGAAGTGTGGGGTTTCGACTAGTGATTTGTGCCAGTTGGGATCCAATCATCAGGTTGGTGCCGGGGGGGGGGGGGTTCCTTGTGCCTGTGTCTCAGGTTAAATGCTTGGATGCCACATTGAGTCTGCAGGGGCCTGAACCTTGCTTTAGCCTTCCTGATGCACCTCCAGTAGCATCACGATCCCTGCCCCAAGAAGCATGCATTCAGAGCATGAGGATGGAGGCTCCAGGCCAGAGGGCTGCATCCTTCCAGGTTCTCCTCTCTCCAGACAGCAGGGATGAAGTCTGGGGGTGTTCAGGCCTCAGGCATTGAATCCCAAAGCTGCTTGCTTGGAGCTCTCCACGGTTCTATTGCTCCAAACATGGGACCTGGAAGCTCAAAAGTGTTGTGATGTGTGTCTGACTGAGAAATCCAAAATAGAAGGCAATGGCTCAGCATCGAGGTTTGATGGGGGAGAGAGACGGGGGACGACTGCTGAGGACTGGTGAAATGAAGCCTGGCGCTATGAGGCATGAATCCCCATCTCCCCAGTTTTGACCTTCCCGACTCCTTCAGGTAGAAAGAATGATATTGACGAGCAGCCATGTATGCTGATGGGACATGAAGGCGGTTAGCCAATGAGACAAAGGGAGGGGGGACATGGGGGTATCCATATGGATGTGCCTGGTGGTGCAGGAGTGAGTGCAGGAGAGTCCTAACCTGTGAGGTCCATTGTGTGCATGGGGAGGTGGTATTTGTTTAAGAGATGCATTTGCAGAATCTTTGTTTTGTGTTGAAAAAAGGTCTATAAATAGCGTTAGACGTTGAGCATCCCTTATCCAAAGTGTTTGGGATCAGAAATTATCCGAATATCGGATTTTTCTGTATTTCAGAATACTTGCATATACATACTGAGAGATCTTGGGGATGGGAGGCCCAAGTCTAAACACAAAATTCATTTACATTTCATATATGCCTTATACGCATAATCCAAAAGTGATTTTATACAATGTTTTTTAAAAATAATTTTTGCATGAAATAAACTTTGTTCATGAAACAGACTTTGAAATTTTATAAAATTACGCAATTTTTTTTTAAAAATGTCATGTTGATGCTCAAGAAAGTTCTAGGTTTTGGAATATTCCATGTTTCAAAATTCTGGATCAGGCCAAAGTCCCATCTTGCCCCGCTTCCTGTGTCTCACAGTGGTCCACCTTAGGGAGCACACAAGACAACAAGATACCTTCACTCTGGTGCTCTCCCATGCATCTGGCATTCCGAGGTAGCCCACTTCTAAAATCAGGAGGTTGCACATACCCACCAGGGCTTGTAACCTGTGCTGGGACTTTTCCTCCAGAAATGTGTCCAATCCGCTTTTAAAGGCATATAGGCCAGGTACCATCACCACATCTTGTGGTAAGGAGTTCCACTGACTAATTACACTCTGGGTAAAGAAATATGTTCTTTTGTCTGTTCTAACTCTCCCAACACTCAACTTGAATGGATGTCCCCTGGTTCTGATATTGTGTGAGAGGGGAAAAAAAATCCCACTATCCACTCTATCTATTCCGTGCATAATTTTGTATGTCTCAATCATGTCCTTCCTCAAGAGCCTTTTTTTCTAGACTGAATTGCCCCAAACACTGTAGCCTTTCCTTGTAAGCCTTTGCAAGGCTTAATAAATTCATGCTGGATGAGGAATGGGGTTGCCAGCAACTTTGATTTCAAAACTAATTAGAAGAGTCTGGGTAGAATAAGCTGGAAATGAGAGGCAAATACATGTAGGCCACTTACTTCTGAGGATGTAACTGAGGCATACTAACCTCTGTTGTTGCTCTGGATTTTGGAACAGAGACAATCTCGGCTTCTATTGCGATACCGACTGGTGTTGGGTTAAGGAGCCCTGGGATATGCAGGTTCCAGGGTGCCCGGTGTCCTGAGAAAGGATCCACAGAAAAGGATGCTTCCCAGGGCCCCCGGGGCCTTGAACGCTTCATTGATAGATTGTGATCTGAGCCAGAGCAGAATTTCTGGGGCCAGCGATGCCTGCTTTTGTACTGCAGCATTGCAAGCTGAAGAATTTCATCTACAGAGCCAGGTAATTACCAACTTGGTCTCCATCACTCGCGCTTACCGGTCACTGCAGAGCCTCGTTCCAGTCCGCAGCTGTTAGCAGTCGCAGTTGCAGCCAGAGGGCTTCTGCAGAGCAGAAGCTGCCAAAAGGGAGAGAATCTAGGAGATTATGGATGGAGCCTGGTGTTTACTGGTTTCTAAGCTCTCAATCCTGGTTCCTGGGGAGACCATACTTGTGCTGGTACAATACTAATCCAATACTACCCCGTTGTCAACTTTAGGCTGGAGGGGATGGTACTGGCCACTGAAATTGTACCTGCATTAGGTTCAGGCATGACACATAATCAAACATTGTCCCCTTAAGGACAACTCAGCCTCCAGGTTCTCTCCTTTCCTTGGACAAAGGCGCATGCTGCAGGCCTGTATTCAGAGCCCTGCCAGGGAGTTGTATATAACCTAATGAACCTGTTATGTTTCAAATGCCTGTGCAAAGCCTGCATTCATCTCCCCTGCTTGAGAGGGACTCTGGGACTCAGCTGTGGATCCCAGACATATCAGGGGTCTCAAATCCCAGTGCAATCATCTACATCAGTGATTTTCAACTTTTTTTCATCTCATGGCACACTGGCAAGGCATTAAAATGGTCAAGACACACCATCGGTTTTTTGGCAATTCACAAGGCACACTGTGAGGTCAATGGGGGGCTCACACACACACCCCAATGGTCCTATTGATAAACGACCCTCTTCCAAATTCTCACAGCACACCTGGGGACCATTTACGGCACACCAGTGTGCCAGGTCACAGTGGTTGAAAACGGCTGATCTACATGATGACCCAGTTCAGCATAGGATGTACTGACTTCCATATCCCCAAACACTCAAGGCTGGTGTGACTCTAGTTGCAACGGAAGCAACACTGAGCTACCAAGGGATATACAAATGCTCATGGTTTTAAAAAAGGCACTCTGTCCATGCTCAGGGACACCCTCTTTCCCCAGACAGCCTGTAGACATGGAGGAGGAGGAGGAGGGGAGAAAGATTATGTCTGGAATGTGATGCAGTGTTTCTGAATTCTGACTCTGATTGTGTATCAGACTGGCCCAGAAGGAAGAGGAATTGCCGGCTTGGAAGGGCAGCCGCTCTAACCAACAAGCTGTCCAACAGCCACCCGGTGTCGGTGGTTGGGTAGTGACAGTTGCCGGCTCGTACCTAGTGTTGCAACATGAAAGAGTGCTGTCTCACATCCAAGTGGAGGCTGATGCCAATGAGATAGCTGCCTGTTGCGAGAGGCTGCAGCAGAGGGCAAGCTTGCGTGAGCGGAGGGGGCACCTGGATGCGACGCCTCTGCCCTCCAGGGAATGTTGGTGGGACGCAGCGGGCGTTGTGACATCGGCTGAGCCTGGACGACGGGGTGGGGGGAGACCAGCCACAGGCTTGTAGGCTGTTGCTGCGGGAAGCTGGCAGGGCTGGTATGGGCTGTGATTGATCTCTGTCCACGTCTCCTTCTTCCCTCGTCACCTTCTGTTGCCTACTGCATGCAAAGTATCTGTCTGCCTCCCCGGCTTGTGTCCGGCCCCATCCGTCAGCCAGACAGAATCTTAATCAACTGCCTCACCAATACAGCCTAGGGAGCCTGCATCTCTCTTTCTCATACACGCACACTCACACTGCTGATCTGTGAGCAGATTTAAGAGTCAGTAGGGTCAACAGAGCCCCCTTTCCAGGTCTGAGTTCCCCAGGTGCATAAACACAGATACACACAAGATTGTACCTTTCTATTCTGGATTCTTAAGCAGCGTGAGAGGCAGAGTCGTCTGCTTCACACATTTTACACAATTCTTGCAACAGATCGTGGCCTGCTTTGGTTAGTATCTGCTTTTAATTTTAGGGTCCATACGAGCAATTTTGGTTTGGGTGGAAACCAGCAGGATGTTCTGAAAATGTGCCTTTTCACCGATCCAGTGGGGTGCCATTGCTGCTCACTGGTGGTGACGGCTGTTTCGCCATCCAAGATTATTCTGCACAATCAAGGATGATGTCATGATGATGATGATGATGATGTCAAGTTGACGACCACATGAATAAGGAATGGATGTGTGGGTTCCCTCTGGCTTGCATTGCATTGGGTTAAACTATTTCTTCAACCAGTGTTTCTCAAACTGTGGGTCGGGACCCACTAGGTGGGTCACAAGCCGATTTCAGGTGGGTCCCCATTCTTTTCAATAATTTATTTTTAATATATTAAGACTTGATGCTACCGTGGTATGGGACTGCATTTGGGGAAATGTGTCAGACCTGCACTTTTAACAAGCTACTATGTATATTCTTTTAACAATAATAGTAAATGGGACTTACTCCTGGGTAAGTGCAGGTAGGATTGCAGCCTAGGATTGTCAAAAACTTTCCTACTTGATGATGTCACTTCTGGTCATGACATCACTTCCGGTTGGACCTGACAGATTCTCATTCTGAAAAGTGGGTCCGGGTGCTAAATGTGTGAGAGCCACTGTCCTAAACGATCAGGAGATGGCTTGGTTTACGTCTGAGACCAACAGTCCACCCAGAAGCCCCCGCCCCCCTTCACCATTTTCCACCTGCCTATCTGATTGTTGCAGTTTTCTCTGGTGGTGGCAAACAAGGCAGAGGAAGGCATAGATTTACAAACCCCCATTTCAGTCCAGCACCTGGCATGATACTATACATTGTGCCAGGTGCACCTAGCCCCTGGGAAATCTAGTTTTTTAAAGGTCATTTCAAGGAGGATTTAGAAGCTAGTGGCTGGAAAGAAAGGAGTGGATTGGGGGGGGGTGACTTAGGGTGCATTCCTAACCCTTTATGTCAGTGCTTTCCAACATTGACATAAGGGCAATGCAGCTCTGAGGAAAGGGAGCAGACATTCCCTTACTTTGAGGAGGCCTCCATGAGTGACACCCAACTGCAGGATGCAGCACACGTCCCATTGGCACCGCTATGCCAGTGCTGGAAAGCACTGACATACGGGGTTAGGATTGTGCCCTTAGAGTGTGTGTGGGGGGGGGGGGAAGAGTGGGATTCTTCTGCTCAGATTTATAACTGAGCTGCAGAAGGATTTGGGAATCATAATGCTCTCCTTGTATTTGAAGCAAGCATCATGAATGCTGGAGAGTTGCATTTGCAAGCCAAGACTTATGGGTCTCAAGAGCATCCCTAGTCACCATGGAGCCAATTAGATTAGGTTTCATCATGATGTCATCGCAGTTAAAACAATAAGCAAACAGTTTTGTTTGGATAGGCAAAAACTCTGCTGGGTAAGGGAAACCATGGTTGACACCTCCCCACTCCACACTTATGGTCAATCCTAGCCTGGGCCAGCACTGGTTTCTCATGTGTTGCCTGGGAGGTGGTTGCCACAAACGTGCTGTAAGGCATTCAGCAGTGGCCAGAAGAGTAGGGGCACCACCAGGGAGGCTGGCATGGGTAGGTGCTGAGCCTCCATGCCAGTCGGACATACAGCAGGAGCAGTCAGTGGTGAGTTCCCCACTGTGCAGCAGAGAGCTCTTACAGGGTGAAGGGGAGGGTGAGGGAAGGTGGGGGGGGATGAAACTGGGCAGGGGGAAGGTGGAGAGGAGGGCTGTTCAGGCCTAGGAGCAGGTGGGGACAGCAAAAAGAGGCTGCCACTGGATCCTATCCCCCCCCCCCCATAACTGAAAGCCCTACACAGGTCTGCTCTGTTCTGGGACAGCTATTAAACTGGTCCAAAACTGAGCAGTTCCATAGGGGCTGCCTGGGCTTGAAACAAGGTAAGGGAATACTTGTTCCCTTACCTCAAGAAGACCTCCAACTCCCTCCCTGCTCCTGCGGGATACAGCGGCAGCCATTTCAGCGCTGTTATACCACAACACAGACAGCCCCGTTAGGATTGGGCTGACAGGGTGTGAAGAGAGTGCGTCTTCAAGCATAGCCAGAAGCCGTGTGTATGTGTGCACGTGTTGGGTTCATGTCGTTTCATTCCACTCTCTACCACTTCCCCATGACAGCGGTAGGTATTTTGTTAGCCCTTGTGGCGGAGCTGCTAGTCCATGATGTATGGGAATGGTGGCGGAGAAGCGGCTCAGCATTTGTAAAGCAAATAAATAGTCTGCGATCCCTGGCAAATTAGTGGAAGACACATGGAAGGAAAGTTCCATAAGCATGCTTGAGCGGGGTGAGAATTTCCTTCCGAATCCTGCAGAGGCCCCAGATTTGCTTCGGCTCTCATGCAAAATCTCAAGCTAAAGTGTCCAGTTTGGTGGACAGGGAGAACGGGTTGGGTCAAGCTGGGTTGCCTCGATCCAAGTCCTCTGACCTCACCCCGGTCTCAGCTGTCTCTCCAGTTGCTGCTCCTTATGGCCAGCGATGACCGGCACTGCGGGAGGGAGGGGAGTCCAATCACTTGTAGTTTTTTGTTTTTTTTTTCCAAGAGTGGACATAAATAAATCCATAAGAAATGGAAGGTCTGTTGGATCCCGCATGACATGATTGCTGACTAAGCTCTGGCCCTTAGATCTGTCTGTGGTGCTGATGCCTGTCAATCACAAGGATACCTCTAGGAGAGGGTGGCTTAGAAAGGGGTAACACACACACACAACCTCTTTCAGTGCTAGGGTTTGGAATCATTATCCCTACTGTCCCCATACATCAGTGGTTTTCAACCTTTTGTGTGCCATGACACCCCCCCCCCAAAGGTAAATAAAGGATGAGACTTGGGACCCACTGCTGATCCTGCCCCCCCAGGACCCTATCCATCCACCCCTACCCCGTTTCCCCTACCTCTTTGGTCATCACAACAACCCTGTGAGGTAGGACAACACTTGGCGCTGTGGGGCAAGACAGTGCAAAGAAGCTGTGCAAGGTTATAGCAAGAACTCCATGTTGATAAGGCAGTACCATTATTGAATTGAATCCAAGCCTTCTCTTGCAGAGGCTTTGAAAGGTTGCCGCAACCCCCCAAAATGTGGCTTCATGACCCCATTGGGGTTGCAACGTGTAGATTGAAGAACAAGGACATCTGCAAGAGGGATCTGAAGGCCTTAGGAGTGGACCTCAACAGGTGGGAAACCCTGGCCTCTGAGCGGCCCGCTTGGAGGCAGGCTGTGCAGCATGGCCTTTCCCAGTTTGAAGAGACACTTGGCCAACAGACCAACAGGCCAACAGGCAAAGAGGCAAAGAAGGAAGGCCCACAGCCAGGGAGACAGACCAGGGACAGACTGCACTTGCTCCCAGTGCGGAAGGGATTGTCACTCCCGAATCAGCCTTTTCAGCCACACTAGACGCTGTTCCAGAACCACCATTCAGAGCGCAATACCATAGTCTTTCGAGACTGAAGGTTGCCAACTACCTGATCCTTACAGCAGTCTTGTAAGGTAGGCCAAAATCATGACCACCACCACCACCCCCATTGCAGTTGTGGAGCAGAGCTTGAGAAAGAGGGGCTTCTCCCAGGCTATGCTGTGAGCCTCAACAAAGGTGAGGTTGAAACCAGGGACTTTTGGATTCCTAGTTTAGTCCCCCGAATCCCAGTGCGGCAGGGATTGTGCAGAAGGTAGATTGGGAACAACTTTTTGATCTCTGAGTGCATCTCAATAGATTGAAAAAAATATGTCTGACTCCACTCTGTTTAAACAATAGCAAGAAGAAAAAGGCTTTAAAAAAAACTGGGCAGCTGAAATGAGAAAAGCTGGGAGTGAGAATCAGGAGTAGGTTATTGTGTGCAAGGACTAGCAGCTCCGATTTATTACTGAAAACAAATTTCATCTCTGACACTCTGGCCCACATCTCTCTCCTCCTCCACACTTCCTGTTCCACTCTGTTCTTCTCATCATTTTTTACTGCAGAGAGTGAGCGGAAGAGGAGAAGCTTTAGACGGAGGAGGGCATCCTCACCAATCTGTTGCCTGAGGTGACCCTCCCAGTCAGCTTCATGGACGGGCCAGCACCGTCTCCCACAGTTGCATAGTTGAAACCTCAGGATTTACTTCCTGATTGCAAGTTTATTTTAACGAGTCAGCCAAGATTCAGGCATCGCTGTGGACCTTGAATGGAGCCAAGTGGACTGACTAGCGGTATCCCAGCAAACCGCATTCACGCAGCAGCCTTCAGTCCGATCCGGCTGATGGCCAGTCCGCTCAAGGGCTCCATTCAGTTCTGCAGACACCCCAGTCAAATCCTGTCCTCAGTGACTGTCAGCTCAGTCCCTGGTCCTCCTGACATTAGCTCACTGGCAGGGGAGTTAGTCAATTTTTGACAGGTAACTAGGATCGAGGAAGATTGGATGAGGCATCCCTGTTGATGAGCCCTTGGGCGACCAAGGTTGAGTCTGAGCATGCGCAATCCTGTGCATGTTCGGGAGAGAAGTCAAGCTTGTACTTTGAGTCATCTCCTTTTCACCAGTTTCTCTCTGAAAGCGCAGATAGGAGCTGGCAGCCAAACCTTGTCAGTGGACTGTATATTCCATCAGTGGTTCCGTCACAGACTAGCAGCTGCAACCCCTGTCTCTCTTTTCAGCTCTGGGAGCCGAGTGGAATCTAGTGAGTCAGGGCATCTTGAAGGGGCCAAGGAGGTCTAGGAGAAGGCTGTTAGCCAAGATAGCTAAATGGAACCTCCACATCCAGGCAATGTGTATCTGAATATCAGGTGATGGGGACAAACAACAGGGAGGGCTGCTTGTGAGCTTCCTGGAGCTAGTAGCTAGTGGGGGATGTAGGGTCAGGCCGCCCTGGGTTGCACCCTGAAATGTCATGTGGGTAGTGTCTGGGGTGGGCTTACCAAGATGGCAGCTGCCACCTCTTTCCATTTCTGAGGAAGCCACTTTGCCCACCTCCAAGTGGCTGCTTTTTCATGCACCCCTTTCTACCAGAAGGGGATGCCAGAATAGGGTGCATGAAGACGCAGCTGCCTGGAGCTGGATTGAGTGGCTTCTTCCTGGTCAGAAACAAGCAGTGGCAGCTTCACAATGCACCCACCGCTGCCTTCCTCTTCCTCTGGAGGCTCTGAGTGAGCAGTAGAGACATAGTGGCTGCCACCTTCACTTCTGGGGTGAACTGGAAGTGATGTCATGACATCACTTCCAGGTTCCCCCCAGGCGACTCCACTGCAGGTTCCCTGAGACACCGCTACATCAGTCCCTGGTGTCAACTGTCTGGATGCTCTTGGAAAGATAACCCAGGTGGAAGTTTGGACAGACCTAGCCAAGTTTTTGTATAATGATAGGTTTTGAACCTTCGCCTCCACCCCTACAGGAGGAAAGCATCTGTCTTTTACTCAGCACAGCATCTTTCCCAAGGTTGACTGGTTGATGTCTCCCTTGTGCCTGTCTTCAGATGGTGACCCTATCTGAGACAGGGAATCATTGTCTGATCCCTTTTGCTATGTAGACTGCTCTGGAGCTATTTTGGGGTTGAAAAGTAACCTACCAATAAGAATCCCCTGGGTTTAGATTTGCATAACTTATCATGGTGTGTCTGCTTTCAGATCACACAGCACGCCTCCTCAGCAAGCATTATTGTAGGGCCTGAAGGAGAGCCTTGCGTAAGCCCAAAGCTTGCACATTCCTACCGCGGCAGGGGTTGGTCTGGTTAAAACCTCTATTCTGAAATGGTGTGAGTTTCCTTTCTCCCCTTTGCTGGATCTCTCTGTATGTGGGACGTAATTCCCAGGCCGACTCTAATGGCATTGTCTCTCTGTGTGTCTTTTACTGCACAGGGCTGCTGGTTCGGGGTGCGGATTTTAGTCAACCAGCCGACAATTATACAGTTTTTCAGGGGGACAATGCAACACTAAGGTGAGTTTCTGCCTCCGGTTGGGAAGGCGTGTGCATTTGTGTTTCTCCCTGTTATACCTTCCCCATTGATTGATTTTTTGTTTATGTGTTATATCTCTATTCCTTCCTTTCTCTAAAGAGCTCAGGGCATCCTCTTCTATCATCACAACTTACCTGTGAAGTAAGTTAGTCCAAAACAGAGGTTGGGCCAAGGTCACCCAATGAACCTTGCAGTCCTGCAGGATTTGAATTCTGAGTCTCCCTGAACGTATGAACCCTTGAGAATATCTAACTCAGAAGGTCCTGTGGATTGAATCTGGGACCTTCTGCATGCAAAACACCCACCTATGTCCCCCTACTCTGCCCACAATCCAAAATTTGAACTGCCATACCACACTGTCTCTGAAATACATACTGTAGAGATTCAGCATATTGAGTCTCTGTCCTCCCAGCCTCTGATCAGGGAGGGACTGTCTGACTCAATAGAAAGCAGCCTCATATAATCCTGTGTGGGTCAACCTAGACACTCATCTTCCTTCTACGCAGGGCCGGCCCTATCATGAGGCCAACTGAGGCAGTTGCCTCAGGAAGTAGATTGCCAGGGGATGTCCACTCACCATCACCACTCCCTCCTGTTCCTCCCACTCTCTGGTTTGGAAAAGGAAATATGGCAGAGAGGAGAGTGGTGGGTTAGAGTGTCTCAACACACTAGTCCACAATGCTGCACTCCTCCTCCCCTTCTGTGATCTCGCTGGAACTGCAACAACCCACACTCAGGTGTGTCCTCATCTCCATTTTTATATGGGGCAAAAGAAACATGCACCAGCAAGCAGCCACTATCCCTACCTTCAAGGCTGAATATGGCCCTGGGGCAAGGTATTCAATTGCCTTCTTTTCTAAAGCACCCTCTAGTGGCAGGGTGCCTCCACTCTCTGACCCACCCGTGGGCTCTGCCAGATGCAGAAGAACAGGACCTTTCCCTGACCCCCTCCTCCCATTTTCCCCGCTGCCGCTCTCTTAACCCAGCTCAATTTTGAACCGCCGGCACACGGCTCAATAATTTAGGCCCCCGCCCATTAAAGTTTAATCGCAACATCTTGACTGTATTTAAATAAAAGATGGCCCCCAGCAAAATGTGCGGCTACCTTCTCATAACGGCATAAAAGGTGCTGCGAAGACTTATGGAACGGTTAATAACTCCGTCGAAGGTGACATAAATTACCAGGTCTCGATTTTTAATACTTTTTGCCATGTTTCCAAACGCAACCCTTCCCTGCATCTGCAGGAATCATATTCCGTCATCCCTCCATTAAGTTCTCTGTACCCTGATGGAATAATATTCCCTCTCTTTGCATGCAGGTCTTTTGTGTGAGGGGCTTCTCTGCTTAACACAGATCTCAATCCCTCTGTAGCATGTGACACACATCCTTCTCCTGTCCATGAATCCCCTCTGTTTTTCCTTCTACCATATCAACAGTATAGACCAGTGGTTCTCAAACTCTTTAGCATTTAGCAGGACCCACTTTTTAGAATGATAATCTGTAGGGACCCACCAGAAGTGATGTCATTAACCTGGCAGTGATGTCATGACCTGAAGTGAAATAATTCATATAGACTTCAAACCTAAGCCATGATTAGCCAAAGGTTCCATTACACAACATTCTCATGCTGTTACATAAGAACATAAGAACAGCCCCACTGGATCAGGCCATAGGCCCATCTAGTCCAGCTTCCTGTATCTCACAGCGGCCCACCAAATGCCCCAGGGAGCACACCAGATAACAAGAGACCTGCATCCTGATGCCTTCCCTTGCGTTGGCATTCTGACAGGATGTAGGCAACCTTCAGTCTTGAAAGACTATGGTATCATGCTCTGAATGGTGGTTCTGGAACAGCATCTAGTGTGGCTGAAAAGGCCAATTCGGGAGTGACAATCCCTTCCACACTGGGAGCAAGTGCAGTCTGTCCCTGGTCTGTCTCCCTGCCTATGGGCCTTCCTTCTTTGCCTCTTTGCCTCAGACTGTTGGCCAAGTGTCTCTTCAAACTGGGAAAGGCCATGCTGCACAGCCTGCCTCCAAGCGGGCCGCTCAGAGGCCAGGGTTTCCCACTTGTTGAGGTCCACTCCTAAGGCCTTCAAATCCCTCTTGCAGATGTCCTTGTATCACAGCGGTGTGAGCCCATTTCTAAAATCAGGAGGTTGCACATACACATCATGGCTTGTAACCCATAATGGATTTTTCCTCCAGAAACCTGTCCAATCCCCTTTTCAAGGCACCCAGGCCAGATGCCATCACCACATCCTGTGGCAAGGAGTTCCACAGACCAACCACACGCTGAGTAAAGAAATTTTTTTTTTCGTCTGTTCTAACTCTCCCAACACTCAATTTTAGTGGATGTCCCCTGGTTCTGGTGTTATGTGAGAGTGTAAAGAGCATCTCTCTATCCACTTTATCCTTCCCATGCATAATTTTGTATGTCTCAATCATGTCCCCCTTCAGGCGTCTCTTTTCTAGGCTGAAGAGGCCCAAACGCCGTAGCCTTTCCTCATAAGGAAGGTGCCCCAGCCCAATAATCATCTTAGTTGCTCTCTTTTGCACCTTTTCCATTTCCACTATGTCTTTTTTGAGATGCGGCGACCAGAACTGGACACAATACTCCAGGTGTGGCCTTACCATCAATTTGTACAATGGCATTATAATATTAGCCGTTTTGTTCTCCATACCTTTTCTAATGATCCCAAACATAGAATTCTTTTGCACAGCTCATTTCAACTTGTAAGTCAAAGCAGAACATAGGCTTGGGTCCTTCTCCAACCACACAGTCCTCCAGCCTTTCCAGCATCCCATCTTCCCACCTATTCAGGCAAAGGACCAGGCCTCTCCCCCACTGGGAGCCCACCCTGCCTATCAGCTCTGTACCCTGTTATTTTCAGCTCTGTACTTTCAATGGTGGCTGAGCTGGGTGCTATGCAGCCCACCTAAAATTGGCTCACAACTCACCTAGTGGGTCCCAACTCACAGTTTGAAAAATGCTGGTATAGACCTTATATGAAGTGTATATATGAAGTGTAGTGGTTGAGGGCATCAGCTGTGAATCAAAACAAGGATGAGGTCTCTTGTTATCTGGTGTGCTCCCTGGGTCATTTGGTGGGCCGCTGTGAGATACAGGAAGCTGGGCTAGATGGGCCTATGGCCTGATCCAGTGAGGCTGTTCTTATGTTCTTAACTACAATTCCCAGGAAGCCTTGCAGGTCTCTTGTTATCTGGTGTGCTCCCTGGGGCATTTGGTGGGCAGCTGTGAGATGCAGGAAGCTGGGCTAGATGGGCCTATGGCCTGATCCAGTGAGGCTGTTCTTATGTTCTTAACTACAATTCCCAGGAAGCCTTGCAGGTCTCTTGTTATCTGGTGTGCTCCCTGGGGCATTTGGTGGGCAGCTGTGAGATGCAGGAAGCTGGGCTAGATGGGCCTATGGCCTGATCCAGTGGGGCTGTTCTTATGTTCTCATGTTCCCTGGTTCAGAGCTTCCCGTTGCCACCTACACACCCAGTGACCTTATCCCAGGCATTTTCTCACAACCCCGGTCATCCCCATCTGCAAAATGGGGATAATAATGCTTCCTGATCTTAACAAAGTTGTTCTAAGTGCTACATGCTTGGCACTCAGGCTTGGCACTCACCCACTCAGAGGGTGGGCCCTTGGCAGGGAAGGGGTTCTCGGTGGCTGATCAGTCAGTGGCCAATGATCTTGCACCTTATTCTGGTTGGGGTCACCCTCTGGTTGGGGTTGGCTAGACCCTTCCATCCTGAAGTCTGCCATCCCTTGCGCTCCATTGGACTGAGCCAGGCCAGTTGGAGAAAGAGCTTTTGTGGCACTTGTTTGCCGTGATCCTCAGACAGCAAAATGACAGGGTGGCACTCTGATCTTCTTTGATCTTTTAACATATATCAAAGTGTCCAAAGCTTCTGGAGGGAATGCAGACAGCACCCACATAATGGCAGGGGGTACGCACCCTGCAAGGCATAAAACAGGAGCCCTCTCCCCTGTAGATCATTTCTGCCTGTACACCCAAACTCCACTCTGCACTCACGCCGGGCTGGAAACTGTGAGTCAGCATGCCAAGAGTGTGTCACTGTCATTCCTCCCCCTCCTCCTGCTCCTCCTCTTCCCTGCCAGCCCCCCACCCCAAGCAGCCTGCAGTGCGCTGGGTTCCCACCAACCTGAATCAGCAGAGAGGCTGTGACCTACTTCCCAAGATATCTCCCTCCTGCGCTCTCTCTGCAGAGTAAAAGGGGGCAGAGGATGGGGGTTAGGAGGGTGGAGAGAGGCCCTCGATTTGTTTGGGGGAAACGCAGGGTGGGAAAGCACTGACTGCACCAGTCTGAATCCTGGCTTTACTCTGAAAAAGAGGAATTCTACCAGAAAGCCACACACTCTGTCTTCTGCAGAAGGCTATCCTGGTTGGATCAGACCATAGATCTATGCAGTCCAGTGTTTTATTCTTCCCCCAGCAACTGGCTCCAAGCCCCTGGGAAGCTCCAAAGCGGGTTATGTAGGCCCCACCATGCAGGGACATTCTCAGAGACATTTGCCTCTCTCCTTGGAGGTTTTGTTTGGCTCTGGTGACAAATAGCCGCTGACACTGATCTTGCAAGCCTTTGCCTAATCCCCTTGTAATGAGCTGCTTAATGAAGTGGCTGTCACATCCCCCTTCTTGTGGCGGTGAGTCCCGCAAGGTAATTATGCACTATGCAATGGAGTACACTTCTTTCTCTCAGTCCATCAGCAGCTGCCAATCAGTGATGCCAAATTCTGTGATCGGATTGACGGATGACATCTTGAGCCTGTCCTTCCCCCAGGTGACCCGGGATTGCTGTGTACGCCTTTAAAAATACAAAGAACCTTCCTCTTCCCGGATCGCCCTCGCCTGCCCTTTTTTCCCTTTCAATCAGAGCAACCAGGATTCTAGTTCTGCCCTGCAGTAAGAGCAGGGGGGAGCAACAGGGCAGGAGAAACTGTGGCTGCCTTGTGCGGAACTTGAAAGGATGTGCACAGCAACTCAGCTTTGCAAACTGGCAGCAGGACCTCCTGAACCTTTCATTGAGAGCCAGGATGGTGTAGTGGTTCGGGAATTAGACTTAGACCTGGAAGATCCAGGTTCAAATCCCGACTCAGCAATGAAGCTTCCTGGGGGATCTTGGGCCGGTCATTCTCTCTCAGCCTTGCCTACTTTGCGGGGTTGTTGTGAGGACAAAAAGGAGAGGAGGAAGTGGAACCGTGTACACCGGCCTGAGTCCCTTGCAGGAAGGGCAGTATAAAAATGTGTGTGTGGGGGGGGGGGAATAAATAGGAGTGCATGGGAGTCTTTCCCATCAAGTGAAAGAAAGAAAAGAAAGCTTCCCAAGGAGGCTGGAACCCTAAAAGGAGAGCTAGCTATTGGGGATGTTCAACCCTTTTCCCTGCCAGCAATTTGACAGCTCCAATTACCTCCCCCCACCCCCCTTAAGATACAGAGCCATGTCATAAGAACACAGGAAGAACCCTGCTGGATCAGGCCAAAGACCCATCTAGTTCAGCTTCACAATGGCCCACCAGAGTACACAACACAACAAGACACCTGCATCCTGTTGCCTCTCCCTTGCAGCTGCCATTCTGAGGTAGCCCACTGCTAAAACCAGGAGACTGTGTATACCCATCATGGCTTGCAACCTGTGATGGGTTTGTCCTCTGTAAATCTGTCCAGTCCCCTTTTCAAGGCTTCTAGGCTGGATGCCATCACCACATCCTGTGGCAAGGAGTTCCACAGACTAATTACAGACCGAGTAAAGCGATATTTTCTTGGATCTGTTCCAACTCTCTCACCGCTCAATGTTGGTGGATGTCCCCTGGTTCTGGTGTTGCGTGTAAGGGAAAAGAACATTCCTCCATCCATCCCCTGCATAATTTTATATGCCTCAGTCATGTTCCCCAATGTCATTGCCTTGGGCACTCTTCCAAGGCATTCTGGGGCATCTGACCAGCAAACGGCTCAAGATCTGGGTCCACAATGCAGCCTGCAAAATGCAAAACAGGACCTTTCAGAAATGTCAGGGGCAGTTCTGATTGCGGGAGTGGGGAGAAGAGCCCGTGAGGTCCTCTCTGCACCTGGTCTCCGGTTATCTCTGGACCACGTCTCCAATCTGTGCCTGACAGCTGTCAGGGTCCAAGAAACAGGATTACTGGGCGCCTGGAGAGACGAACCACTCGGAATCTCCCCACCGGGGATCATCGATGAGGAGAGGGGCGGAGCCCAGAGGAACCGAAGGGGGCAGGACTAATGGCCGAGGGCCGAATGGGTCGGGGTTGTGGGGTGTGCATGTGTGCGAGGGGCAGCCCTGACTCACTGGCAGGGTCAGGGTTGCACTCGAATGTATCCATGTAGGAATTAAATCAGCAGGCTGAGTTCACAAAGTCTGGGCTATGTATTCGCTCTTCTCCCCCACCACCACCAAATACTCATTATTTTTTTGTCAATCCACCGTTTGGAAGATGTTCAAGTTTTGAGGCCTAGATAAAAAAAGAGCTGTAATAACATGGGCTTTTGGACTTCAAAGGGCTCAGTAGAGAGACAGCCAAAGGCCTTACCCAGGCAGCGAGGAGAGCCCAGGAGTTATTTCCCCCTCTCTCCCTCCCTCCCTCCCTCCCTTCTGGCTGTAATAAACTGGATTCTCCTTCCTACTTAGCCTCAGAAATGGACCCAGCATTTTGTCTGATTAGAAGCGGAGCAGTGTACCCGCCTGGCGCTCTCAAGTGTCGCTTTTGCATGTTGTGGGGCAAGCCTGGAAACCTGTGTATCCCTCCCTCTGGTATGGAATCTTCTGCCCCGTGGCATTTGCGAGGAGAGCGCAGCAAGTGGAGCGTTGCCACTGGACAACGCTCCCTTCCACCTGCCTCTGGGTCCAATTGGCTTGAAACTGTCCCCCACCTCACCCCCCCAAGCAAGTGGCAGTGACATCACTGCTCTGGGTGCCTTACTACTGCTGCTCATCCTGGTGAGTCAGAAAGCTCCGCTCTAGTGGGAGCCCAGCAAAACCGTTTCCATTACTGGGTACAAGCCATGATGTGTATGCGCAACCTTCTGATTTTAGAAATGGGTTATGTCAGAATGCCAGATGCAAGGGAGGGCACCAGGATGAGGTCTCTTCTTATCTGGTGTACTCCCTGGGGCATTTGGTGGGCCGCTGTGAGATAGAGGAAGCTGGACTAGATGGGCCTATGGCCTGATCCAGTGGAGCTGTTCTTATGTTCTTAACTACAATTCCCAGGAAGCCTTGCAGGTCTTCTTGTTATCTGGTGGGCTCCCTGGGGCATTTGGTGGGCCGCTGTGAGATACAGGAAGCTGGACTAGATGGGCCTATGGCCTGATCCAGTGGGGCTGTTCTTATGTTCTTATGTTTTGCATTTGGGCTCCATAGCACCTATGGCCAGCCCTGGCAGACTCCATGTATCCTGCTAATGTTGGTCGTTATACGTGCATCTGTCAACTCCAATCCACGATGAAGGTTCTGCATAAGAACCTTGCCAGATCAACCTGAAGGTCCAGCTCATCTGTTACCTTGCATGCCATACAGATCAATCGGATGCTACTCACCAGGAGGGTGAGAGCGTTTTCCTGTTGTTTTGTCTGCAGAATTGGATACTAGGGTATACTGAAGTATTCTGCTATTGGATATGGAAGTTCTATTCTTGGCAATCATGATTAAGAGCATAAGACCCTTGCTGAATCAATCCAAATCCTGCCCGCTACATTTCCAAGAAGCCCTCAAGTCTCTTCTACTTTTCATAGTAGAGATCTCCCCCACTCCTGCCCTGAATCTCACAACCCTAAGTCTTAAGACATAAGAAGAGCCCCATTGGATCAGACCAAAGGCTCATGTAGTCCAGCTTCCTCACAGTGGCCCATCAAATGCTGAGGGTTCAACTCATCTGATGCACACAAGACGGCAAGATACCTGCATCCGGTTGCCACTCCGTTGTACCTTGCATTCTGAAGTAGCCTGCTTCTAAAACCAGCAGTTTGCACATACCCATCACTGCTTGTAACCTGTGATGGTTTTTTCCTCCATCAATCTGTTCAATCTCCTTTTAAGCTATTTCTGCCCAATGTTGCATATACACAACAGGGATAAAATGTGTACACCGGTGGGCTGGGCAGAAATGAGTTAAAGTCAACTAGGCCAGGTGCTATCACCACATCTTGTAGCAAGGAGTTCCACAGACTAATTCCCCACTGAGTATAGAAGCATTTTTCTTTTGTCGATATCTTGGTGTCCCCTCAGTTAGGCTTCATGGATGGTTCTCCCCTTTCTTTGCAGCTGCTCCATAGACCAGCAGGTTACACGTGTGGCGTGGTTGAACCGCTCCAACATCCTGTACGCTGGCAACGACAAGTGGTCCATCGACTCGCGGGTGCAGCTGCTGACCAACAGCCCCTCTGAGTTCAGCATCATCATCACCCATGTCGACGTGTACGACGAAGGGCTCTACACCTGCTCCTTCCAGACGCAAGACATGCCCCACACCTCGCAGGTGTACCTCATTGTGCACGGTATGGGACAGGAACCCCTCTCTGGGGATGTTGGGGATTGAATTTGGGGCCTACACCATGGTTTCCTCATGAGGAAGCTGCTTGAACCACTCACTAAGGAGGCTATACTATATCTCCAAAACTAGACGTGATAGGGCAAAACGGATGCCATTTTTGGAATCGGCACCCCACATTCATATCAAACCACCATAAAGTTTGGGAAAAACTTTTCTGACCCCAATTTTGTAGTCCTGCTTGGTCAAAATTCCCTGCTACAGGCTGGGGGTTGGACTAGATGGCCTTGTGGCTCCCTTCCAACTCCATGATTCTAAAATAGGGCAAGGTATGACCATGCAAGGGGGCAGAAAAATGAGTGCTTTAAAAATACTGGGTCAAGTATACCATATTTCTAGACAGTCCTTTCATGCTATATTAACCGCACTCTCTATCTTGGGTCATTCACTGATGATGGGTGAAGTTCCACTTTGTCTAAACTCTCCCCTTCGGAGTTCACCACCATACTGCTTAACGTGGTGACGTTCCTTGGCATGGAAGAGAGTCGAGTCGAGAACTCTCCTAGAAGTGTTGGTGTTATCAATTTTGCAGCCTTTGAGCCACATGCTTGAGGCCATCTGTTAATTAGGGACTGTGTTAAGTTCAGGCTTTGTTATCCCAGGATAACTAGCTGTGTAAGCATCATCACTCCTTGGTGTTACTCCCGTGGCTCAGAGAATATCTCACGTGTCAGGCAGGCATCCAGGAGAAAGGGGATGGGTCAAAACATTCCCTTGACTCAGAGTACGACCGACTCGGAGTGCTCACCTCCAATCCAAGATGGAGGTGAGCATTCCGAGTCACCAACAAAATGTCCCCAAGATAGATTCTGAGCCAGGATATTTCTGAGCAAATGGCATTAGGGCTCGGCTCGAACTGGAGTCTAGCATTCTGAGCCATGGAGGTTTACATTCTTGAGCCTGGGAATTACGAGCTGTGGCATCATCTCGAGCCGGATACAAAGGAGGAGAGGTTGACTGTATGATCCCTCCAAAAACTGAGCCTCTGAACCTCCATGTTCAGAGGCAGTATACCTCGGAATGCAAGCTGGAGAGGGCTGTTGAGTTCCCGTCCATATTGTGAGCGTCTGAAGGCTTTTGGCTGGATGGAGGTCAGCTTCATCTTCTGGGGAGCTTCTGTGCTTTTATAATAGTAGAGCAGACAAGAGAGAGTTTCAGTAGATCCTGGTTTTTCTATCAGCATCACCACCTGCATTTTCCAAAAGATTCCTAACTATCCACAATAATGGGATTCCTGTTGTGGGTGACATCTGCCCGCCCAAGCTGGTTGGATACCAATGGCTTGTATCTGCCTTGCCCATCCCACAGGAGTGCTGCACTTTGGTCCTGGAGAAGGAATCTCTCGTCAGCTGCGAAACCCAGCAGAGACTCCCCTCCTTCTTTGCTGATTCTTTGCTGATTCCAGCCTCCTCCAGGATTTCTGCAGCATTGGCAAAAGCTACAACTGCAACACTACCCACCCCATAATTACGCACCCCCCCTTCCTTTCCCATGGTTGCTGGAGCTGGGAAGCTGGCACAATAGGAGTTGATTGGACCCGGTCCGGAACGAGCAGCCCGGGCGTCAGGAAAACAGCTGTTCCCAGCTGTGCCATCATTTGCTGTTTGCCGACGTCACCCCAACCTATCAGAGCAGACAATGGGGATCATTAGACCCCATCAGGAAAAAAGCAATTTTGGGGTTGTTTGGCTCTTCCGCTGGGGGCACAGAAAACAGTCATTGGGAATTAACCCCCAAACACACTGCCACGGGGATCTGCTGAAGAGGCAGTCAAAAAGCAGCTGCTTCTGGGGTGAGGCAACTGATTAGAGAAGGGCAAGCAAAATGGGATGGGAGGAATTGTGTGTATTGCAAAGACCCCTTTGCGGAACGAAGGTGAATTGCATCTTTGGTGACCCCATACAGAGAGTGGCACTGCAATTTTCCTTGAGGTTTCCCCTTTGATGTAGGCCCAGCTATTTTAATAACTGGCTTCCAAGACTTTTCCACTTGCAACAGGACATCCACTAAAAGTGAGTGTTGGGAGAGTTAGAACACACAAAAGAAAAGATTTATTTACCCAGCGTGTAATTAGTCTGTGAAACTCCTTGCCACAGGATGTGGTGATGGCCTCTGGTCTAGATGCCTTGAAAAGGGGATTGGACAGATTTCTGGAGGAAAAGTCCATCACAGCTTACAAGCCGTGATGGGTATGTGCTACCTCCTGATTTTAGAAGTAGGCTACCTCAGAATGCCAGATGCAAGGGAGGGCATCAGGATACGGGTCTCTTGTTGTCTTGTGTACTCCCTGAGGCATCTGGTGGGCCACTGTGAGATACAAGAAGCTGGACTAGATGGGCCCTTGGACTGATCTAGCAGGGCTCTTCTTATGTTCTTATGTTTAGGAAGGAATGGCAACTGTGCATTTTCATGGTATATATTAAAGAGGGTTCATAGACTCCTTTGGGACAAGGCTAGCCTGAGCCCCAATTATGGCAACCAGTGCTATTAAGACTTAAGCCTGTCCCAATTTGCACTGTCCTATTGTAGGTTCTGGTTCTTGGTCACTTGAGGGTGTTATGAAACACTGAAAATAGCATAAGAACATACAAAAAGCCCTGCTGGATTGCACCAAAAGTTTCAATTAATCTAATATCCAGACATCTGGGAAGCCCATCATTAAGGTATGGTGCACCTTTCCTATGAGGAAATGGGCTCTGAAGGCTATCTAGTTTAGGGGGAACAGATAAGACCATTTAGTCCATGCTCAGGGCTCACCAGGCACAAGGGTCTTTTAACAGCTGCAGGACGGGCTGAAGTTCATGGCTTCTTCCTCACTGGGAGAAGCTAGATCTTTCTGCTGCATTTCACGCAACTGCTCCTGAAGGCTCGGGACTGAAGTGGACCAAACCAAAAGTTTGGTCAGAGGTACTCTCATTGCATTTGCCACTTCCTACGTGGACAAGCTTGGCTTTTGTTGACGTTGAAGAAAGTATTGAGGTTGTAGCATTTAGGGGTGAGATCTGGTGCACATGAAATCTTGGATTCTTAATGTAGTTTGGGATGCATGAATTACTACCAATGTTCCCCTTTGAGATAAGGAGAACTCTGAATGATCTGCAAATGGGGCATCTTCAGCCTTGACAAAGGTAAGGAGATACAGTGAAAAGTCCTTGAGATCCCTTGCCTATATAAGCAAGAGTGTTTGTTTGGAAGTAAACCCCATTGCGTTCTCTTGGGTGTGATCCAAAGGAAGCATGTGTAGGATTACAACTTCTGTCTGGGTGACAACCAGCTGCAACAAGTACCAAAGGTGACCTCCCTGATACCAACCAGGTATCCTCAATCACATCAAAACAGTGGCGTCGCTGGGGGGGTGCAGGCTGTATTGGGTGATGCGCACGGGGGCATGTGTGTCTGTGACACCACTACTGGCCAAAATTTTTAAAATATTGGTATTTTTGAATAGTACCATCATGTTGCATATCATTTGATGTGTATTTTCATGCAGAATGCAATGGAACAAACCGCGCTGAAATATCACTGTTCCATCAAAAGCTATAGCCAAAAATACAGCAGGGGCAGGGCAATGGTGCGTCACTATGCCCACTGCCCAGAGCATTGCCATACCCACCACATGGGAGGAGGTCCATCATGGGGGTGGCACGCTGGCATCCTGCACCAGGTGATGCAAACCTAATGTCACCACTGCATCAAAATAGTCCCCTACAGATCAGAGGCGCTAGGCTTAGTGTTTTTTTTCTCAGAGAAGGTGGCACCCCCGACTGGTGGGAGGCCCAAACTGCCTTCCTTCTCATCACTCTGCCTTCTCCAACCTCTGCAGTCCCAGCACGGATTGTGAACATCTCCTCGGCGGTGACAGTTAACGAGGGCAACAATGTGAACCTGCTCTGTCTAGCAGTGGGGAAGCCGGAGCCGACGGTAACTTGGCGGCAGCTAAAAGGTAAGGGAGGCTGGAGGGGGGAGGAGGAGGAAGGCTGAGGATGACTTCTTTTGGTCCTTGGTTTTGACAGAGACTTTTGAGCCCCTGATTGAGTGCGTAAAGGAGAGAAAGCAGCCAGAAGGAAGCTTTTAACCAAACAGGAACGGTGTTTGCAATCAGACCAAAATTGGACTTAAAGAAATGTAACACATGTCCCGGTGGTGCCAGGGGCAGAAAGCAGCATTTTAAATAAATCCAGCATTTATGTGTGTGTTGTTTTTTTAAAAATGATGTTTCTAGTCCTCATGACAGCAAAGATAAGTTCATATAGGCCAGGGGTCGGCAACCTTAAACATCCAAAGAGCCGTTTGGACCCGTTTTCCGGAGAAAAGAAAACCTCGGGAGCCACAAAACCCTTTTGACATCTAAAATGAAGATCACACTGCATATATAGTTTTTTTTACCTTTATGATCTGCTGCAAGCTCCCCTTCCTGTGCTAACCAGACAATATACTTATTGTCAAGATAGATATATCTTGACTGAGGGCCCAATCCTATCTAACTTTCCAGCACTGATGCAGCCCAGATGTAAGGAAACAAATGTTCCCATACCTTGAGGAGGCCTCTGTGACTGACTCCCCACTACAAGATGCAGTGCATGCCCCATTAGAATGGCTGCACCGACACTGGAAAACTGGATAGGATTGGGCCCTGAGACGGCACTCTGAGGCACACACAGGGTGACCAGATGTCATAACAATAAAAGAGGACAAGTCACCCCAAAATGTAGGATATTGAAGAAAAATGTAGGACCACAAAATAAAAGCTAAAAACACTCATCTATATTGATTATATATTGATCAATATATAGATTATATATTTATTATTGTATTATTGATCTCATGTGCCTAATTTAAAATTACTTATTATTGAATTTAAAACTGTATTACATATAATTTATTAATTACAAGAGGGGATGCGTTGCCTGCTCACAGGGAAAAGCAGGACATTTAAGTTCTTTTCCAGGACATGGGGCTAAAAATAGGACATGTCCTGGAAAAAGAGGACCTCTGGTCACCCTGGGCACACACTGGGAAGGTGCATGCTAAGACGGCACCCTTGAATTTAGCACTCTTCATTTTTCCCAGGTCAACCCCCATCTTTCTTGCTCCTGAAAGAGCACCCCTTTCTAAGGCTCCCACAGCCCCATCTCTGCCCTCCTGCTCCCCATGGCACCCCAGAAAAGCAAGGTAAAGATGGAGTTACACAGGCAGCCCTTCCACAGCCTCCCTCTTCCCCACCCACCCACCCTTGCAAAGTCAACACTCCCCCCTCTCCCACTGCTCTGCTTCACTTATTGCCCTACAAGACAAAAGTGAGGTCATCCCCATTGCCTCACTCTGCCAAGCCCCACCCCACAGCTGTGTGCACAGGAGATGCCCACAAGGGGACTGCAGGCACCTTCTGCCCTCTCCTGGGAGCTGCCCCTGCCTCCCCCCACCCAGGCAGCCCTGCCTGGGCTCCCCCTCCTGCCTCTGCGCCCCCCACCGACCCCCCCACTGGAAGCCCACCCACCTGGCGCCCCCACCCCTTGCCAGCCACACTCAGGGTGGCAGGAAGCCAGGAGGGGAGCCTGGCTGCTGTCAGCCACACTCACCATATACACGACACACAGCGCATTACGGGAGCAGGCGAAGCCCCAGCACACCATCTTCCCAGGCAGGAGTGGCCAAGCCTCCCTTTCACTTCCCCGCAGCACAAAACAATCTCCCCCTCCGCCCAAGGGGAAAGCAGCAGCCGCCCATCCTGCCCCTTTAAATCCCAGCCTGCAAGAGCCAGAGCAGATGGCTGAAAGAGCAGCATGCGGCTCTAAAAACACAGGTTGCCGATCCCAGATATAGGCAATGCCTAATCAGATTCCAGAAGCTGATGAAGGTGAGAGCAGAACTGAGCAGGTTTTGCAGCAGCACACGGTGAGGACTAACAGAAGGGAGGGCTTAATTTGTATAATGCAGTGTTTCTCAAACTGTGGGTTAGGAGCCAATCTCAGGTGGGTCCCCATTCATTTCAATATTTTATTTTTAATCTATTATCTAGCATCTATTAGACTTGATGCTACCCTGGTATGTGACTGCATTTGGGGAAATGTGACAGACCTGTACTTTGAACAAGCTACTATGTATATTAGCTTATAGTCAATGGGACTTACTGCTGGGTAAGTGTGGGTAGGATTGTTCAAAATTTTCCTGCTTGATGATGCCACTTCCAGTCATGACATCTCTTCCGGTGGGTCCTGACAGATTCTCATTCTAAAAAGTGGGTCCCGGTGCTAAGTGTGTGAGAACCACTGGTGTAATGTATTCAGTTCCCAGACTGCAGCTTTCTTTGGTGCAGATTCCTGCTTTTTTTGTGTAAGGTTCTGCTCAGGACAGAACAAAGCAGAGCGAGAGCAATTAATTCTTAGTTGGGAAACCACTAAGAGATTGAATCAGAAATGATTTCTCCTATCTCCGACCAAGGGCTGAAGGCAGGGGGCTGATTAATTATCAATGCCCATTATATATATTATTGAGCTATTTCCGGCAGCATTTAAAATTGGCCTGGAAAAAAGCACCTCTACGATCCCCCACTCCAGTAGCCAATTGCCTTTGTACTGCAATGCTAGCTAGCTCCGCTCATTCTCTCTCCTCTTCTTTTCCTTGGCTGTTGCTATTCCTCGTGCTTTCTAACTCGGTCGAGCTTCATGGCCCAAAGTGCTTTTCAACCTTCAGCAACATTTATCTGTCCACGGAGGCCAATCATTAATATGCCCATTTTATAGATGGAGGCACTGAGGAAGATCGCTTTCTGTCCTGTTCTTTCCAGTGTCAAGGAAGCAGAAAGAACAGGACGTTTTCCCAACCCCCTGAAGGTTGCCACCCATGTTCCTTGTTTGGGTTATGTTAGCCTGATGATATACAGAGCACCTTTAACCCTTTGGCCTCCCCCTAGTCCCCCCCCCCCCACAAGTCTAAGTCAGTGCTTGCAGCCCGGAGGCGAGGCACCCCGCGTCCAGGAGGCATTGATAACTGTTGTGTTGTTGTATGTGTTTT
This sequence comes from Tiliqua scincoides, assembly GCF_035046505.1. Taxonomy (NCBI): domain Eukaryota; kingdom Metazoa; phylum Chordata; class Lepidosauria; order Squamata; family Scincidae; genus Tiliqua; species Tiliqua scincoides. The sequence goes on along the minus strand of NC_089830.1, from coordinate 22,814,383 downwards.
TCTTGTGTGTAAGTCTGTGTTTGTGTCTGTCTCCCTACTGCTGGCCCTGACCCCCTCCCCACCACCCCCTTGCTCCCTCCCCCACAGACGGATTCACCAGTGAAGGGGAGTACCTGGAGATCACAGAGATCAACCGGCAGCAGGCCGGGGAGTATGAATGCATCACGGCAAATGGGGTCTTAGCCTCCGACAGCAAGCGGGTCCTGATCACCGTCAATTGTGAGTGCCACTGCTGCTGCTTTCTCTGTTTCACCACCTACCAGGAGTGGGGGCTTTAGTGTCTGTAGGGGGCTTAAGAACCAAAGAAGCCCCAAGGGACCACCAAATCACTTTCACCTTTTTTTATACCGCCTTTCCTCCAAGGAGCTCAGGGTGGTGTACGTGGTTCTTTTCTGTCCTCACAGCAACCCTGTGAGGTAGGCAAGACTGAGTGATAGTGACTGGCCCAAGGTCACTCAAGAAACTTCATGACTGAGTGGGGATTTGAGCCTGGCTCTTCCAGGTCTAACTCCCAAAGCACTACACCATCCTGTCTCAAATCCATCATCCCATTTCCCATAGAAGCTAGTAAGAGGACCTAACTCCCTCCCTACCATCTACTTCTACTCTGTGACTCTTTCCTTCTGGCTGAGTTAAGCAAGACCTTGGGGATCCCCATCTGGATCATCCCCCCACCCACTTTCTTTATTCCTGAAAGAACATTGAAGAGCTTGTGGCCAGTTCAGTTAATAGCCCGATCCTATACAATCCTTCTCAAAGCCCTACCGAGTTCAATGGGATTTACTCTCAGATCAATGTGAATAAGATTTTAGCTGTCATATCTCGGGGGCCACACTGGAGAAGGCCCAGCAAGCCAAAAAGCCCTCAGAGGTGGGACAGGGACCTTGCGAGGTAGAGGTTCTAGATTCAGCTCATGAAAACCCTTCTCTCTTCAATGGTGGGTTCTCTCTTCCCAGACCCTCCAACCATCACAGACGTCAAGGATTCACGCACCGCACTCGGGAAGACAGCCCTGCTACGCTGTGAGGCCATGGCTGTGCCACCCGCTGAATTCCAGTGGTTCAAAGACGACAAACAGTAAGTGGTTCTGGTCTCCTCTCGGCCATCCCAGAGGATCAGTCAGAGACACCTCCACCCACCACTTCATTCCACTACAGTTCCTGGGATTCTCTGTAGAAGTGGTGCCCACAGCACTTTAACTGGACTGAAACCAATGTATATACATAGCAGAGATCACTGCGATACTGACCCCCGAGCTGCTGGGACCAGGAACACAGAATGCCCCCTTCCGTTTTTCCCAGGGCCTTCAGTGTGCCAGGGAGGGTGTGCAACCTGCTCCAGCCCTCTGCATGCTTTCTAAAACCTCTGGAAGTTTTTAAATTGTCAGTTCCAGTTTTCAGACAGTTTTCGGCTGTGCCTGCCCGCCTCGGCCCTCCAGAGGCCTCCAGAAGGCCTTTAAACCCACTTCTGGTTTTCATCTGAGAACTGGAAGTGATGTTTTAGGCTCTCCAAAGGCTTCCAGTTGGGGACAAAGAAGGTGGCAAGAGGGGGGTAGGTGTACTACTCCCACAAGTGTGATGCCAGGGGTATTTGCCCCCTTGACCTCCCATAGGAATGCCAGTGGCAGAGATGCAAGAGCCAGGTGATGGTTTTCTTACCCTGCATACCACGTTTCTGTTCTAAGGCCTCCTTGTTCTTCACCCTCCTTCCCCTGCCAGTATTTAACGGAAGAAATCCCCAGGGGGGACCGTCCCGCTAGAACTTTGTCGCGTGTCTCATTAGTCAAACAACGTCACGTGCCTCCCCTGTGCAAATCCCGACCTTATTAAATAAATTTGCAGCATGTAGTCGTGATGGCTTAACGCAGATTAATTTGTGACCCGCCTTGCTGAACGCAGCCCATCCGTCATGTATGGCAAAGCACCCCCCTCCCCAGGGACTTGGTAAACCTCCTTTTTTTGCTGACTGCAGAAATAGAGGGCGCCTTGTCAACCTCTCAGCAGACCACAATGCATGACTGGGGGGCTGCGTTGAGCTTGTGGCAGGGGAGGGGTTCAGTCACAAGTTAGGCATTCCTGTAATCTTTATGAAGCACTTTTTGCTTAGCCTTCCCAGCTCAGCCTTCATGTAAATGATCTCCATTTCTCTTGCAACAGCCCTGTGAGGTAGGAATGCATTTCTCACCCCCATAGGAAGCTGCGCTCATTTAGTCAGCCCATTCAAGTCAGCTTGGTCAGTGTCTCGCCAAGGTTGTGGGCAGGCATCATTTCACCCTTGTTCTTGGAGGTACCCCCAACTTGAACCGAGGACATTTTGCAAGCAAAAGCAGGCCCCTTTCCACTGAGCTTCAGCCCAACATTTTCCTGGGTGGCACAGGGCTGACGTGTCAAAAGGTGGTCACCTTAGGCACCCTAAGTAGTGGGCACCCTCTGCCTGCACGTCTCCATCACCCCTCCTCAGATTCAGAAAAAGGAGATGGGAATGGAACAGAAGAGGAAGAGTGGAAGAGAGAAGACAAGCACCACTGCCGCTCTAGCCCACTTTTCTTGTTTCCTCTCCCCCACACTTCCTGTCTGTTCCCTTCTTCCTTTTTTGAATCCAAGAAAGGGGAAGAGCAGCGGAGACTGGCTTCCTACTATATGTGGCTTTTGGCATGCTGTCTCTGGTGCCAGGAGGTCTTGAACTGGCCCTGGTATAGAATATGGATGGTGGGAGTTGAGAGGATTTCTGAGGTTTCCCACTAAGGCTGCAATCCTATCCACACTTTCCTGGGAGTAAGCCCCATTGACTATAATGGGACTTACTTCTGAGTAGATATGCATAGGATTGGGCTGTCAGCTATTAGTCATGATGGTGACCAGATTTAGAACAAGCACCTTTCAGGCAAGAATCTTTTTCTGTCCTTCCTGGAGCTGCGGCCCTGGATTGAACCTATAACCATCTGCCTATGAGAGGGGCACCCCACACTGTTCATTTTTTGTGATTAATTCTCAGGGAACTCTGAGTTGTAACATGATACCAGCACTACTCCCCAAAGATGGATGGAGTGGGATGGATAGGCTGGATAGGGGAATGTTATTTTCTCTCCCACGCTACACCTGAACCAGGGGACATCCATTAAAATGGAGTGTCGGGAGAGTTAGAATAACGGGACATATTTCTTTATCCAGCAAGTCATTAATCTGTGGAACCCTTGCCACAGGATGTGGTGATGGCGTCTGGCCGAGATGTCTTGAAAAGGGGATTGAACAGATTTCTAGGTCCATCACAGGTTACAAGCCATGATGGGTATGTGCTACCTCCAGGTTTTAAAGGTAGCCTATCTCTGAATACCAAGTGCAAGGGAGTTGGCCACAGGATGCAGGGACCTTGTTGTCTTGAGTGCTCCCTGAGGCACCTGCTGGGTCATGGTGAGATACAAGAAGCTGGACTAGATGGGCCATGGCCTGATCCAGTGGGGCTGTTCTTATGTTCTTAAACTACAATTCCCAGGAGGCCTTGCAGGTCTTCTTGTTATCTGGTGTGCTCCCTGGGGCATTTGGTGGGCCGCTGTGAGATACAGGAAGCTGGACTAGATGGACCTTTGGCCGGATCCAGCTGGGCTGTTCTTATGTTCTTATCAGATGCAGAGGTTCACAATTTCTGCAGTCTAGTGTTGGCCTTGATTTGCCTGCTGGGCAGGAAGGAGTCAATCTGAAGTGCAGAACCCAAATATCAAGAGCAAAGGGGATCTGGTGGGGGGGGGATCAGAGAGATTTTCCTGGTTTTAGCAACCTCCAGCACTGACTGAGCAGCTTGAGGCCTCTTCATGGGACCCCCAGTTCTGGCTTTGCAGAGACTGTCTGGCACCTGACAAGCTGATTTGCAGTTATCTCCGCCGTGGCCTCCCGCTTGTTTCTCTGTAATGTTCCCCACGTTAGGCTGGCGATAAAAGTTCATGGTTCAAACCTTGTGCGTCTCCGGGGGGTTGTTTGCGGTTAGAACTGCATCGCAGAGAGAAAACTGCTCCTCTTTATCTTATTTTATTAGGAAACAGCGACAGAGCCATAGGTGAGCAGAGAGCATCGAAAGCGGAAAGGGGGGGAGACACCCAGGAAGGAGCGCCAGGATATCGCACAGGACATTAAAGCCCGAGATTCGATAGATGTCAGTAAAAAGCAGTGTGCAAAGGAGTTAATGCAATCCAATCCCTAGAAGCCATAAAGTTGGATTTGATTAAGCAAGTGAGACTTAATTTGAGATGGGGCTGAGGGCCAAGTGGCATGCAGGAGAATGGGTAGAGCTGTAACGCGCTTACCCAGCTGAAAGAAAGAGCTCAGTGGCGGTGAGCGTGCCTTGAATGCGGGAAAGTCCCAGGTTCGGTTCTGGAGATCTCCAGTACCTCTGGGGAAAAAGCACTCTGCAAAAGTTGCCACCAGCCAGTGTGGGCAAGACTAAACCAGTTTCTGACTCACAGCCCAATCCTTCTGCATTTACACGGGAACAGAGGGTGTTGCAAGTGTGCACATTGTGACACCCAGAGAGTAAGCAGTACAAGTAGGAAGGCCTTGCTGTCCTGCCGGCGCTGGATCCAGAAAGAGCACATGATGGAGCAGATGTGCTGCCACCAGGCAGCGCAGGGGTAGGGGAAGGGCAGGGAGGGTGTAATGGGGCAGGAGGAGGGCAGGGATTTTTGGCATTCCAAATGGGCACTGAGCTACATAAAAATGGGGGGGGGAACAGCCCCAGGCTGCTCAGGGGCTTACAGAGGCCAAGGGAGACAGGAGAATGGGATAACTGAAGAGTTGGGGGCCCAGCAAAAGCTGGAAGGTCTTAAGGAAATAGCAGGTTTAAGGGCAAGGCTTAACTGATGCCAGGGGAGCTCTCTTCACCCTATCTAGCAATGGCAGGGATCCAACCTTGGACTCCCTGCAAGTTAAGGGGATGTTCCACCTACTGTCCTGTGTCCCCTTCATGCTGAGCTGAGAATCAGGGTAGGCTTTGGGTCTCCTCCTTGACCCACCAGCTTGCTGCTAGTTTACAGGCACCTGAAAAGGTCGTAGCAAGCCGAAACTGACCAGGGAAGTCTCAATGGTGTAACTGATTGGAGTGCCACCAACAGTTTTTTTACAGTGGCCTGTGAGGCACTGAAGAAACCTGCTGTATTTGCTGCCTGTCCAGGGGCCTGGAAGCAAAGGAGACTGTCACCCTTTCTGCCAGTTGGCAGAGGGACCACGATTACCTTGGATGGCCATGAGTTTGTGTTGGCTGGTTGGTTAATCCAGGCTGGGTCAGTCCATATGGCTAAAGCAGCCATTTTCAACCTTTCTCATCTCATGGCACACTGAGAAGACTCTAAAATGGTTATTTTAAACAATTCACAATTTAAACAGTTGCTATTTTAAACAAAGAACACACCATCAGTTTTTTTGACAACTGACAAGGCACACCGTGCCACTGGCGGGGGGTTCAAATCCCCGATAGCCCTACTAATAAATGACCTTTCCCAAAATGTCCGGCGCACACCTGTGGACCATTTGTGGCACACCAGTGTGCTCACTGTACCCCAGTTGAAAATCACTGATGTATAGTGTGAGGAGGGAACATTGATGTGCCTTTTGGCCTGATAGGGGAGGGCGGTGTGAGAAAGGCGGTGTTTGTTGTCACATTTAATAGTGATGAAGTGCTCCTCTTAAGAGTGGTACACAAACACACGCACAGATTCTGCTGCTTAAGAGGGAGGGAAGCACCTGAGATGGGATCCTGGATCTGCGGCCACCATGGGGATTGAGCTCCAGCCGGAAGATGGATCGCCTGTCTGACAGGCCTGAACAGAGATAAACAGCCATAGGGGCTGCGGAAAGATGGCACTGGGGAGGTGTGGAAACTGGCAGGGAGGCTTTTGACTGTGTCAGCAGATTCAGCTTCTCACGCTGCCCACTTCTGTTGATTTCTAGGGATGCTTTTCAAATTCTCTCTATCCTAAGTTCTCGGTGGATTTGGGGGAGTTTGGCGTGCCAGAACTTGTCTCCTGGAACGGCGCAGATGCATAAGCAACCCAGTCTCCGTCCACCTGTTGTTTTTTTTTAATTTCCTGACTTTGCTGACACAGCTCTTGCATGCTCGGTTCGTGGCCGTCTTCGGTGTTCACCTCGGCTTTTCTTGCGAGTTACTGATGTGCTTCAGAGGATATGCACCTTAATGAAACCACAATACCAAAAAAAAAAAAAGCCAAGCAAAAAAGCAATCAGGATTTCTTTTCTTGCACCGTGATTTCATCAATGTGCCTATGTGCCGGCGTGCATGAGTGACTTCTAAGAAAAAGAATGGCAGGCAGGAAACAGTGGCAGACATGCTCCTTCACCAGCAGGGATGTTCCTTATGTTTGCTTCTGAAATGGATTGTAGAAATTAGCAAGCCTCCTTAGGAAGCAAATTCCACAGGTGGGGGCATCATCCCAAAGGCCCTATTCACGACCCCTTCCCATGAAACTGTAAAGTAGATGGGGTGGCGAGAAGCCGTCCCCCCACTGTCTCCCCAAAAGAGAATAGTGAAAGAAAAATGTGTTATGCTCATGAGGAATGGGTATCCATGCGCAAATTGAGTTGGAAAAAAGATCCTGTAAGGAAGGAGGAAGATGTGTAGAAATTTATCTTCTTCAAAAATGAGGAAAAACAATTGAGGAGGTTGAGGGTGAATGAGTGGCGATGCGCAAAGAAAGCGGGGACATCATGAGATATTCCTGCCTTCTTATGCACCCCCAGTATCTGAGGGTCTAGTATTCACAGATTTGACTCACCACAGATGCTGTGGATATGGGGGGGCGGAGCCACTTCTGGTGTGCTCGTCAAACCGAAAAGTGGTTTGAGTATCCACGGATTCAGGTTTCCACAAGGAATCAAAAGTATGGACAATATGCAGTTTTTGACCTTGTCAACTTTGGAGCATGATGCTTTAACAGTGCACAATTCTGTGGTCTCCTCCCCCTCCCTCTTCCTAGCAGACTCATCGGCGGCACAGACGGGCTACAGATTCAGAACGAGCGCACACGTTCCATGCTCCTCTTTACAAATGTGACTGCTCGGCATTATGGGAACTACACCTGCTTGGCTTCCAACAACTTGGGCTCCTTCAACGTCAGCTTGAGGCTTATCAGTGAGTCTCCGCGTACCCCTCAGCAACTACTGTGTCGTCACCTTAGCCCCAGGCCTGCCTTGTCACCATCTACAGCTAGGTTTGCAAAACCAGAGCTGCTTGGATCCTGGAAGGGCAAAACCACTGCAGGAGCATATAAGGCTGCCATACCCAAGTCAGACCACTGGTTTATCTGGGACAGCGTTGACAGCACTGGGTGGCAGCCACTCTCCAGGTTTTCACCAGGTTTCACCTGGTTTTGACCAGGGCTTGAACTTGGGATGCAAGGGAGGACACCAGCATGCAGGTCTCTTGTTGTCTTCTGTGCCCCCTGAGGGCTACTGTGAGACACAGGAAGCTGGACTAGATGGGCCTCTGGCTTGATCAAATGGGGCTCTTCTTAGGTTCTTATGACCTTCTGCATATGAAGTGGAGGGTGCGCAATCCGGGTCGGAACCACAGTGGAGGCAACACTCTATGCCAGGGTTGTCCAAACTTTTTGGCAGGAGGGCCACATCATTTCTCTGACACTGTGTCAGGGTCCGGGGGGAAAAGAATTAATTTACTTTTCAAATTTGAATGAATTTACATAAATGAATATATTAGCGATGGAACTTATTGCAATAGCTCAAGACCTATAAAAGCCCCTTCACAAAGCAAAGCCGGCCTTTCCTTCACTGCCGCTGCTGCATCACAGACGTAAAACAGCAAGCAGTGGAGGGAACCTTGGTCCCACAGCTCACGTGAGAGGTCAAACAGTCACAATCATGCAGAGAGCGGTTGTGTTGGGCCAGAATGGGCTCCAGTAAGTCTCCAGAGGGCCAGAGGCTCATTGGAGACTAGGGCCTCCCCGAGGTCGTATTGGGAGTCCTTGAGGGCCGTAAGTGGCCCCCGGACCGGGGTTTGGGCACCCCTGCTCTATGCTAACTGAAAAGTGCAAGATGTATTTTTGGAATAATGTGGTTTGGTACACCAGCTTGGTACACTTTATGAACCTTCTTCATGAAACTGACAAATAAAAAAAAAACAGAATTTTTTTTTGTCTCCCCTCCTCCCCATTCTTTTCTCAGGACCAGGTTCTCTGGAAAATATGGCTGCAGCCAGCATGGAATCGCCACTCCTCTTGGGCCTGCTTTCATCCACCTTTGTGACTCTGTTGTTTAAGATTTAGGGCAGCTGGGAAATGCCGACGTAGAACAATGAAAGGAAACAGGTGAACAAGAGAGAATCGAAGGTGGAGAGAGGGTGAGGCATCTCTACTTTTTTGGGAAAAGCTGGAGAGAGAGATAGAGAGAGAGAAATGAAATTGATCAAGAACCCCATCACTGTGAGGGATAGAAGAAAAAAAAACAAAACAACAAAAAAAATATGCATTTGTTTCTACAGCCATTTATCTTCACACTCCATCTCAGACACTTCCAGATGAACTTGTTATTTAACACAACTGAAAAGACACAGGGCTCTAAAGGGTTAACTGCAAATGACATCTCTCCCCCCCCCACCTCTGCGACTTAATAGAGCTGCATCATTCTCCCGTCATGGACCAGTTAGACCGTTCGTCTTTCCAATGCACGGACCCCGGAATTGCAGTTCCAGAAAGGTTTTGGTGTTTCTTTTTTTTAAAAAAACAAATATATATATATATATTTTATTTTTTTCGCTTTTTGGGGCTGCCGGTTGGGGTGAGGATTTGCAGCCATTTGACTACACATTGGGGCTTCCTTTGCTGTTCGTTTATTTGTTTGTTTTCCACCTAGTTTAAGCCGGGCAGAGGATCTCTGTCGTGATCGGAATCCGCTTCCCAAATGGCGCAGACGGATTGGCGGGCTGGTTGAGTGGCCTAAGGCCGGGCAAACTATAAGCAATATCCAGAGGTTGCTTTGGCTCATCCTAGTGACACAGCCCGACACAGCTCCTTTGCAAGAGAGCCTGGCTTCGTTGAACCTCACTCCGCAAAACCCATCCAAAGGCCGGCGTGCAGACTCGAACTCGCAACCCTTTGACATGCTGCTTCTCTGAAGTCCTTGGAAGAACTAGGAGGTCGCTGAGTCGGGGCTGCTAAGTTTTCAAGGCATAGAATTCCCCCACCACCACCACCCTTTAAAAGATGGGGGCAAAAATGTCCTCGGCTGACATTATTTACTAGCAGGTAACATTTGGTTGTCTGTATGGAGACAAGGAAGAGGGAATGGCCAAGTTAAGTCACTTTCACAAACCTTTTGGCCTGCACATGTCCTTTGCTTGTTACAATGATCATGATTTCATGCATTGCGGGTTGGGAGGGGGAATGTGTTTCCTGTAGAAAAATCATTGCTTGGAACATCTGCCAGCTCCTTAAATCAATGGCTTTCATTTTTTGATACTTCCACAAAAACCTTTTCTTTCCTGGAAGCCTCCCTAGAGCTGAGGACTCCCCCACAGCACAAACCACCTTATCTCTCAACTCCGTTGACCAAAAGGATGGCATACCTGAAATATTTCTTGGTCTATCTGAGCCACAGAGGGGTCAGTGGAGGGCTTGATGCTCTCAGGAATAGTCCACCCCCCACCCCCAGTGTTTTGCTTTTATTCAACAATAAAAAATATATACTTCTAGTCTTCTTCTTGTGGCGATGCGTGGAGATGCGCGCAGGCAAAATTCTTCCTAATCACAAATGAAGGCAACATGCAATCGAAAGACTTGAAACGCTTTCTGCTACCTATATACAGTATTTATGTTCTGTCTGTTCTGCAGTGCTTCCTCACCCTCTCAGATTCCCCCCCCCCTTGCCACAACACTTCTGGTTTACAGGCCTTGCCTTTCTTTATCTTTTGCTTCTAGACATTTTCCAAGGTGCATCTAAATTCAAAGCCTTTCTGATGGTAGGCCAAGTTCGCGACTTTGACGTTTTAAGTGCTCAGACAGAAAAAGCTCAATGTTTGGAGCTGAGCATGGGATTTAGCTTTCTGAGCTCCTGTATTTTTTAAAAAACAAAACCTAAGTGTCTAGTCCTTATGGTTTTGCAGATAAGCTTGAGAATGCGTGGGCTGTTGCTAGCGATGTTTCTGGTGACATAGGGTGACCAAACAGGTTGTAGGTGGGCCTTTGGTGCTCAGTAGAGCTTCCGGTATCTTCCACGCGACACAGAAAACTAAGACTGGAGACAGATGTTAAGTCTGGAGTTTGGTGTCATTTATTCGAGTTGAATGCAGTCTGAAAGAGGTGTCGATGCTCACGGCGCATAGGCACCTTCCAAGCGGGTTTTCATATCGCTTTGAAGGCAGAATGTCTTGTTTGCAGGAAATGCATGGCGGCGACTGCTGGAAGCCGCGAGCTTGCAAGAGTCGGGGCTGAGACAAAACGATAATTGAATCAGAAAGTCCCAATGCGTTTCTTTTCGGCTGTCTTCGTCAGGGGCGTTCCTTCGACGCAAAATAGCACCTCCTAATGCGCCATCTGCAGAGGAGCTGAGTCTTCAAAAGTGTTGGGCAAAGACAGCCGGCATACGGAGGGAATTGCTGCTTAAATTATCGTGGGGCCTTCTCAGCCCGGCTGCTGGTATTAGTGAAGCTTCTGGCATTCTTTGAGGTCATGTTCAGCTTTCAATGTGGGGATCTCTGTCCCAGTCCTGCTGTGCTGGAGAAATTCAGTGTGCAATACCATCACATCGGTCGTGGTCTTTTACTATACATTACTGAGTGCGGGCAGGGGACAGAGGGAATTCTGAGCGCACCCTGACATCATACATCAGGTATAAGTCCAGCCTCAAACCTTGCAAATGCTCCCTCGTCAAAGGTGACAGTGGGACTGGTGTGTCCAACCTGGGAAGCAAAGCCTCTCCCGGTGTATTTTTGACACCCTTAAAACTATTCTCCATGTATCTGAATCATCCTCAGATTTTGCCACTGGCGCAAGTTTCTAGACCTCAGTGTTTCCCAGGACAGAATTCATTTGAGCATCATGCAGGGATCTGGTTTTCAGGGTGTGCTTTAAGAGAAATGATAACTGCAGAGTTTTCACAGCCCACCACAACTACGCATATGTTGTGGGAGTGCGGAAAGCTTGTAGGAAATGGCATTGCGTGCATGCAGAATTCAGCTTTCTGAGTATATCGGGGCCAGACTAGGCGATATGCCTCTTGCATGTTGGATTTTTCTAATGTGCTCACAAAGGGTGCTCACAATCAGGATTGGGACCATGGTAGGCTGGAGGGGGTTTTTGATTTTTTTTGCCCCCAATGTGGTCCTGATTGGGATCAGCCCCTCCCCAGGCATGTGCTATTTAGATGAGAAAGATCATGCATATAGGTAACAGTCATGCAATAGGGATATCTAGAAAACGGTGTTATTTATTTTACACAGAAGTAAGCTAATGGTGTTTAGTAAGACTTAGGCTGCAATCCTAACCACACTTTCCTGAGACTAAGCCCCATTGAACAAAATAGGACTTACTTCTGAGTAGACCTGGTTAGGATTGTGCCCTTAGGCTGTAATCCTATTTTATTCACCGGAAACAAACACCTCTAGGCATATCATTTAATTTGGCCTTTGGCTTTCATTTTGGGGAAAGGGGGACAGAGTAAGTTTCTAGTCCTGAAGCTTAGTGGCAATATTGTTAAATAGTTGTGTGAGACCCCTGATAAAATCTTCAGAACTGGAGGGGTGGCCGAATGAGATTATCAGCAAGCTTTGCTCCTTTTCTTCCCCTTGTTTAGGCAAAACAGAATAAATTATATAAAACAAGAGCAAATATCGGATCAATTGAAGCTTCCTGGAGGCTTCTCTGGGCCTCCTATTACTTTATAAGTCATTAAAAACTCACTTCCGGTTTCTCCGTGAAACTGTATATCATGTGTTTTGAACCTCAGAGCTCAGTATGAGCTCGGCAGAGTCCGGGGATGAACATCCTTGGGCTCTGTTGAGCTCAAAGGTTCCCCCAGAGGCAAGGGGAGCAGAGTTGTCTCCTGGGGGGGGTGGCCCCCTGGGATTGTGCGGACGGGTGTTTGCCCGTATCCGCGGTTTCAGCTATCAGAGCTCCTGCAGATAAGGGGGCATGCCTGTATACTGTTTTCTTGGTGCAGAATTTGGATAGTCTGGGCACAGAATTCCACTTTTTTTAGAAGCTTAGAGGAGTCAATGCCCTGATCATAGTTATGAAATATGAGTACACTTCCAGGATCTGTCAGGTGTACACTGGTCTACAACTGGTTCATCCCATTCTTTCTTCTTTGTCTGTCTGTCTGTACTTAATTTGGGTAGACCTTGGTCCACAAGGCTGTGGACATTTTCGTCAGTGTGAAATTGACTAAACCAGAATCTTTTCATGTGGTCTAGTCAATTACATCACCTGCTGAATAGGGTGGGATTAAGGGAAGGAGCTGTGATTAATAAGTAGGAATAGAAAAGAAAAAAACAGCACAGAATGATTGAAGCCTTTGCCCCTGTGCTGTGAAGTGCCTCCTTCCTCAGTTACGTTGATATGAAGTGATAATGTGGGGACAGGAAAGGAAACGGGGGGCTACATGCCTGGGTGGTGTCAGGGGGTGACTTCCTGAGGCCCAGGAAGGCTGTGTGCAGCCTCTCCAAGCCTCAGAAGGTGTACCAGGGGCCGTAGAAAGGCACTTCGGGTTTTTGCCAAAAACCAAAAGTGCCTTTCTAAGGCATTCTAGGGGGGTGTTAAAAATTTATGCCCCCAGGTTTCAGATGGCATAGTTATGCCACTGAGGCTTGGCTCTGGAGGGACAGGTGAAGTTCAGCCATCAATAGGCCAAGCAGGGTGCCCCTTGACTGCTGGGATTATGGGAGGGAACGAACTGATACTAGAGTGAGTTTTACCTATGGGACACCTCTCTTTGAACTGCCCATCCAACATAGATTTGGACAAAACATTGTCATTCTTGCTTGGGGGTGGTGGGGGTGGTTGTTATATCTCTTTTCCAGGCAGGGCTTCTCTGTCTTGAACAGCTGAGCAACAGACAGAAGTTGGACAGGTGCAACTTCACTGGAATGCCCACCAGCCACAATGAGTGACCATTGATCCTGTTGTGTCAGGCATGGTTATTTTCTTGCTCCAGCTGGTAGCAGTTCTCCAGGATCTCAAGCCAGGGTCTGATTCAGCCTTGCTGCTGGAGGGGGTTAAATCGGAGACTTCATCCATGTAGTGTGTGTGCTTTGAGCCTCTGACAGTGAGCTGTGGGCCCTCCCTGCCAGAATCCGTTAAACGCACAGGCACTGAAGGCTTGCTTGTGGGCAAATGACGTACCTTGCCTATAGCATTGTGTCCCTTACACTGTACATGTTTATAGCAGACAGGTTGTTTGTTCCAGACAACCTGCCTGTTATTATCCGAATAATACCATCCACAAATCAATTAAGCCGCAGCACTTGGGAATAAGGCAACAGAGCACCATTGAAGTCAGTGGTAATCAGTACAACATGTTCATTTTAGAGTGCAATCCTAACCCTTTGTGTCAGTGCTTTCCAGCACTGACATAATGGCGATGCAGCTGCAAGGTAAAGGAACAAACATTTCCTTACTTTGAGGAGGCCTCCGTGAGTGACACCCAACTGCAGGATGCAGCACACGTCCCATTGGCACCGCTATGCCAGTGCTGGAAAGCACTGACATAAGGGGTTAGGATTGTGCCCTTAGTTAGTTTGTGGATTGTGTCTACCGTCCCATTTACTGAGGTCTCAACTCATAACTTACATAGGCCTACAAAATTGAGGGTCAGAAAAGTTTCTCCCAAACTTTATGGTGGTTTGATATGAATTTGGGGTGCTGATTCCAAAAATGGCATCCGTTTTGCCCTATCATGTCTAGTTTTGGAGATATAGTATAGCCTCATTAGTGAATGGTTCAAGCAACTTCCTCATGAGGAAGCCATGGTATAGGCTTCCACATGAGGAAGCTACTACTTGAACAATTCACTAAAGAGGCTATGCCGTGTCTCCAAAACTAGACGCGATAGGGCAAAACGGATGCCATTTTTGGAATCAGCACCCCAAATATACCGAGGAATTGGTGTAACGTTAAAGGAAGCAAAATGTATGTTGGCCTGTGTTATCGGAGGCAAAATGGCATGTGAATTAGATCTAGAAGTAAGACAAGCTCAGGAAGTGATTCCCTGACGAATTGCAGAATCCATCCTCCATGGCTTCTGAACTAGGACTACAGCTGGGCACACTTGCCGGGGGAAGCTTGTGGGGAGTTGACACTGTCAGAGGGGTGGTTAAGGAGAGCTCATGCTATATGGTGAAGCTATTGTGTCATTTCTCCCATGTTTAGTTAGGCAGGCACAGATTTTGGCCACTGAGATGTCAGCTGATTGGCAACCTTCAGTCTGGAAAGACTATGGTATACTCCTACAGCACCCGGTATTCCCAAGCGGTCTCCCATCCAAGTACTAACCAGGTCTGACCCTGCTTAGCTTCCGAGTTCAGACGAGATCGGGCATGTGCAAGGTAATGCTTAAAGCAAAATAAAACACCTCTGATAGACAACAGAGAGAGAGAGAGAGAGTTACTAGAATTTCTTACCCTGTGGTACAATATCTTAATTTAAAAAATATCTTAATTAAAAAAAAAAATTATGCATAGGGTAGATATGGGAATCTTCTTTTCTCTCTAGCACAAAACCAGAACCAGGGAACATCCACTAAAATTGAGAGTTGGGAGAGACAGAATAGACAAAAGAAAATATTTCTTTACCCAGTTTGTGATTAACCTGGGTAACTCCTTGCCACAGGATGTGGTGATGGCGTCCTACCTAGATGCCTTTAAGAGAAGATTGAACTGTGATGGAGGAAAGGTCCGTCACAGATTACAAGCCATGACAGGTATGTGTAGGGTTACCTGATACAAAGGTCAGAGCGCCTATACCTGTAAACATTGTACAGAAGAGGAATTTTGGCAGGTGCAGCTTTTTAAACTCTTCTATGTCGAGCTGCACCTGCCAAAATTCCCTCTCCTATACAATGGTTAAAGGTATGGGCACTCTGTCCCCTTTTGTGTCTGGTAAACCTAGGTATGTGCAGCCTCCTGGTTTTAGAAATAGGCTATCTCAGAATGCCAGATGCAAGGGAGTGGCACCAGGATGCAGGTCTTTTGTTTTCTTGCGTGCTCCCTGAGGCATCTGGGCCAGTGTGGGATACAGGAGGTTGGACTAGATGGGCCTTTGGCCTGATCCAGCAGGGCCCTTCTGATGTTCTTAGGATTCTGTAAAATCTCCCAGAGAGAATTTGCACACAAGATCTTTAGATGACCACCTTTGAACCTCTCTCTTGCGCGAAGCAAGCCAGGGCCCTCTTGCTGCTGCTGCTCCCCCTGTGGGATAAACTAGACTCTGTGGGGATGCTTCTTGCCTGTCGCAATAGCTGATTCCCACCATCACCCAATAAAGGGGACTGGACAAATTTCTGGAGGAAAAAATCCATTACAGGTTACAAGCCATGACATGTATGTGCAGCCTCCTGATTTTAGAAATGGGCTAAGTCAGATGCAAGGGAGGACACCAGGATGCAGGTCTCTTGTTATCTGGTGTGCTCCCTGGGGCATTTGGTGGGCCGCTGTGAGATACAGGAAGCTGGACTAGATGGGCCTATGGCCTGATCCAGTGGGGCTGTTCTTATGTTCTTAACTACAATTCCCAGAAAGCCTTGCAGGTCTCTTGTTATCTGGTGTGCTCCCTGGGGCATTTGGTGGGCCGCTGTGAGATACAGGAAGCTGGACTGGATGGGCCTATGGCCTGATCCAGTGGGGCTGTTCTTATGTTCTTAAACTACAATTCCCAGGAGGCCTTGCAGGTCTTGTCATCTGGTGTGCTCCCTGGGGCATTTGGTGGGCCGCTGTGAGATACAGGAAGCTGGACTAGATGGGCCTATAGCCTGATCCAGTGGGGCTGTTCTTAAACCAATGAGAAGGCTTAAGAGGAGGCAGGTGGAGCAAGGAACTGAAGGCCTCTTTTGCACATCCTCGCATGACCATAGCTATGCAAGGAAGGGGAATTCTCACATATCCGCTGCCCCGTAACCTTCTCCAGTTGGGTCCCGTTGGCAGCGCCCAGCCAAGAAAGCTAAATGGGAGCTGGGCAGTAATTGCACCACCATGACTGTAGTTGCAGGAGGACTTGGCTCTATGTGCTGCCCATTTCCCAATGCTACAGAAGGGAGTAGGCAGGCAGATGCATGCAGTTGCCAAAGCGGGGGGGAGGGGAGGGCAGGGAGCATGCCATTAGGGAACCCTCCCAGTCTTTCCCCCACTCCGCACAAAAAGTGCATGCCACTACTGTTAGCTGCACACATGTATCCAAAGTGCGAGGGAGACACTTTGAACTCAAATAGACCTCCTAGCTTGCCTGCAGCACTGCCATCATTTCTGTCACAGGCAGCAAAGCTTTGTGGCCGGGGAAGCCGGAAGGAAGACTGGGATCCAGATCTCTGGGCAATTTGCAAGTCGATTGGCAGGAATGTCTCTGCCTCTCAGTGGTTTAACAATAGCAATCATGAAAAGGCTTCTCCCCCCTGTCCTTTCTAAATGAGGTTGCTGAAATGAAGCAAGTTTGAAGGGTGGAAACGAGGAATGGATGAATCTGGAGGAAAGGATTGTGAACTTGGTTCTGTGACAGAAAATAAATTCCTAGACTGAGCACCAGTGGTGTAGCTAAAGGGGGCCATGGGGGGATATTGCCCTGGGCACCACACCTTGAGGTGTGTCTTAGGGCAGGGTTTCTCAACCAGTGGCACAGGTACCATCAGTGGTGCTTGAGGCGGTGTCTGGTGGTACTCACAGGGCCCCTGGATACCTGCCACATGGCAGTGAGACCAGCATTGTGATGCAATGAACAGCAATAGGAGGCTTGGCTTTGTGGGTGGAGCGCCAAAGCATGCTTTTCCATGCTCAAAAAGCACACTCCAGAGCCTCTTATTGGTGTTCATTGTGTTGAAATTATGAAAAGTTTAAACCAGTGCTTCTTAAGGTACCTCCTCCACTGTACCATTTCACATGGTCCGCCTATGCGACCTCCAAACCCAGAAGTAATTGGTGATGACATCATCACCAGTTACTTCCAGTCGCACTTCACATAGGTGGACCAAGTGAAGTGGTACAGTGGAGGACAAACCTTGAGAAACACTGTCTTAGAGACCTCCGAAAGGCAATTCCAGTTTTCAGTGTAAACCGGAAGTGCCTTTGGAGGCCTCTATGATGTCATAGGTGGTGTTAAAAATGGGGGAAGGGGTGTTATGAGGGGTTATGGGGTTGTGTTAAAAATTTTTATGCCTCCGGGTCCCAGATGCCTTAGCTATGCCATGCTGAGCATGTGCCCAGAGGAACCCTGGTCTTTGAATGGAGCAGTATACGCCCACTGTCCTGAGTGACTACTTTGAAACTGGCTCGAATGTAGAGGATCGTGGGATTCCAACAGAAAGCAGACCATAAGGCTCAAGTCTGCCCACCTGTGCTTCATGGTGTAACTGGGCAGGAGGAGAAATGTTTGTGGAGTTGGCTAGGAATAGTTGCCTTCTGGAGACTGATGCAGATTCTTGGACACTTGGCCAGTCCTGGAGGGCTGGCAACCCTAAATGTTAGAGAAGGGGCAAGCTAGTCACATAACTAATTACTATATTAGTTGCCCAGGAGATTGGGCTGCATCCTTCACTTTGAAGAAGCATGTGCTTGTTCCTTGTGCACTGTGTCCGCGAGACTCTCCAGATCAGTGATTTTCAACCTTTTTCATCTCACAGCACATTGGAAAAGTGCAAATTTGTCAAGGCACACCATTGGTTTTTGGACAATTGACAAGGCACACCGTGTTGCCAGTGGGGGGGGGGTGTCTCGCATCCCCCAATGGCCCTACTAATAAATGACCCTCCCCCACACTCCCGTGGCGCACCTGCAGACCATTCGTGGCACACCAGTATGCCACAGCCCAGTGGTTGAAAATCACTGCTCTCAGTTCTTTTAGGTGGAGGAGATGGTGGTGGTAGATGGTGTCATGCCCTTCTCCAGTCCTAGCATTGTGTTTGTTTTAGTGCCTTAACCCAAGTGGGTAAAGCTGTGACCTTTGTTGCCAACCTATTACCTTTGGAAAGATTAGCTGGGTAAGCCTTGGAGACACCATAAGGCTTAGGGAGTTAAGACTGGGGATTTGTAGCCCAGTCTCTGGATCCGGAAAATGAAATGGGGAGCGTTTGGAGAACAGGGCTATGTCACATTTTGAGATGATGGTCGCTTTGTTTCAGCAAACCGGGCACAGCTGCCTGGATATCTGTTTTTCCCCCGCTGAAGCAGAAAAAAAAAAGTTGCACAGTATAACAAAAAGTCCAAATCTGAGAGACTTCTGTTAAAAGACCGAACAATATGTTAAGCATGTTGTCCTGATGTCATGCTTGGGGTGCTTTCTAATATGGCCTCCAGCAATGAGTCAATCTGTTTCCGAGCTGTGACCAGGATGCTTTAAACCATTTATACCCATCATGGTCCAGATCTAGATCGGACCCCTGTTTGCTCCTAGGGCAGTCTAGATTAGAACTGTGGCGGGGGAAAGGGTTCAAGCACCCCACGTTGTAGCCCCAAGTGAGATGCCTGGTAACTCCATTTCAGAGGAAAAAACAAAAGCACACCTGCTGTAATGACACACTTAACATAAGTGTGTATTTTTGGCTCTTAGATGGTGCTATCTGACTACGTCGTTGTTTTGCAATGTAAGCTGCAGGAGAGGTTTGGCGTGAAGGAGCTTGCAAGGGAAAGTTTGGCAGTACAGAGAGGTTGGAGCGAGGGGGGGTCTGCTGCTTGAGGAGGGCATGGAGCATCTACAGATGGCCATGCCACTCCAGAGGGAAGCAGGGGATATCGGAAAGAGCCGGTGATGATGGGTTCGCAGTGGGTGCAGCGGCAGGTGGCTGGAAAAGGTTTCATGCAGTAACTTAGCAACCAAACTGTCCTCCCCCCACCCCAGCCCATACAGCTTTGCCACCAGGTCTAGACCTGAATTCTCATCTCTGTAGCATCATAAACTAGACTATCTGTTACTCTTAAACATCCCAGAACATGAAGTTCTGGCATTAGGAACCCAAGTATCAGACCCATGGGGTAGAATATTTTTGGCTCCTTTGTGGATCAGTGCATAGAGACCCCAAACCAGTGCCAGATTTAGGCACAAGTTAAACACACATTTTGGTGTGTTTTGTTTGTTTGTTTGTTTGAACAAGGGGCCTCCAAGCTTTATATAACTTAGGGCAGCAGTTCCCAAATTGTGCGACATGGCACCTGAGGGCACCATGGCAAATGTCCCCAGGGGTCCCTCCTTCCCCTCTCTCCCAGGTGCCACCATCTTGAATCACGCGCGATCCAAGATGGCAGTGCCTGGGAGAGCTTGGAAGAAAAGGCCAATGAGAAAGAAGAGCGCTGTGACCGTGGTAAATTTGAGAACCACTGGCTTAGGGCCTTACCACATCTAAATTCAGGACTGCCCAGAACTGAAGGAAGATGGGAGCAGAAACAGTTCGCAGCGGCGGCAGGGGGGTGTGTGTGTCTGGGGTGGGGAGGGGCAATGTCGATCAATGTGCAACCTGAACTTCCTTCCGATGCAGAGTTCTCTGGGCCTCGCAGAGAGCGTCCTGAAGACTTGTAGCTACCTCCATGGCTTCTATGCCTCTCCCAGCTCATCTCCTTTCGCTTTGAGGCTGATCAAAACGGCCAGCTAGAGGTTGTATAGGAGTATATCAATCGATGTAGGGCACTGAGCCAGAGAGTGCATCATCTTGGAGATAACAGGGAGGGCTAGGAGAATGGGGGCTAGGGGGAAATGGGACAGGCAACCTAGGCTTGGAGTGGCAAAGATGGTAGTGGGAAGAGGTCCAGAATCATTTATTCAAGTTTGCCAAAAATGACCCCGTTTCTCCAGTGTTTTTGTTGTTGTTGTTTTTACCTGCCTGGCAGTGAATAAGATGCCCAAGTTTCATGCAACATTTAGGATTATGGAATGATCTCCTTCTGTTGGAATCGTAGGTTATTTCTGTGTGCCAGGCAGACATTCTTCCTTCCTTTCTTTTCTACCCATCTCACACTCCCTTCGCCACTCTCCGTGAACTCTCACGCTCTTTATTGCTACTTTGGGGTTTGTCGAGCAGGAAAATACTGCCCTCGGTTCACTACTGTCGTTCTCCAGGAGCATGGAAGATCATCCACCAATAGCTCCCTGTTCTGCAGTTCTTTCTGCAAAATGGGCAGAAGGGCCACTGATTGAGCTTTGCCAGCGTGGGCACTCCACAAAGACAGGCTGTTTAGCTGATTCATAGCAACTCTTGAGTGCAGTGTGGTTTAACCATAGCAAGTGCTTCTGTTGTGAGCCCTGAAGGAGATCAAGGATGTACTCCCCACTATTCTTTCAGGGTTGTCTGTTTGCATAACAAAAGCACCATCTCAGAGGCTGCATCAGGGTGATGGCCTTCTCTGATGCATTTTTATCTCATGGCACACTGAGGAGGTGCTAAACCTCGCCCAGGCACACCATCTTTTGGGACCACTGACAAGGCCCATCACACTGCCAACAGGGGGCTCACATCCCCCAGTGGCCCCTACTAATGAATGACCCTCCCCTGAACTTCCACAGCACACCTGCAGACCATTCATGGCGCATCAATGTGCTGTGGCACAGTGGTTGAAAATCGCCCGTCTTACAGGCTCAGGACTGATTCAGGCAAAAAATGCTCATTTTTTGATGACTGCCACATCGAAAGAAGACTTCTCTGGGTGATAATTCAGACCTGACACCCGACCTTACCTTTTAGAGGTCTCTGATTGCCAGATGCAGGGGAGGGCACCAGGATGTAGGCTGTGTCTGTTGTCTTGTGTGCTCCCTGGGGCATTTGGTGGGCCACTGTGAGCTACAGGAAGCTGGACTAGATGGGCCTACGGCCTGATCCAGTAGGGCTCTTCTTATGTTCTTATGACACGACCAGTAGAATATTCTGACATAAGCTGAAAATGCATTGCTGTTTCTATGGAGTTCTCTCTCTCACGCACAGACACAGACACACGTTGAGCTGCACATGATCAAGGGATGCAGCTGTGACCCTCCTATTGACTCAAAGCCCTGAAATGTATTTTTCAGCAGTGTTATGAGTACCTTTGCTTTGGGCTGCCTTTAGAGGGCGGGGAAGCGGTTTAACACCCTCAAGAGGATCCGGCTCTTAAATATATGCAATGTTCACAGCTGTTTAATTGAAGCTGAATTTGAATTTTTAACCAGATTTCATTTTGGTTCTTCTTAATCTGTTGCTACCCCCTCTGAGCCCTCAGGAGAAGGTTGGCTGTACAAGCAGATGTGCCTGCATACAGGAAAAATACCACCACCACCACCCCCCGTGCAATAAATAACTAACAAAATGAGCATGAACCATCTCAAGCCCTGTCTTCTAGTGCCACTGAAATTGGGTGCCTAAATGTCTTGAGTGTCAATGTGGCTGATCAATGAGTAGTTAGTAGTAACACAGCACATGGTAAAGAATCATGCAAGGAGGGAAAAAAAGGAGGAGGGAGCATCCAGGTACTTGAGAGGGTGGAGATCACTGCTGGATGGAAGACTGACCTGCCTCAGGTGGTAGACTGGCAGAGGCCATCAGTCCACCTTCTCTACTCCCTGGATTTGAAAAGGAAGAGGAGAATAGACTGGATAAGAAAGTGTGGAGAAGAGGAGAATGGTGGGTTGGAGCGTCTCCACCTGAGACACTCTAGCCCCGCTGCTCTCTTCTCCTCCCCACTTCCTCATTCACTAGATTCCTGTCTCCCTTTATGGATCCAAGGAGCAGAAAAAGAGGTGTGACAGAGGTGGTTAGTGCACAACCGTGTAAAGGGGGGAGCAGCATTTGGTGTGCCTCCTCATGCACTGGGAGGTCATGGTCCAGCCCTGGGAACTGGTGTGCTCTGTGCTTTCTGTTGGCTGGTCAATCTGTCAGTGTTCATGAAACAATCCTGGCCTTAGCTACCAGTGTTACAAATAGCAGGCGGATTGTAAAGTGGATAGATTTTACATGAGTTTATGATTCTGTTTCACAGCCATACTGGAGATGTCTAAGGAATGCGTATTTGTTAAAGTCTCTGTGTCAACTACATGCAGTGAATTCTCAAAGAAAAAATAATCATTTATCCATGTGCACAAAGTGAGTATCAGCTTAGAGTAGGAGAAATGTCCACATTTGGCAGAGGTAATCAAGTGCTGAGTGATGGGAGCTCAAGTGATGAATGTGCATGTTTATTATTCATGCGTAAGCCATGTTTGAATACGTGGGTGAACAATTTGCAAGCCATTAGTAAATCGTGTGTAGAGCATGAGTCGGCCATGCGCCCGTCATGAGGAAGCCATGTTCCGTTCACGAGTGCATCATAAGCAACATAGTGTAAAGCATGAGGAACCAGTGAGTAAAGCAGGTGTTAACTATGTGTGACATGTAACTTCCTGAACAATTTCATGTAAAAAATGTGTTGATTGCGGTCACTCTCTTCCAAAAAAAAGTCTCATATAGATCACGTGCTACGCATGTGATTATCGGGTACAAATCACATTGAGTCCCTTGGACTGAACATATGTGTAAACCATGTGTCAACCCATGTGTACACCATGTGTAAGTCACATGAAAAATCACATGTAATACATGTCAGTGCTAATGAAAACATACATATGGACACGTGAGTCAGTATATACTCATGGTGTCATTTGAGAGAACACTTATTATGATCCTCTATATGCCTTGTTGTACTGGAACAGCATAGCTTGGCTAGTATCTTAAACCAATGAAAATATTTTAGTTTTCCAGTGTTTATGACAAGACATCCTCAGTCTCTGTGTGAAGCGTTAAGAACACATTATAAAGGTGTGTGGACTGTGCAAGCAACATGTAAAACTACTACTGCCCATGTAAACAAAGAATTGTTTGAGAACAGTTGCAAAACATGTATAAACTCTGTGTAAACAAGGCATAACTCTGTGTAAAGCACTTGTAAACTCTCTGTAAAGTGCATGCCGATGAAAGTGCAAAAACTCATTACTAAGCATATGCAAACTCATTGTAAAGCACAGGCAGAGCAAGGTGTGGACTCCATGTAAATCCTGTGAAAAGAAAAAAAAAAGCAATGTATACACTCTGCATAAAGCATGTGTAAGCAGGGTTGTAGTAACTATTTTCCAAAATGTCTTACACCATGTAAAGTATGTGCAAAAGGGGGGGGGGAGATGTAAATGATTCATGGAGCACACATAAGCCCAGTGTAAAATAGTTGTAGAATGTGTGTGTGCTGCAAGGAGCGGAGAAACTCTTTGCAAATCAGGTGTAAACAATTCATCAAGCATGTGGAAACAGAGTGTAAACTCTCTGAAAAGCATGTGGAAAGCCATTGTTAGCCAGGGTGTGAGAAGATGTTTAAATGTCACACAGGCAGGGATAGCAAGATTATTTTAACCATGTGGCAAAATCTGCATTGTGTGTGTGTGTGTGTGTGTGTGTGTGTGTGTGTAAAACAGGGTGTCCGTTTTGGAGCAAGGGAGCATGAGACCAGAACATACTATTTGCACACACCAAAACTGGATTGGAAGGGACCTCAAAAAATAAGAGGTCTGTCCAGGCTTTACACAGATTTTACACTTTGTCTGCACGTGCTATTCCTGCGCAAGCCAGTAATTAATATGCACCATGTCTGTATTGTAAAATTTGAAAGGGGGGGGGGAATTGATTACATTTTTGTTGGTTTATTTGCTTTCCTAAGGGTAGAGTGTGAGTGAGTTCTGATGGAGTGGGGGCTCTTGGGTTGAGGTCTGTACTACTATGTCATTACGCATGAGTCCGCGATAAAATGAGACATCAGAATAGGGAAGGACTGCTGGATCAGGCCAAAAGGCTCACATCTCGTTCCGCATCCTCTTTGCCACTGTGGAAGCTCACAAGCTGGAGAGAAAGGCAGGGCATTTCTCTTGCCATTGTAGTTCTGGATCTAGAGGCAGTACATGGTCATCGCACCCACTAGCCACCATGCCTTGTTTCATAAGTTCCAATTGTGTTCCCCACTGATTTTCTTTTTCCAAGTGCAAGAACACAGGCTGCTTCTCAGATGGGTGCTGGAGAAGAGACCTGATTTGGGGAAGTGCATCTGCTGCTCTCGGCAGAACGTCTCAACCCTTCAAACCACAGCGCAGGGCAGTTGCGGAATGAGACGCGTCCTCCCTTGGGGGTGGGAGGGAAAGGGCTGTCATTTCGCATCGAGGATGCTGGGCACTTAGCATCTGCCTCGTAGCCATTCAGCATTTCCATGTTCAGAAACAGTGTGTCAGTTGCTAGCTGTTGGGAAGAGACCATAGGAGAGGAGAATTTGCCTGCGAATTTTGCGTGTGGGTTTCCCAGCAAGGTGTGATTCATCCAGTGGCTTCACTAGGGGGGGTGCGGTGGGCGGGCCGCACTGGGTGTCATGCGTGAGGGTGTGACACCACTACTAGCCCAAATTTTTAAAATTTTGGTATTTTTGAATAATACCTTCATGTAATATACCAATCGATGTGTCATTTCATTCGGAATGCAATGAAATAAACCATGTGGAAATACCTCTATTCTATCAAAAGTCATAGCCAAAAAAACAGAGGGGGTGGCGATGGTATATCACCACACCCAATACCTGGGGAGTTACCCCACCTACTGCATGGGAGGAGGTCCATCACAGGGGGTGATATACTGGCCTCCTGCACCGGGGGGGGCGGCACAAACCCTAGTCACTGGCGTAGCTAGAGGGGGGAGGCACTAAGTTTTGCAGGGAGCCCCCCCGCATTGTGCAAGCCGTCCCTCCCCCTCGGGAGCCATTCGCCCCCATCTTGCCCCCTCCCTGCCCAAATGGCTCCAAAGGGGAGGAGAGGGAAGAAGCTGTTTGCACACTGTGGTGATGCTCCCTGCAAAATTTAGTGTGCCGCCCCCCCAGCTGCACCAGTGGCCCTAGTGACTCCACTGGATTCAGCCCTTTGAGAAACAGGATGTCAGAATTTCTAGACTCTTGACCCGATCCAGCAGGGTCTTCCTTACAGTGTTACCTATGTGGATAAAAGTCCAACAGGTTCATGGAGATTCAAAGAAGTCTGACCTGGGGCTACCAGGTCTTTCTGTTTTCCTTCCCACCACTGGCTGATCTCCTGTTCCCTTAATGTGATAGGAACAAACTGGACATGAAGCAGGTCTTATCACTGCACCTGTGGGTTGGAAAAAAGATTCCTCTGCTAGATTTCCTCTTGTCACACAAATGAGGAAAGCGTAGGAGCCTTGCCAGAAAAATCAATCTGGCAACCCTAGTTAGCAACTTCAAAGAAAGAGCACTGTAAGGGGGCATTTAAGCGTCAGGAGCTTGTATGTATGTCAGAAATAGAAGATAATAAAGAAAGAAACGCAGCTTAGAGCAGCATTTCTCAAAGAGTGAGTTGCGTCCTGCTGGTGGGTCGTAACCCAGTTTTGGGTGGGTCGTGGCCCCACCAAGGCCTGGAAGCTGCAGGATAAAATGGTGTATGACCTGCTTCATTGGCTGCCTTGCTGCTTTTCCCAGTCCAAAAATCGGGTCATGATTTGAAAACAGCAGGCGTGATGTGGCCAAGGAAGTGATTTGGTCACCGGAAAATTGGGAAGTGACTTCCGGTTGCACACCATCCTGGTCTTGGCGGGCCCTGGATTCACCTTGGCAGGTCTTGGATGATGCAGTGGGGCATCATGGTAAGAAGAACCCTGGCTTGGAGGGAGAGGAGGCGCAAAGGAGACTAAAACGAGGGTGTCACCTTTTTAACTGACCAAGGCGCTGTTCCTTAAAAATAGCAGCACAGGAAGCAATTGATTTCTGGGAATCCTTTCCCCAGCACAGCTATGCAACAACAAGAGTATGCTAGACTTTCATTCTGGTCAGTTGGCAACTCGAGCAGCCCCCTTTCCCCCCCCCCATTGCTGGCGTTTGCCATGGGACTAGAGAGGCGAAACATGGTTGCCCAGCCTGTTGGGGTCCCCTGTTGAAGGCACAGGTCTCCTTGCAAAGCAGGAGGTAGAATGAAGTGAGGGTTGCAGAAAAAATGGGCAGGATGAAACTAGCAGGCAGGGAGAAGCAGCAGCACCAAAGAGAAAAGGAGGCGGAAGGGAAGTATTAGAAAGTAAAAGGGACGGGGGGGGGGGCTGGTTCAGGTCATGACCACGCTCTCTGGCCAGTCTATGCAGGCAGCAGAATGAAGGGGCAGAGATTGGAGGTGGTAAAATTGCACCACTTTTGACCTCAGCAGGACGATGCCATTTCTGAATGCTCCCCTACGTGGACAATTCCTTGCAAGTAGAAAATATTCCTTGCAAGCAGAAAATAAGCTCCGCAGGGAGTAGGCTGGGCTAGAACCTCTCTCCAACGTGCCATCAGGCTTTTTGTTGTTGTCACGTCCACTGTTTAATTTGCAGGGTTTTCCCCACCTCCCCTGGCGCAAACCGGCCTGCCTCCACTCGCCACACAAAATGGTGTGGCACCTCACGCTGCACCCTCAGGATCTTGCCGCCTTGCTTCGCTGTGTAGATCGGCCCAGGCATTGGTTTCAAAGAAAGACTGGACAGATTCATGGAGACCAGGCCTGCTGCTATGATGAAGCAGCCTGATTTGTGAAAAATAGAGCCTCCATGTTCCAATGCAGGATATCTCAAGTCACCAGAACAGGGGGAGGGGGAGAGGAGATGGCTTTCACCTGCTTTGATGGGGGGGGGGGCTTGGTCTACACATGTGGCAGAATGAAAGAGTGGAATCCTGAGGTGGTCGAGTGGACTATGTACCACTGCAAACCCCGGGAAGGCAGAATGCCATTCTAGAAAGCCCTCCAGCATTAACAGCTTTCTCCAAAATGAAAAATGACAACAGCAACTGGCCATTCAGGGAGAAAAGGATCTAAGTAAACCTGTTCCTCTGGGAACACTTGCATTTCACTTACCAAATTTTGTTCTACGTGGGAGAGCATTCACACCTGCGGTTCCCCCCTCCTGCCCTTAAACCAGGGGCCTCCAAACCCCAGCCCACGGGCTAGATCTGGCATCTCCTGTTCACCCATCTGGGCATGTCGGTGGCAAAACCTGACCATTCGGCACCACAGCCTCCACTGTTCACAGTCACTCTTCATTGCAACATCCCCTACCCCAAATCAGGAGCAGAGCCTCCTGGGATGATAGGCAGTGGAAGAGGCTGCCTGGCGCCGGTTGCGATGAAGACTGGCTGTGACCAACGGAGGCTGCGGTGCCGGGGTCAGGTTTTGCCACTGCCATGCTGTGCCTGGACAGGTTAGTAAGGGACACTGCATGTCAAACCAGTCCTGGTACCATTGCCTGTAGGAAAATGTGTGCGCACGTATAGACTTCTGCCTACCTGTGTAGATGCGTAACAGAATCCATGAAGATGCTTCTTCTGAGGTGCCCAACAGAACCCATGAAGGTGCCCATAACAGATGGTGCCCATAAATTAACCCACGAAGATCTCTCTTTTGGGGTGCCCAGCGGGTGTCAGCACTGAGAGAACAGGGGCTGGAACACATAAGGAAGCCCAGTTCTTCTGGCCTTGTGCCCGTGTGCTAGATGCCACTCCCACAGTCCCAGTAGTGCAAAGGCAGGTACCCCCTCCATCCACCACCTGAGGCGACGGTCTCAGTCGACCTCATGGATGGGCTGGCCTTGGGAACTCACTCATCCGGAATGGGTGGTGGTTTGGGCAGGAGAGAGGTGAGAAAGGCAGAGTCAATGAAAAATAGGACCAGCAGAGAATGCAGAAGGCATAGAGAGAGCAATTGACAGACTAAAGCACACAAGCCGGGTCCTCCCGCTCCATCAATGGTTCCCCACTCCATTACTGTCGCAGAGGTTAGGGGGTGGGGTTGGAGGGCAGCCGGGCAAGGGAGGGGGGCATGTCTGTGGATGCTGTACCTCAACATTTTAAAAAATGACAAAAAAATTGTAAAAAAAAATACACTTTATTGCAAGCAAAACAAACCACCTTGTCTTCCATCTCATGCGGCCCATCAGGGTCACACCCATTGCAGGGGAGCCATGCCCCTCCCCCAAAGAGGTGGGAGGCGGGCTTGCGTCTCGAGGCGCTCAAAGCCCACCTCTGGGAGGAGGCCATGTTTGTGGCTGAATTCCTGATTCTTTGGGTTGTATCTTTTTTAATTTATTTATTGTTTTTTTTGCCAAATCCATGAGAAGAAAAAAAAAATTACAAATTAAAGTACTGAAAAAATAAAAAATAAAAAAATCTTTCTTTTTCCAATAAAATCAAATAAAACCACGAAACGGAGTCACGTGTCTTGTATCGCGTCGGGTGTAGTACCCAGTGACCGAAAACACCGACGGTATCGATTTTTTCAAGGCCCGATTCAAAGGTTCATATTGTGAACCTGACATGTGCCTAGTCTAATGTTACTCTACTCAGGCCCAGAGTGCTGAGAAATGCCCCATTTTTTAAATAGATGGGCCCACCTGGCTGGGCTAACCCTAAGCTGGACTAACTGGAGCCAGTTGGATGGTGGTTCAGGAATCGGACTTAGACCTGGAAGATCCAGGTTCAAATCCCCAACGAGCCATGAAACTTTTAGGGTGACCTTGGACCAGTTACTCTGTCTCAACTTCACCTACCTTGCACGGTTGTTGTGAGGGCAAAAGGAGGGGGAGGAACCATGTACATCACCCGGAGCTCCTTGGAGGAAGTGTGGTCTAAAAATGTGAAAAAATACAACTCCTGAACCCCCACCACAGGAAGGAGTGGTGTAACTAAGGCACATAAATTTTTAACACCCCTCCTGGAGTGTTAACACCCAGAACACCCCTGAAAATCGGAAGGGCCTTTTGCGAAAAATGGAAGTGCCTTTCTAAGGCCCCCAGCGGGCCGTCTGAACCTGAGGAGGCCACATGCTGCTTCCCTGTGCCACAGAAGGTCTCCTGTAGCCTCCTGCTTTCCTCAGGATCCTCCATTGGGCTGGGCAGGTTGGCACCTCCTCACTGCATGTTACATGGGGCAATGTACCCTCCTACCCCCCTTAGCTATGCCACTGAGAAGAAGTGATGGTCATGCCCAATGAACTATTGGGAGATAGATGGAGATGCCACATGAGGCCCAATGTGCCAAGCAACTGGGATGCAGGCCCAGCAAACAATGGGGTTTTGTCTTCTGATAGCAGAGCAATACCTTTGACAATCCCAAAGTTGGCATGATGTATAGCTGTGCTATACTTCTGTGTTGTACAACTGAAGAAGAAAAAAAAAACAATTGGGGGGGGTGGTTGGGGGGTGGTTATAAAGTATTTTATAAATACTGTGATCGAACCATTATTGTCCCCTTAGCAACTCCTGGGATCTGTTCAAGGTGTGTGTGTGTGTGTGTGTGGATACAGATATATCTTGTCTCAAGGCCTACCTAATAGAGCGATGATGGAATTTTCCCATTTATCATCAGGAAGGATCATTACATTTTACACCAAAAAAAGAAATCACACATAAAGCACTCAGCAAAATGAGTTTTTTAAAACTTCCCTTTTAAATCCCCTCCTTTTTTCCTATTAGCTGCTCATAAATTCCTTTTAAGGGGACAAATTAGTTTGGATCGGAAGATTAAGGGGTGGAATGGGATAGGTGGGGGGGGGGTTAAGCTTATGATGCCAACCAAAGGTGCCATTTAAGGGAGGTCACTGCCCCTGTGCCTGAAGGTATCAGACTATGAGTCCAATCCTATGCCTGTCTACTCAGAAGTAAGCCCCGTTATACTCAATGGAGCCTATTCTCAGTGTGGATAGGATTGCAGCCTGTGTGTCATGGAGCCATTCATTTTGATAGCATTTGGGCAGGAGAAACTCCACTTGGATGATATCTCCAGATGGCCCATCTTCTACTCTATGCAGGGCTGACTCCAAGACCACCCAGTACCTGAAGGGGGATCCTAATTGTCACCCTTCCTTACCCTGTGGTATGACAACTGCCACCTCCATTAACCATCCTCCTGGACCCACTCCATGGATTCAAAAACAGAGCCAGCAAGGAAGGCTGGAGGAGAGGGACGGGCTGTGCTGGAATGTCAGCCATGGACAGTGGCATAGCTAAGAGGGGGCAAGAAGGGTACATTGCCCCACATACCACATCTTGGGTCCCTTTTAGGGAGAAGGGCGGGATATAAATAAAGTTTATTATTATTTTATTATTATTTGAGGGGTGTCTTAGAGGCCTCCAAAAGGCACTTCTGGTTTTCACCAAAATCCAGAAGTGCCTTTCAGAGGCCTCTAAGAGACTTACAGGGGTGTCATATGGGGGGGGGGTGTTAATTTTCTTGTGCCCACAGTTCCCAGATGCCTTAGCTACACCACTGGCCCTGGGAGGTAGTGGTTATTCTGGATTTACTGTGTCAGAGTTACAGGGTAGTGTGCATTTATCTGCCTATTACTTCACACAAGGTCACCTTTCAACATGATTATGTCATCTGATCTCGGAAGCTAAGCAGGGTCGGGCCTGGTTAGTACGTGGATGGGAGACCGCCTGGGAATACCGGGTGCTGTAGGCTTCTACCATGATCTCGGAAGCTAAGCAGGGTCAGGCCTGGTTAGTACTTGGATGGGAGACCGCCTGGGAATACCGGGTGCTGCAGGCTTCTACCATAGTCTTTCGAGACTGAAGGTTGCCAACCAACCAGTAAAATGCAAGGCTGTGATTGTGTCTACACAGCGTGTGAGGTATGGCTGGAGCTGTGTGTGGAGAGGAAGAACCCAGGTAGAAGGGCAGGGGATGCCGGGGGTGTGTGTGTGTTTGGGCCTGAAGGCTTCCGAACAAAGCTGCAAGATGATTCCTGTCTAAACCCTATGGGCTCAGCTGCCCATTGTCAATTTCACTTAGTGGCACTGTGTGTGTGTGTTCAGATGCCCTGGGCCAATATTGCGGGGGGAGGGGGGCAAGGCAGTCAGGCAGAAAGGGTGTGAAGGGAATGGCAGCTTCACTCTATGGACAGGGGACAGGCGGGTGGCAGATGGGCGCCGACTGTCAGATCCCATCCCGTCAAACCTGCCTAGCTCTCTCCACTGTGCAGATTTGACCATCAGGAGTTTTGATGGCTCCGTCTGGCCATGAAACAGAACTGCCTATCAAGGAGGACCCACAGGTGGCTCCGATTCTGCCAGGCCCACTTTGGGGCTAGGAGCCATCCCGGGCTTCTGAATCGGTCTGCTGGAAGAAACAGCCTTGGGACTGGATTAATCATTGCCCTAAGCGTGCTGCAGTTTGAGGTCTTGTTATCCTACAAACAGGAAGGAGGGATCCATTGCAACTTTCAAGTGGGATCTTGCATGGGGAGCAGTGGCATAGCTCAGGGGGCCAGGGAGGTACATTGCCACAAGTACCACACCTTGAGGGGACGCAAACCTGCACCCCTGACGGCAGACCCAAGACAAAGAACACGGGTTTTTGAGGCTCGGGAAGATCACGTGCTGCCTCCCTGAGCCTCCTAGAGATCTTCAAAAGGCACTTACAGTTTTTGTGATAAATTTTGTGCCCCTGCGTGCCACAGGTCTTAGCTATGCATTGGTGAGGACCAATGGAAGGTTTTCCAGGAATGGTCTGAGGGGGAAAACCCAGAGTCGGTACATCCTTCAGGTTGACTGAGGCACTGCCTGTCATCCAACTCCACAGCTCCGGATTAGAAAAGGTAGAGGGAATAGTGAACAGGAAGTGTGAAGGAGAACATCTCCGACACTCAAGCCCACCGCTCTCTTCTCCTCCACACTTCCTGTACAGCTGTAGCCACCCTCTTCCTTTCCAAATCCAGGGAGCAGGAGGAGGGGAAGTAGTGGAGGCAGCAGCTAGTGGGTTGGAGCCGGGAAGTCCAAAACTGGGAAAATCCGAAGAAAAACCCTTCCACACTAGTCAGGATAGGGCACAATCTATCCAAAACTTCTGCCGAGTCAACCTCACTGGACTGAATGGGAGTGTTACAAGCCTGCTACAGTTCAGAGCTCGCTGGAGCAAAGGGAGGCAGTTTCCCTTTCTGCTGGGCTCCTGCAGGAGGTTGAGGCAACATCAGCAACACTTATTTTGGGAATGGAAACACGGGGTGTCTCTTGTCCCCCAGGAGTCTGCAGAAGGCACCAGCAAGGACCTCCTGGCACCTGAGCAAGGCGAAAGGTTGAAGGTGGAAGTATAATTTATCATCAAAACTTTTTAGATCAATAGACAAGGAGCAGGCCAAAAGAAAAATTATCAAAGACAAATTCCTTAAATTTATGGCCAATTTAAACCTGGCAAACACTCCAAATCTTGCAATTCCAAGATCGCTGCCTGCCACTGTAGTTTTGGGGTTTGCTGAAACATCCTTGAGAAATTTTTTTGCTGAGTTCTTGTGGGATAGGGCCCATACGTTTGGCGTTCTTTTAAAAATGTAAATAGAAGTTGCACAGGGCCTGATCTGGCTTGGATCGGGGGAGGAGGGGGTTTCAGCCCTTTCCTCTGCCATGGTCCCAATCCAGATCACCCCTCCTCCCCGTGTGGCTGGTATTCATTTCCATGGGGGTGGGGGAAGCTGTGACTGCTATTAAATATTTTGAGTCTGCTTCTTCACAGGACACTTCTGCAAAGAAGCAGACACAGCAATGTAAATGAAAAAGATCACAACTTCAAAGAGATGCTGGTAAATTGCCATTGGAAAAGACACAGTGCCTGGTTGAATAAGGATATCTGCTCTCCCCCTCCCCTCCTCCCAATAAATATTAGACAGATAAATATTCACCCAGTTAGCAGTGGGAAGCTTTCCTTAAGGGCAGATAGCAAATGTAGGGGGCCTGATCCACACCAGGATTGTGTGGCAGGGGGCAATTAACAACCTCCCGCCCATCACAGTCCAAGTCAGCCTCTCAGTCCAAGTCAGTTGCTGTGCAAGAGAAATCAACCTCATCAGGGTCATACTGCATGCTTGACAAAACCATCTGGGGGCACTGACTTGGGACGTCCCATTTGAGGCATTCACCTGGAGGTGAACCGGCGCAAGAAATGCAATCAGAAAACGCAGCCACTCTGAGGGATCTTGTACACAAGATCTCCCAGACTAGCATTCCATTCAAGCTTCATTATTATAATATTTTTTTTCACATATTTATACTGCTGTTCCTCCAAGGAACTCTGGGTGGTGTACATTGTTCTTTCCCTCCTTGTGTCCTCACAACAACCCAGTGAGGTAGGTGAGGTTGAAAGGTGCTAACTCGCCCAAGATCACCCAGGAAACTTGAGGCTGAGAAGGGATTTGAACCTGGATGTTCCAGGTCTAAGTCCAATTCTCAAACCACTTTAACCCCCTCTCCTTTCACCTCTCCTTTCCTTGGGATGTCTGAGGCACACTGGGCAGAGGGAAAATCCAGACCTAGATGCTGGTGAGAGCCTCTTTCCCCAGGGAAGAAAAACAAAGAAAAACAAAACAGGAACAAGCAAAGCCAACCCCCTCTGGAGCCCCAGAGCTGTCCTGTCCACGTGCCAGGGGTGAGCATGACTGTACCATAATATATTCGTTGGGCCCTGAGATATACTTTGAATTGTCACAGAATGTTGCCAGACCAAAACACCTCCTATTATATTCTGTGCTCAAAGCGCTCACGCCATCGTGACTTCCAAGTCCACGGAGGATAGTTAGTGCCGAGGAAATGAATGCATTAATGCCTAATTGGGGAGGGGGAGATGCTTTACAAGGATGTTACAAGATTCTTGGGGTGGGGGGAATAAGGATGTCACAAAGGTATCCTTGTTTCTACCTGTGAGATGTTAGGGAGAGAGAGAGAGAGAGAGCCTAAGAAGAGGTTTATTGATGATCTTACCACGAGTTACCAGACATTCCAGAGGCCGGCCCACAGGATGTGTCATCTTGTCGATGTGACCATCCCTGAAAAAGCAGACAGCTCTGTTGCGGAGGATCTTAGAACCCAGACGATGCACCGAGGCTTCCTGTGCCTTGCTCTGGTGATCAATCCATCTCATTGTGTTCCTTGCAACTGTGTTTTTCAACTTGCATATGCAAATGTCGTCCTCCTGCCACTCCAGAGGGAACGGCGCTGACCTTTGGCAGATGCCACGCAAAGTCTGATGGAGTGACTGACTGCTGGCATGAGGGCCAAGTAAATGCCTCTCCCTCTTCTCAAAATGCTCTCTGTGTGCCACAGGGTGGGAAGGAAAAAGGCCGGGGGAGGGGGCGGGCGAGCACAAACAATGCCAAGCTAGGAGCCATGTCAAAAATGGTGGATCCCCGCTTTAAAATCACATCTATACATAGGATGTTACCTTGTGCTGGGTATAAGAACCTTGGTATAAGAACTTGGTCCATTGCAGTGGTCTTCAACCTCTCTCGTACTACAGCCCACCCACCAAAATAAAGTATGAGTCTGGGGGCCCACCTCTTCCTGGGACCTGATCTGCCCACCCTCTGTCCCCGCTCACCCTGTTTCCCCCTACCTTTTCTCTTCACCACAACCCTGCGAGGTAACAACCTGGGCAGGGCTGGTCTTAGGAGCTGTAGGGCAAGACAGCGAGAAGAGCAAGATTCTATCAAGAATCCTGCTTTGAGAAGGCAGTACCATGACTGGAGTGGATTCAAACCCACTCTTGCACAGGCTTTGAAAGGCTGCTGTGCCCCCATTGGGTTTGTGACCCACCAGGTGAAGAACACTGGTCCGTGGTGCTGTCTGGACTCTTGAGGATTTCGGAAAGGGGTGTTTCACCACCTTTCCTAGAGGTGCCAGAGACTGGGGCTGTCTATTTGCCTGACAGGGACTCAGTCATCAAGCTACAACCCCTCTCCTCACAATTCATAAACACTGGAGATCTTGATTGGCAACCATCAGTCTCGAAAGACTATGGTATATAAGCCTACAGAACCCAGTATTCCCAGGCGGTCTCCCATCCAAGTACTAACCAGGCCTGACCCTGCTTAGCTTCCGAGATCAGACATGTGCAGGGTAACGGTTGCTGCTGGAGATCTTAGGATATTGTTTAATATGGGGGTGCCGCATCTAGCCTGATACGTCCTGGAAATAAATTACTGTGATTGTGAATGCCTCCCCCTGCCCCGTAGGTCTACCCCTCTAAGCCCACCCTTCCTCCCAGGAACACACAGGTTCCTATCAGTTTCCTTGCAGCCCCCCCCCCTCCCAGCTCATCTCCAACCTGACCATTTTTTTTCCCCCCCTGGGCTATCTCCAATCAGAAGAATTGCCCATCATGGAGCTGCTATTCATTTAGCTTTCATCACAGCTCCCATTTAAAGGCAACAAAAATGATTGAAGAGCCAGGAGGGAGCCGGCTATCAGGACAGATTAGCAGGGCTAAATACCAAAAGCTCATCCCAAGATCAAGGTGGAGGGAAAGGGGGGGTGGATATGTGTGGGGGGAGAAGTGAAGGATATACTGTGTTTTGTCATGTGTAGCCACTGTCTTTCTGCTGTTGCAGCAGGTGGATCCCACACCCCTTTGCAACTCTGCTAATACTGGAGAGAGATAAAAAAATATATACAGAAGAGATGGCTAAGAGATGAACAAAAAATCAAGGATGCGTCCTTGGGGATCCCTTATGGGGATCCTACAATCGCTGCCTTGAGCTGCAGGGAGGACAGGCAGGAGATCAACAGGGCAACCAAACCAGCAAGGAATGCATCAAGGGCCCATTCCAGGTCTGAAGGGGCAAAGTGAGATCCTATACAGGTGGGCCCTGGAGGTCGTTTTGACCATGGAGGTCATTTTCCCCCCTGGCTCTCCCACACTGCACCATCTCCATCTGACGAATGGGGACTCTCTCCCAGTGGAACCTGAAAGAATGCCCATTCTGGAGGAAGCTGCTTTGCAGAGAAGGAGTGTGGAAGGCCAAGGCAGAGAAGGCTGGCCTTAGGGCAATTTGGGCCCTGCACCTGGAGGGAACCCGCACTGGGGCAGCAAGCTGAGCCCACAGCCACACCTGGCATCTCGCTCTGTAGCTGGCCCTCTGGCATGAAATCTTCCACACTAAGGCATCAAGAGGAGAGTGCGGCAAGCAGAGCATTGCTGCTGGACAGCCCTCCCTCCAGCCCCCTGGGTCTGATAGGCTCGAAATCAGGGCCGCCAGAAGTAGTTGGTGGTGATGCTTCTTCTGGGTGCCTCAGCACTGTCGCTCATCCTGGTGAGTAGGGGGTCTGCACGGGTGGGGGTCCTTGCAAAAAATGTTCTGCGTTGGACCCCACAGTTCCTAAGGCTGGCCCTGAAGGCAGCTCAGAGCAGACTACAAACTCCATATACATGCACACACATCATGAAGCCCGAGTTAAGAATGGCAATTGACCCATAAAGACACTGCCCTCAAGTTCTCACTGATCAGAAACTGGTGGACAAAAGCTCTGCTGAAGTCAAGCATCACACCTCCCGTTTTCACATCAAGCATCATTTCCCATCTCCCACCTAAAGACTTGCTGCGCTTTACTGTGCATGAAACTAAAACTGCAAGCACAAGGTCAAAAAAAAGCAGCAGCTGCACCTCTCTGCCTGGCCTGCTGCCCTTGCTAAGCCTCTGAGCCACATGACATATGGCGCACTGATTTTGAAGACCGATACCCTGCTGGGCAATTCAGTGGTCTCCCAAAGCAGCTTATGAAGAATCACAACCGTTCAAAGCCCTACTCAGCAGCCCTTGTTCCTGGGCAGAGAATTCTCCCCAGCAGGGGAGGGAGAAGCAGTTTCCTTGCAAATCTTCCTACCGCAGCACTTCTCCAGTTGTCCATGTATCACCTTGCAACAGGCTTAACTAGTCCACAAGGACAGCATCATTTTAAATAACTGGCCATATATTGAATGTGTTTTGGTGCCTATTTTCTGTCGTCGTCCAGCTCGTGCCCTGGGCAAGGATCCCTGTTCCCTTTTAGAGCCAAAATACTTGAAAGCTCCACATTTGGAGCTCCCCAACCTTTCTCTGTGCTTCCAAAAACAGCTGCAGGGGATCCTGATTGGATTAGGTTCCAGGCGACCCAGCACACCAATGTCACACATCTAGCTTGACCCTACATTACATTACTGCAGAGAAAACTCATTAAAAGGGCCTTGCCTCTGCCGTCCAGGAACAAGAAACTCCCATTAACGTCAGCACAAAAGGGATTTGGCGTATGAAAATTAAAACGGTGTTAATATATATTTAATGCAGCTTTAATTTTCTTCCTTATATAGACCCCTTTGCTTTGGCCCTTGGGGTCGGGGGGGGGGAAGGATTCTCATTCGTTTCCAGAACAGCCACACACACACAGAGCATCGCCAGCGAGTTCATTGGATGTGCCACTTTTGTTCCGCGCCGTTTGCTCAAGGGGGTTTGGGTTGGCAATTTTTGACAATGCCGATGTCTTCCTAACAGAATAATTGATATGAATTATTCTGTTAGGAAGAAAATCAGCATTGTTCAAAATTACAGATGGGGGACCAAAAAAAACCGCTCCAACTCATTGTGCAAAGGGAAAATTTTCAACACAAGACACAAATGAACGAGCGGGGAGAACGGAAGGGGATATAATTGCAACGGAAAAGAATGGAAGGAGTCCACTGGACAGAAAGAGCCAGCAAATGTGTCATCCTTCCCATGTGATGGGAACAGAGCATGGTGTTACCCAGATGGGCAAACCCAGCATATATCCCACCCTCTTCCAAAGTTCTTTGGCTCAGGAAATGTTTTCCTTTCCTAACCATCTCCAGGACCTGTCGACTCTAGAAAGGAAGCATCTCTTCCTATACTCTGTCATGTCATCCCAAACCAGGAAGTCACACCTCTCCTTGACGCTACAAGTATTGCTTCCAAACCAGGAAATCAAACCCTTTTTGACTGGGGGGGGGCGGCGCGGGGGAAGCTCCTCTGTCCTTAAAGATCCCCAAAACAGAGGATCCTAGTAGGATTTCAGTCTTGAGTAGGGGGCCTGGTTCCAGTCCTATAGAGAACAGAAATGACTTCCGATAGAGGCATCACTGGGGACCAGGAAAGTGCAGAGGTACATGTGCTGAAAATGTGCTCAATATAAAAGGCACAAGTTGATTTGGCAAAGGAGTGATTTGGCAAAGGGAAACTTCCCTTCTTGGAGTTGCTTTCCAAACACATTTTACCCCCTTCAGCAATGTCCTCTGCTGAAAGGGTAAGCTTAAGAGTTCATAACACGACGTCCATTCAGCACCTTAGTCTCTTGATGCTTTCTTGTTGCGTGCCAAGAACTTGTACTTCAGCACCGATCTCTGTTCCAAGTGATCCCTGGTGCACCTCAGCAGAAATCTTCAAATTCCAGAAATCATTTTTCTTTACGCTATTGCAAATACCCATGTCTGTAAACCTCATAGCTGTGTCCACCCTACACCAAATCTATTCTGCAGGATGTCCATGTCATTTTAGTCCAGTGCTCCTTAAGAAGTCAGGCATCTGAGTCATTCATTGGACTCACATTCCCCATAGCTGTATGGGAAAATCAAGGTTCCCATTCCAGAAAGCCAGATCCCATAGTGCAGGTGCAGTCCCCTTATTGATGTGGCAGAGGGGGCGAAGTTCCCATTTCCAGATGCCTAGGTCCCACATCGATGGCCCCTCTTGGCCGACTGCTTGATTCCAAGTCAAAAGATTCAAGATAGCTCCTTGGAACATCAGACCTGAGTAGCAGTACGTATGTTCTTGGTGCCAGGCTGTGCTGCTGAGGGGCGAACGCCGCTGTTCATGGTACCAGTAGGCTGGAAGGAATGGAGAGGGAGAGAGAACGTGTCAGAAAACCAATCAGAGAGTTTGAGGAGGCTGTTTGGTCCAGTTCACTGCTGGATGGAAAGCATCCTGAGCTAGAGTATCCCCAACAGATAGCTACCCAGTTTCTGCTTGAAGACCTGCAGGGAAGGAGAATGCACCAACTCAGAGGGGAAGCAATGGCTTCCACTGTCAACCTGCCTTGTCATTGAGATGTTTCTCCTAATGTCCAGCTGAAACGTGCACCCCCCCCCCCCGTAACTTCTCAGCCCATTAGGTCTAGTCCTTCCCTCTGGGGTAGCAGAGAACAAGTCTTTGTCCCTGGAGATGCTCCTGGCATCTTCTGCCTGCAGCAGAGGTCACTACCACTGAGCTACAATCCTATATCTCAGAAGGACACCAGGAGGCACTGTAGAAGTGGTAGAACAGGGGAAGGTGCCCTCTGCAGGATTCTGTGCAAGTTGGTGTCTGTTCCAGAGCTTACCAAGGTGGTTGGGACCCCATATTTGGACAGGTGTTTATCATAGGTGATGGCATATATGTCCGAGTCTCCAGCTGACCAGCGAGGATTGCCCCAGGATGGGTCATTTGGCTCCAGCGTGTTGCCATTTGGGAACTGGAAGAGAGAATCAAGAGAGGAAATAACAGGTTCCACTCATGTCTTGCAGGGGCCAGTTCACACATGCACAGTCACGTGGCTCAATGACCATGCCTCTAAAGTGGTGTTATGCATGTGTGAATGAGCCCTCCAAAATCATCCACCTTGCACGGTCTCAAACCTTTTAGCAGCAAACTATGATTCCCGTGTAAACCAGACCCCAAGCCCCCAACAGGCAGGGTTGCCACCTTTTTGTCCCTGACAGAGCTGTATGGCTTTCTAAGAAATCAATAGGAGGCAAAAATTCAACTGGTGTGGCTTATTCTGGCATGGCAGTGCAATGCTGGAAAAGGAATTTCTGCCTGTGGAGAAGCAATTTAAGGCAGGATTTAAGTTGGGGGGAAAAATAGGTGGCAACCAAGCATAAAGGACAGGCAATATTTCTAAGCTGCAATTCCATTCCTTAGGATGTTTTAAATGGTTGGACATAAATACACCATATGATACATGCAGCAGAAACCAATGGTAAAGGTTTGCCTGGACTGTACCATTTCAGTCACAAGTCAAGGGTGGTATAGTTGAGTGAACTCATTCTCCCAATGCTGTATCATCACAAAACCTATGAAAACAGTCCCAGTTAATCCCCCTCCCTAATTCAAGATTGTCCATCCTTTCAGGGATAAACCTCATTCTTTATCAAGTGCCACAAACCTGGAAGGCACTATATGAATAATAATAAAACACATTTTTATTTTATTGGGAAATTAGCACATTTAGGAGAAAACTA
Source organism: Tiliqua scincoides (assembly GCF_035046505.1). Classification (NCBI taxonomy): domain Eukaryota; kingdom Metazoa; phylum Chordata; class Lepidosauria; order Squamata; family Scincidae; genus Tiliqua; species Tiliqua scincoides. The sequence continues at coordinate 22,774,157 of NC_089830.1, read as the reverse complement.
GACTAAACCATTGACTTGCCACCAGCTCATAGAGTGCCTTCAGTTCTCTAACCAGAACCAAGCCACACATGATGTTCAAGGCAACAAAGTCCTGCTGGAGGCAGACCTCTGCTCATATATAGCAACCCTGCGAGGACTGCAAGTTGGATCAGGACCACAGTGTGGAGTTAAAAAGTTAAATATCTTCTCCATCCACACTGCAGTCGACCTTGTGGCTCACATAAGGTTTCCACCCATGTGAATGCTTAAGCCCCTGATGACACCACGATGCACTGGGCTCACAAGTACTTTGACTCTTGAGTTCACAATTGCATTTGCTCTCACCTGGCGAGACAGGTAATGTTGCCGATTCTCTGGTGGTGTCGGAGGGACTTTTGTGTCGCGTCCTGAAAGGGGCAAAGATGATATCATTATGTCTGTGCATCATCTTTGCACTCAGAACCAAGTCCTGTGAACCGAAACCAGGAAAGAAGGTGTCCGTTTTGCTTCCTGGGCAGGGAGACTGGAGATAAAAGCCTGTGTTTAATAACCTCTGAGTCTGCACCCAATTGGCAAGAAAATTGTCCCTTGGATGGTGGTGGGAGGGGGGGGGGGAGGATTTTCATTTGTTTCCAGAACTGCCACACACAGAGCATCACCAGTGAGTTCACTGGATGTGCCGTTGGATTGGCAGCTCAATCCTAGGTCTGTCTACTCAGAAATCAGGCTTGAGATCCATGGGACTTCCTCCCAGATAAGTATGTATAGGATTGCAGCCTGAGTGGACATGCATAAGATCACCTGCTCAATTTCTGTTGCACCAACACAAATGCATTAAAGTCTTGTAGCAATTCACTTTCTTGAAACTGGCCTTCCAGCAAAGGATTCTGGGCCTCATTTCGAGCATGGGTCACCTCTTGCTTTGGATCTAATTGCTTCAAGGGAGGCCAATCGCTCACTGTCATTTCTGATTTTATGCTCCTTCTGACTGGTCAGCCTCAGATTAGCAACTCAACCCTTTGGGTTTAGCTGGTTCACAGCAGGGCCTGCTCCTGATCTCTCTCCCCCAGCCTTTTCTCTCTGGTGCGCCACAAGAGGAAACCCCCACCATGCACAACTCACGTCTTAGAAAGCAGAAGATCAACAAGACCAGCAGTGCTATAAGCAGAAGAACCCCACAGATGGAGCCAATCACGATTCCCGCAATGGCACCTGCACTGAGCTGGGAATCTGTGGGGCAGAGAAGAAAATCAAGTTTAGAACTGCAGGAGTCTAATATCTCTTTTGTCTTGAACACAAAGGGCCTTTTGAAAGAGAACCAAGAATCCAAACAACCATTGAGCTACAGCAGCCATTTTCAACCACTGTGCCGTGGCACACTGGTGTGCCGCAAGTGGTCCACAGGTGTGCCACAGGAATTTGGGGGAAGATAATTATTTATTAGTAGGGCCAATGGGGAAGTGAGCCCCCCACTGGCAGCATGGTGTGCCTTGTCAAGTGTCAAAAACCTGACGGTGTGCGTTGACAATTTTAGTGCCTTGTCAGTGTGCCATGAGACAAAAAAGGTTGAAAATCACTGAGCTAGAGGCTTGACAAGCACCTGCTAGAGATGCTCTAGGACAGCTTTTCCCAGGGTTGGGACCCATCAGTGGGCAGCAACCCAATTTTTGGTGGGTTGTGAAACTGACAAGGTAGATTAGGCTATGTGCATCAAGGGTTAAACAACCTTGGGGGAGGGGGGAACTGCTGCCCAAACACCATTATAGCCACAGAGGCTTTGAGCAACTGGTCAAGTGAGACTGTTTTTTAGGTGGGTCTCGATGCCAAAAAGTTTGAGAACCACTGCTTTAGGAGAATTTCCTTCTACAGGCAAGGGGCTGGACTAGATGACCTTTTAGGTACCTTCCAACTCTGTGATTCTCTTATGACCAGGTCCATGTGCTGCCATACAGGGAATGGCATGCAAAATTTTGAGAATTTTTGCATTGGTTGGTCCCAGGTTGCTTCAACTGTAATTGTGGGCGCAACTCTGGATGTTGGGTCAGAGATACGTCAATAAGTTGGTCAGGCTCTGGTTAAATGTTTAAATTGATGCCACGAATTGCCCATTGGAAGGACAGGCTGTTAACAGCAGTGCAGATCTAATCTGAAAATCTTATCGATGTTAGCAGGCCCCACAAAATGGCTGGGGAAGACTAGAGTGGAGTCAAAGGTAATATCCATGGCATCAGAAGTTGAAGGAAGGATAGCTTTGCACCACTTTTTTTTATAAAGCAGGACTAACTTGAATGCGCAGAAAGTTGGGCTCGTCCAAAATGTAGTGCATATTGATGGATGTTGCGATTGTTGAACTGTCCCCCAATTCCCTACCCCTTCTCAAACCATCATCTCCTACGCCTCTTAATGTCAGGAATACACACCTGGTGGCTTGAGGATTTGTACAGAAGAGGAGTTGCCCATCTGGGGTCCTAAAAGAGGCACGATCCGGAAGGCGTATGATGTTTGCGGGTCCAATCCCACAAGGTTCGAGGAACGGTTGGTAGCCCCCGCCTCTTCTACTGTCTTCCATTCCTCGGCAGAATGGCTCTGCTTAGAGTCCTGCATCTGGATCCAGAAGCTGGTCACCGCTGATCCATTTGGAACAGTCCAGGTCACGTATGCAGAACCAGGAGAAGACCCGTGAGACAGAGTCCACTCGGCGATGGAGGGGCCTGCCAAGATAGGAAAGATGTAAAGTGGGTCCAGTGCTACGCAGAGCCTCTGAGAACAGGCCAAGCTATGAAGCCATCTGAGGTGGGGTGCCCACTGCTTTCCTTGGTGGGGGGTACCCGCTGCTTTCCTCAGACACCCTGCCTGCTTCCTCCACTCCTTCTCTTGCTCCCAAGGTTCAAAGAGGAAGTGAGGAGGAGGACAGAGTGGTGCGCTAAACTGCTTCTAAGATGCCTTTTGGTCAGAATTCCTTTAAAGCCTTAAAACCCCATACAGCTTGGGGCCAGAGAGACCACTACATCTGTACAATTCATCTCGTCCCTCAGGTCATCAGAGAAGGCTCTAAGTGCCATCGCCAATGGAGGTGGGAGAGGCGGCAGCAAGAAACAGGGTCTTCCCGGTAGCTGCACCAGCCTAATGGAACTCCCTCCCTCTCCCTCCTTAGATGCTTTCTGGTGGGGCCTGAAGACATTTCTTTTTTAAACAACCCTTCTGAGTTCTTTGCCCTTTAAACAAAGACTTCTGGATTTCACAGGTCCTGTTCTTTCTTACAAAGCTGTATGCTGTTGGTCTTGGGTTTTATTGTAATTGTTTTAAGCTTGATTTTAGGATGAACTATAATTGTTTTAATTGTGATTGTACGATTTTTGCATTTTTCGGTGATTTGACGATCTTTCTGTAAGCCTTTTATGGGAAGGAAAGCGGGACAAAAATCCAATCAATCAGTAAAATTAAAATAAAATTCAAAATGGCAGCTGCAGACAGCCTCAAGCTGGTTCCAACTTGCAGTATGGAGCAGGGAGCTTGCTGATGCTACAAGCCCATAGAAACCGATTTGATTTTCAGAACAGGGATATAGGTCTGTTTTGCACTGGGGAGTGGATCTCACCAATAACTGTGAGGTTGGAATGTTGGGATCCCAGTGGATTGGAACAGTTGACACTGTAGGTCCCCAAGTCCTGTGGGGCAGTGAAGTTCCAGATGGAGAGGTGCATCCCATCGAGGCTCAGCTGATAACGGCCTCCAACAGGAGCGGGGACCAAGGGCTGCCCATCTCGAAACCAGGCCACCTTCACAGGGTTGAAGGTGCCTTGGCAGTGCAGTTCCATGGTGACTGGCCCTCCGGTGACGTTGTAGGCCCTAAAGGAGAGAGAGACCCCTGAAGGGGCTTCTGTGGAAGGAGAGCAAGTTCTGTTTAGGAACCAAACCTTTACAAAATCTAAAAACAGGACAAACGTAGGGCTTGGATTGCACACCAAACAGCACATTACCGTGCCAGAATTTTGCACGGTCAGCTTTACCTAGGACAGTGGTTCCCAAACTTATTAGCACCAGGAGCTACTTTTTAAAACACTCTATCAGGACCCACTTAGGTTTACAAGACTTTCTTTTTTAAAAAAAAAAAAAAGAAAAAAGATCTAGAATTTTTTTAAAAATTATTTACAATAATAATCAGAAAAAAGATGCTCAAACATTTATCTCCCGGTATTTACACACGCATGCAAACTGCAGGAGCTGAGCTCACCTGGAGTGACACTGCAGTTGCCCTGCCCAGTCAAATGGCGTCCCAAACAGGTGATCCTGGTGCCATTGAGTCCAGCTGGGAGTGGAGAAGCAAGCAATCGCTGCAGGCTGGAGGCATTGACCCCCTCCTGGAGCCCCGGGAGCCCCTGGAAAGTCAAAGAGGGAACAGGGGAGCCCCCAAGCCAGGAACAAGAGAAAAACAAAGCCGTGCCATTGCTTGTTGCAGTCATGGAGCAGAGCGGGGCTCCGGCTGGTCGTTCTAAGAGAGGAGGAAAAAAAGGATGCAATTACTATTGTTTTTCAACAGGTAAAAGGAGCAGTGGAGGCAAGTAGGTTGACAGAGATGGGCACCCTCCACCAATCTGCTTCCTGAGGCACTTGCCTAAGTTGGCCTCATGGATGGGCCGGCCCTGCTCAAACCTACAGTTTTGTCCCTGCAGCTCAAAAGACCCGAATCCTGCCAAGTGGAGGACATAGATGCTGCAAATCTGCCCTCAGCCAAAGTCACAATAGCCTAATGCTCATTCCAGGGTTGGTGTGAGGATACGACTGGGAGACGGGGAGAAACTTCTGTGCTGCTTTGAGCCCTACGGAGGAAGGAAGGGGAAAATGCAATAAAATATTTTAAGGCAGAAGACTCAGCTGATGAACCAAGGGTTTTTTCCCCCATGTAATGGCGCAGATGCTCTGTGTACACCTTTGCACATTTTGTAAAGCACAATATAGATCTTATATTGATGTCATCCTTTCAATAACTCTACAAGGTATTGTTATACCCATCATGCAGCTGGGGAAGACTGAGGCAGAGAGGGAGCCAATTGCCTAAAGGCACCCAGTGAGTTCATGGCAGAGGCAAGGCTTGAACGGACTGGCAGCTCAGTCTGTCAGCCTCTGCCCTAGACTAGCTCAGAGGCTTGCAGCACTCTCTGGCATCTGTCATTAGTCAACCCCTGCAGCTCAGAAGCCTGGACCTTTGGCCAGGGCCCAACCTAATTAACCTCTGGCACCATGCCTGGGAGGGGCTGAATTCTCCTAGTGAAACTTGATCAATTTAAACGGATTTTATAGTCATTCCTTCTTCCACGGAACTCTGAGAACCTATAGACTAGCTCAGGGGTTCTCAAACTTCCCCCACTGTGACCCACCTGTTCTGCAATGGAGGGAGCTGTGACCCACCTTTTCTCCAGTGCTGGGTCTCCACAGGTCTCTGGAAACAACCAAAAATAACATTCACAGATATGGAAGTAAACTGGATGTGACTTGATGGTTGCTTCTGAAGGCCTGCGGATATCTGATGCAGCCTCCAATTGTGTCCAGAGGGCTACAATTTGGAGTCAACCAGATGCAAGGGCCCAACCCAGGGTCACAGCCCACAGTTTGAGAAACCCTGGACTAGCTGTTTAGTACCTTTACCAACTGTGCAAACTCACAAGAGCACCACGGGATGTGCACGGCAGCTTCTTACCAACACTCCAGGTGCCACTACCTTGAATCACGCAAGATCTTGTGCAATTCAAGATGGCAGCATCCGGGAGAGACAGGCAGTGTTGCGCCACAATAGGACTCTGTGACCGCTCTAAGTTTGGGAGCCATTGCCCAGGACTCTTTCGAGGAGGCCCCGACATTTCAGCTTATCCAGGCCTCTGTAATGACTTCCCCTTCTCCATTTGCTTGCCCCTGGATTGGAGAGGAGTGCCCCCTACTGGGGAAAGAGGAAGCCCACACCCTACTCAACTTACGCGCCACGACAAGATTGCGAGTGTTGCGGACACTTCGATGGGTGTGCTGGTTGATGGCCAGGCAGGAATATGTCCCAGCCTCGTTCAGTTGCACCCGCTGGAGCTGCAGGACAGGCAAAGAGGGCACGTTGGGGTTTTGGATGTCGGCCACATTCCAGTAGATCGCTGCTGGTGGCAGGGACGGGGCCAGACAGGTGAGGTTGACACTGCTGTTCACCAGGACAAAGTGCCCATCTTCTGGGTCCTGATCTGATGAGGAGGAGATGGTGATTGTCGGAGTCTCAGGGCCATCTGCAAGGAATTTAACCAGCATCCTCAAAGCACAACATAGCAAGTTTCTGGAGGAAAAATCCATTACGGGGTACAAGCCATGATTTTACAAGCACAACCTCCTGATTTTAGAAATGGGCTATGTCAGAATGCCAGATGCAAGGGAGGGCACCAGGATGAGGTCTCTTGTTATCTGGTGTGCCCCCTGGGGCATTTGGTGGGCCACTGTGAGATACAGGAAGCTGGACTAGATGGGCCTATGGCCTGATCCAGTGGGGCTGTTCTTATGTTCTTAGCAACACCTATGTTTCCTAACTCAAAAGCCATGCCTGTCTATTTACCACGTCTGAGTACAGGGACACCACCTCCTCCCACCAGCTTTATCCAGGCCATGACCTGCCTGATGAAGGGAGCCATTCAAATTGATGGAGTAGCCACTTAGTGACAGCACAGCGGCCTTACAGTCTGCTGTTCGGCCAGCCACCTGGAACGCGGAGACGACTCTCCAGGCCGGTTTGCATGACCGCTTCCATTTGTGGTTGGCATGCCATTTCCTTCCTCCCCCACCCTGCACTCATTAGGGGAGAAAGGTACATTGAAAATGCCAGCCACAAACGCTCTAAGGACCTGCTCAAAGCAGTCTGTGGTGTCCCCCTACAATTCTCCAACCCAGCAGCCTTGCTAAAGAATGTCCTCCAATCAGCTTTGATTGACCAAGGATTCAAACCCAGGTCTCTACCCTTCCAACACTCTAACCACTACCCAGCACTGCCTCAGGAAATAAAACAGCAACAAGAACTGCTTGCTTCTGTACTCACAATAGACGGTGAGCCGAGAGTCGGCAGTCCCATTGCCAAAAGGGTTGGAGACCGTGCAGCGGTAGACCCCAGTGTCATTCTGTAATGGCTGGTTGATCTTCAAGGAGCCACCAGAGGTCAGATACCGGGGATTCTCAGGCAGGATCTGCCCATCCTTGGTCCATGAGACAGTACCACGGATCGGGTGGCAGGTCAGGGTTATAGAACCAGTTCCTTCCGTCGCCTCCGCCGAGGGAGGGGACACAGAGACAAGGCCCACCTGCTCTGAGAAAGACACACAGGAATGGAACCCAGGAGTTGTTGTCCCACATACCACTGCTATAACCACTAGTTCCCACTCCCCCCGCTTGGGCAATGCAATCTGTAGGGCCCTGCCTTCTGGCCCCAACCAACACAGTACCATAAGGGAGCTATGCAAGGATCAAGGCAGAAGAGTGGCGGGGTCAAGGAGGCAGCCTCCAAACAGGTGCAAATAAGGTCAATGTTTATTGCAAAGTATTGCTCTTGGTCCAAAACATTTTGGGGTAATGCCTTCTTTTGGGGCACGTACACAAAACCCCTTTCCACAAAAGTGGATTCTTGTGAACGAGGAGGACAGAGTTATTGCGACACACCACAGTGGCAGAGACAGACCGGTCAGATCACTCTGGTGGGCTGGCCCCATGGTCTGGCCTCATTGGGTAACTGCTGAGGGACAAGGCCAATTCCTCTGGGCCCCATCAGCTTTGTGTGGTGGCGGTAATAGATTGACACTCTCAGGGCCCACCGTGGTCAGAGGAGGTCCGTGGAGGGCAATCTGCCAAGGAAAATAAATGCCTTCATTATGGCTGTGCTGACTGACCATTCTTTGCCCGATCAAGGGATTCAAACTCGGTACTCACCATATACCCTAAGAGTGATGTTTCCTGTCTGGAGGGTGCTACTGAGCTGGGACACCTCCACCACGTAGAAGCCAGAGTCGGAGAGATTCACTGCAGTGATATTGAGGTTCCCCCGCACAGGGTCCACGCTGAAGCGAGGCTTGTATTCAGGGGCTATCTCGATGGTGAAGTTGGAGTGTAAGTTGGGGCGTACGCCTTGCGCCACGCTGGTTCCATTCAGCCTCCAGGTAATGCTGGTTTGAAGCTGAGAGGAGGGTAAGGGGAACGGGACGGCGAGGGACACAGAACTTCCCACAAGCACAGGCAGTGGGGCTGGAGACAGAGCTGAGATCACAGGGGCTGGAAATGGAGAAGAAACAGACATGACCATTGTAATCTTGTTTGTCTCCATGGTGTGCAGACGGTCCTATCGTGAGGCAGGGTGGGATGATCTCATGCCGATCCCAAAAAGTGTACGTGACTTAACAAGGGCCGGAAGCAATGAGACAACATTTGGCCGATCACCTCCCATAGCTGGTGGGAAGGGGATAGCATAGCACCCTTACTTGTAGAGATGCCAGCCTCTGCTTCTCCCACTTCTTAGACTGGAAAAGCAGAGGAAGTGTGAAGGAGAGGGAAGGCTAGACTGTTCAAGATACTCTCTAGCTCACTACTTTTTCTCCTCCACCAGCAGTATAACTGGGGGGAGCAGGTACCCAGGCCTGGGTGATGCAATGAGGCCCCTGTGTTATTGCGTCACCCCCCCCCCCGTGCTTGTGACTCCACCTTCCTCCATGCATATGTGCCCCTGATCCCAGAAATAGCTCCGTTTGGAGCTGAACACAGACAAGGGGGACAGGAGGACCGATTTAGCGTTTGCCACATGAAGACAGTAAGCCTTTCACCTCTCCCCCCCCCCCCACCAGCAGAGACAGCGGAAAACTGCCATTCCATCATTGGAAGGCAATGAACCTACACTACTGACCTCCACACTTCTGCCCCGGCCGTTTTCCAATCCAGGAAATCAAAGGAGGTGAGTGGGAGGACAGAGCTGGCTGCCCCCTGCTAATTTGGTGCCTGAGGCGACTGCCTCACTAGACTTCATGGATGGGCCAGCTCTCCAGTGGAGGCTTCCAATCCAGTGAAACTATGTGTTTCCAGGTTGATCAGCCAGTGATCTGTCAAAGACACAGCAGGAGCCTCCCACTAGCCATTAAGGACAGTTAAGAGCCATAGGCTGTCTCACATGGTTGGCAACCTTCAGTCTCGAAAGACTATGGTATAAGCCTACAGCACCCGGTATTCCCAGGCGGTCTCCCATCCAAGTACTAACCAGGCCTGACCCTGCTTAGCTTCCAAGATCACGAGATCAGGCATCTGCAGGGTAACAGTTGCTATCTCACATAGTCTTAGCTTAACTCAAAGCTCACATTGTAGCCTGCAAGAGCAGCTGGTCTAACATCAGTCATAACCACAATATGTTCACCAGGATCATCCACACCTCAGTGGGAGATCACCGGCTTTGTATTCTTGCTTCTCAATGCTTCTCAGACTTTTAAGCGCCAGGACCCACTTTTTAGAATGACAATCTGTCAGGACCCATTGGAAGTGATGTCATTGACCTGGTAATGTCATGGCCAGAAGTGACATCATCAAGCATGCCCCCAATGACAAAATTGTTTATTTATTTATTTAAGTCAATCAAAAGTTTACAATAAGTATAAGTTGTAAAATGTATTTAAAATAAAAAAAAGAATCCTTCTAACCCTCCCATGAAGTTGCTGATCTGTTTAACCCATTCTGCCCAGCCCACAGGTGCACACATTTGCGTTGCATATATGCAATGCTGGGCAGAAATGGCTTTAAAAATTCCCCAAAGGCTGCAATCCTATCCACAGTAAGCCCATTGACTATCACTGTTAAAAGTGCATATATAGTAGCCTGTAAAAAGGACCCATCTGTAACATTTCCCTAAATGCATTCACACACCATGGGAGCATCAAGCCTAATAAAATACACATTGAAATGAATGGGGGGGACCCATCTGAAACTGGCTCATGACCCACTTAGTGGGTCCCAACCCATAGTTTGAAAAACACTGATTATACACACAAGACTCCATTTGGTATTTTCATGGGGTAGAGAAAGGCCTCTGTTTAGAACAGAATATTTCTTTACTCAGCGTTTGGTAAGTCTTGGAACTCCTTGCCGCAGGATGTGGTGACGGCATCTGGCCTGGATGCCTTTAAAAGGGGATTGGACAAGTTTCTGGAGGAAAAATCCATTACGGGTTACAAGCCATGATGTGTATGCGCAACCTCCTGATTTTAGAAATGGGCTATGTCAGAAGGCTAGATGCAAGGGAGGGCACCAGGATGAGGTCTCTTGTTATCTGGTGTGCTCCCTGGGGCATTTGGTGGGCCGCTGTGAGATACAGGAAGCTGTACTAGATGGGCCTATGGCCTGATCCAGTGGGGCTGTTCTTATGTTCTTATGAACACAGACAAGAGCTGCTGCCGGTTGGGTTTGGCAAGACTGACCTAGGCAGACCAACAGCCTGACTCGGACGGCAGTATCTTAAGCTCCATAAAATGCACAAGCTTCAGAGCTTGTTTTTGGGAGGCGGGTGACCTCAACATTCTAGCTTTGCCTTGGGGAAGCTCAAGGTGACGGCTCGACTGCCCCTCTTCCCCATTTAGTGGCTAACAGGGGAAGTGAGGAAGCAAGCAGGCCATTTCAATATTCCAGTCCTCCCCGCTATCATTTCCTGCCACCAGTCCCTTTATTGTCTGTCAACGCCTCTGAGGAGAGGCGACGTGATCAGATTTATTTGCCCAGCCTAATCCAGTCCCTTCCTTCCCATCTCCGGCTCTTTGAAACCATCCATATAACAAACCCCCAAGCCAGCAAGGCCTGTGGGTCTGAGCCCCTTGTAAATTAAAAGCCGAACAACGGCATCGGCCCCACGCCAGGGGCTGCATTAGCGGGAGGCTGAGCGAAGACAGCCAGGAGGCAGTGGGGACGCCGACAAGGGAAGACAGATGAAAATTGGCTCAGTGGGAGCCCAGCAGCCACCACAGGCTGTAATAGATGGGTCGGCTCCCTGCAGGGAAAGAGAGTGGGGCCTGGATGGGAGAGGGCCATAAATCTAACAGGAGGGAGGTGGGGTGGGTACCAAGGCTGCTCTGTTTGGGGCAGGAGGAGGCTGGTAGAAGGTGGCTATCAGGCCTGCTCTGCCTCTTTGGTTAACCCGCAGCGCCAGGCAGAAATCAACAGGTGAAGCTTTTCCTGGAATGGCCATAAGGGGCGTGGGTGGCAACCACAGTCCAGTGAGTCAAAGTGGAAAGTCATTAGAATATTATGCACACTGTTTCCACTGGGGGGGGGGGGAATCTGGTCACCCACTTGTATCCCACCCAGCCTCAGTGGCGTTGCCCTGATTGGGTGGGCTGTGATGTTTGACAAGCCGGGATGGGGGCACTAAGCAAACATTTAAAGCCTTCCCCCCTGCACTTTACAAAAGAGTGAAAAGACCTCGCCCCAAGGAGCTTACAGTCTCGCTAACACCCATCGCACCACGCTGCTACCTGTGCCCAGTAATACCAGCCTTTATAGAGACCGTTGAAAGCACTTCAAAACATTGGCACAGTAAGCTTTACAACAGCCCTTTAAGGTAGGCCAGCACCATTATCTCTTTACTGCCGATGGGAAGTGGAGGCGGAAAGACCAGTGGCTTTTCCAGCACAGGCCCTGAACCGAGACTTTGTGGCTCACACTCTTACAACGCTACCCGAGGCAGGTTTACTCAGAAGCAGGTCACACAGAGATGGATAGGACTCACACCTTAGAAAGCAGGCACTGGAGAGTGAAACCTGCATTTGGTTCTGGCCCAATCAGTATTCTTCACCCATTCACTTCTGGTTTAAGTTTTTTTAAAAAATTCTCTTCTACTTGCTCCTCCCCCTCCCCATTTCTCATTCATCTGCTACAGGGTTCCCCTAGTTGAGGTCATTCAGTAGGTTATCCGAGGGCTTGGCATCCACTTATTTCAGTATTTGTGGGTGTCAAGACTGCGCCGGAGGGCCTTAGAGGATCTCTCGGACACGACTGTTGTGCCTACCCACACCTCCCAGTTACAACTGGGAGGCACTTCTGGTTTGCCAAGTACCCCCCCCCCCCCAGCAATTTCATTATCCGTGGAATCTGAGATCCATGGGGGGGTCCAGGAATAGATACTCACAGACACCGAGGACCCACAGTACACAACAATTTGGCATAACTAGCCTCCATATTGTGATTCTGAGTTTCCCCTCTCTTGAACGTCAGGTTTGAGAACCTGCCGCTGACCTGCCAACTGGATCCTTGCAGGAAAAGAAAGCTACATGGAAACAGTCAGTACTTCCTGCTCTTCTTTCTCTCCCCTCCAATTTAGAATTGACTCCACGCTAGGACAAGTTTGTGGCACCGGAGGCTACAAAGGTCCATCCAAAAGCTTCACCCGAATGGATGCAGTCAGCATCCTTTTAGCCCAGCATTTTTTTAATTAGTGGGGGGGGGGGGGAACCCATCGCAATGCAGAGACAATTATGAAGTTGAAAAATCAGCAAGGTTTTTCATTTCCCCAAACTCAATTCCTTCTTTGAGGAAGGTTATTAGATACGTGTTCAAGGCTGCAAGCGCAGGGCCTCTGGGTGGGCATGCCCCCCCCGTCTCTGATCAGTGAATGCCGGCCCAAAAAGCAGCCCCCTCTCCTCTTCCTTGAGAAAGGAGAGGCTGAAACACAGCCCAAATCAGGAAAAACAGGATTTGCAAGACTTGTCAAGACCACTTGCAACCCACCAAGAGATTGGAAAGTCTTGCATTTTTATGGCCTGCTTAGAATTGTAAAAAAAGGGGGGACCCATTTGGCAGGTCATAAGGCATAGCTGGTGGGTTGCATTTGATCTGGGGAGGCCCTACAGGTCACACAGGTCTGAATGCATAAGGCTGTATAGAAACAAGAGTTTAAAGCGTGCTGCTTCTCCCTTCCTAGTGTTGCCACCAAGGGAGAACTTGCCACCCGACAAAATTTTCCTTCTCACACTAAAGTGCACAAGGTTTATCCCAGGTGGAATCTGACACTTGTAGAGGGACGGATCTGGCACTCTGTCATTTATTTTTTGTTGTCCTATGCTAAAAAAAAAGGGACACATTTTCAGATCAACAGATTTGCTCCTTAGCTCAACCCAGGGTTTCCAGTGCAAATATCAACAAGATTCAACTGGGGTAGGGGGAGAAAATAACCCCCAAAGTACATTTCTGCGACTCACCTAGCAGTAACAGCAGCCAGCCAACCAGGGTGGAAGAGAGACAGGTGCCCAGATGCCTGCAAGCCATGCCAGGCAGGCTCAAGGAGGGTGGTGCGGAGGCGAGATCGAGGCACTTGGCTTGAGGTTCTCCACTGTGTACACCGGGGAAAGGAAAGGGCTCTTGGTGTAGCCGGAAGGCAGGAGTGTCACCAGGTAGCGGAAGGAGCGACCAGGTTGAGGAAGCGACATGATCCTCCCTGGGGGAGTGACGATGACGAGGACAACAGTTATTCGAGTTATGCAGTAGGAGAACCTGTTGGGGAGGAACGCTGCCGGAAGCTGGCCTGAAAAGGTTTCGTGAGCGAGGTTGTGGAGTGGGTTGAGGCTGGCACAGCCTGGTGGGCTGCAGTGAGCTACACTGATGTTTAAAACTAAGTTCCAGTTGCCACTCCCCCACTGATGAAAATCGGAGATGCATTCCTTTGCAGGCAAACACAACTGGCATCAAAGGTTGGGCTCCAGTCTAGGGCTCGTCTCTCTGGGCCCAAGGTTCATGAGATGGGGTGCAGAGATTAATAGTATCTGGGTCCAGGGCTAAAAAAGGGGGCATGGGAGCCAAAGGATGGGAGCAGGAAATTTCCTGGGATCTCGGAAAATGTTTGTATATATTGTGTATACGTGTATATGAAGACCAGCATTCCCATTTGGGGTAGGCCTTCATAGTTCTATATGTCGTAATTCACAGAAATTATGATCCAACAATCGTATGAGATTGTGATCCAATGGAGAAGGAAAGGAGCCCAAAAGAAACTTTTAAACCCCAAATAAGCCCAACAGAAATGTCATAGCACCTGATAAAATTCCTCTCGGAGGTCATGTCCGGACCAATCCTGCCCTTCCCAACAATCTCCTTCTTATTTAAACTTCTCCTGTTAAACCACAACCCAATGGTTTGCCGACTCTGACCCAAAGCAGGACAATGCCTTTATTCAGTGCAATTCAAGCATAACATAGTAAGCAAACTCATAGCACTGCATCGAGATGGATGTTAGCCAAAACCAAAAAGACAGGGGATAGCTCAAGTCGGGTGTGATAGATAGGCTGCCTGGGATGGTTTCAGGCAGAGGTACAGATTGGCTACTGCTGGGTGGGGTCCTCCACTTGATTCCCCTCCCTGCAACAGTTTTCTGGGTATTGCAGGATGCACAGTAGGCTGAATCAACCCAGAACAGTTGTTGCTTATTAGGGACACAATTAGCTAAACTGACCACCAGAGAGCAGTTCTGTAGCAATTCAGCTCAGCTCCCAAGGAGTCTGCTGGGAAATGTAGTTCTTAGTGTGGAAGAGATAGAAGCTGGAGAAGCTTCCTAAAGCAGTTACTGAGATTGGAGTGACCTTATGATCCCCCAATATGTTTTAAAGTGTCATGAATTCAGACAGATACGGTCAACCAGTGGCTTCACTACTAGAGTTTGCGTCACCTGGTGTGGAAGGTCAACGTGTCATCCCCATCATGGACCTCCTCCCATGAAGTAGAAGAGGCAGCGCCCCAGGCAGTAAGCGTGGTGATGAACCATCACTCTGCCCTTACTGGCTTTTTGGCTATAACTTTTGATAGAATAGTTATATTAAAATACTTATTGTTTCATTGCATTTTCCATGAAATTACACATCAATTGATATATATGATGGTATTATTCAAAACTACCAAGAATTTTAAAATTTTTGGCAAGTAGTGGTGTCACCCCCCTCTCGCCCATGTGCGTCGCCTGGTGCGGCCCACACCCCTGTAGCGACGCCACTGTGGTCAACAGTTTTTCGCAACAAATTCAAAAATGTTTAGATCATTGAGAGTGAGGCAGAACATCCTGCTAGGTTTGGGAAAAAGAGGTAGCATTCTGAAAGGCTGATGACAACATCTAGGAAACATGAACCAGAGGCAGCAAGAAAGTCAAGCATCTCACAGAAGCTGCCTTTCATACACAGCTTGTAGCTGGCCTGTGGAATTCCCCACCACAAGACACGATGATGTCAGAGGAGGAAAATCCAAATCGCTCCCTTTAAGATTGTGACAAAACACAACAATGTAATACTCTTATTTGGTTCCCTCTAATATACTGCCTCACTTTCTAAGGATAGGGGCTCCTCCCAATGCCACACAAGAAGCACACCACATCTGGTGTGCACTCAAGTGCACAACTGTTCAAGAACTTTTGCAAAATGCAAGCCGTTAACAGACTGGAATCCAATGCTTACTTCTAAGTAGACATGCATAGGATTGGGCTGTAAGAAAGCTTGAGTATTCCCCCCACCTCTCTGAAACTGGGGGTGTCCCATTGCCTAAGAATCCCCCAAAAAATGAACCATAGAGTTATCATTGAAGCAAATAAATACTGTATTAAAAGGAAGCTTTTGATCTACTATGAATTGCACCTAGGGGTACACAGTTGGGATTGGAACAGCATAAGAACATAAGAACAGCCCCACTGGATCAGGCCATAGGCCCATCTAGTCCAGCTTCCTGTATCTCACAGAGGCCCACCAAATGCCCCAGGGAGCACACCAGATAACAAGAGACCTCATCCTGGTGCCCTCCCTTGCATCTGGCCTTCTGACATAGCCCATTTCTAAAATCAGGAGGTTGCACACACACATCATGGCTTGTACCCCATAATGGATTTTTCCTCCAGAAACTTGTCCAATCCCCTTTTAAAGGCGTCCAGGCCAGATGCCGTCACCACATCCTGTGGCAAGGAGTTCCACAGACCAACCACACGCTGAGTAAAGAAATATTTTCTCTTGTCTGTTCTAACTCTCCCAACACTCAATTTTAGTGGATGTCCCCTGGTTCTGTTGTTATGTGAGACTGTAAAGAGCATCTCCCTATCCGCTCTGTCCATCCCCTGCATAATTTTGTATGTCTCAGTCATGTCCCCCCTCAGGCGTCTCTTTTCTAGGCTGAAGAGGCCCAAAGACAGAAAGTCCCCCTAGCCTCTTTGGCAGTTCTTCCCCCATCCCCAGTTTTTAAAAAGGAACACACACACACCAGGTCAACGCACTCATTCTGTAGTTAGGCCCTCTGAACTGTGGATGGGTAAATTTGCACAATGGATCCACCCACCACACGATCACCATTTTCAGGGTGGAGGGGGTACAGTCCACGAACTGTGTGTGTGAACCAAGTGATGACAGCAGAAGTGGGAGCAATTCCCATGAACCAGCGACACGAGGATGGCTGTGTCACTCTTTGGTTATCATTATTTAAAGAGCGAGCCGAGTTGCACCTTCGAGACCAATTTGAATAGAGCATAAACTTTCATAGGCTGTAACCTACTTCCTCAGACGCTATTACTGCAAATGGCCTTCTGTTGCTTGCTGATAACAGCGAAGGAGCCCAGCTGCAAGCAGGGAGATGCTTGCCCAGGGCCGGCCCTAATGTGACGCTGACTGAGACAGTTGCCTCAGGTGACAGAGCAGTGATGGGGGGGGAGCTACTGTTGGTCTCTGCCGCTGCTCCAGCACTCTGAATTTGAAATGGAGGGGTGAAGAGAGACATTGAGACACTCCTGCCTATTCCTCCCTTCCCTACTCCTTCCGCTCAATTCTTTTTTTAATCCAGGTATGGGGAAGAAGAACAGAAACAGTAGCTGGTGCAGCATCAAGTAAGGAGAGGCAACATTTAACATAGCAAGGAGTGGGGTGGCAGTGGTAGTAAGTGGCATAGAACTTCAGGGCAGGGGTGGCCCTTGGGCAGACTCTGCACCATACGACCTCTGCCTATGAATGGCCTACAACAGTGGTTCCCAAACCTTTTAGGTCTGGGACCCATTTTTTAAAATGACATTCTATCAGGACCCTACCTAGCTTTCTGAGACTTAAAAAAAAAAAAGTTTCATCTGACCAGCTGCTCAAGCTTGTTTATACCTTTTTTATTATGGGGAGGGGCACCTTCTGGAGCATTTACTGAGCTCCACATTCATCAGACCAGATCATTCTTGTGGCCTAGACAGGAGTAGAGGCACATTTGCCTACTCATGAGTAAACATGTACCTGTAGCTTAATTTTGCTTTCTATAGGGCTCTTCTTTCTATTTTGCTTGTGGGGAGGGGACTTTCCTTCTCGAGTGTTTTTGGGACCTGCGTTCATCGCTCTGGAACCATTCTGGTGGCACTGAGTTCCTCTTGGCCTTCCCTTTGGGATGGACTACGTTCTCCTGCTTGCAAATAATTGTATGCACGTGACTCCGTTTCACTTTCCATAGGGATCAACACATTTTTCTTGCTAGTTATCAGCTTGTCAGTTTCATGACCTGCCAACAATCAGGTTGCGACCCACCGGTGGATCACGACTCACAATGGCCTACAAGAAACTCAAACGGAGCCTGAAAGTATGGAGCCTGCAGATCTTAAAAGTGATTTCACAAAGAAAAAAACTGTGCATCCAACTATGGTTGGCAGAACGGAGGAGTTATTCAGATGCCACTTCTACAAAGGATGAGCCATTATGGGCAAAAAATAGACCAACCCAGTGATGCCCAGGGCAGAGTCGTTTACAACAGCAGAGAGGACCAAAGCCATTAATTAGTGACACACAAAGAAAAGCTGGAGAACAAAGCTGGTTTGGAGCACCTCCAAAGATCACAGGACATTTATTGCAAACCGACCCATCATTAATACAGAAAAATAGAATTAGGTTCCCATCCAGCCTTCTCCGGCGGCCAGCTGGGGCTGGAAGGCAGCGTGGTTACAATCTCTGAGAGATCCGGTTCCAGTGAGGCAGGCCAGCACATGTAGGGAGGGGTGTCTCCTCCCTCACCAACCTCGATAGCAGCAGGAGGCCCTCAGCTGTAGATCTGGGTAAGGCTGAAAGGCAGAAGGAGTTCAAGCCCATTAGAATCTCAGATTTCTGAACAATATCGCCAATGACTGAGAAGCTCTTTAAAACTGCAAGCCTGTAAGCAGGGTTCTGTTGTCGTGGTTTAAACTTTTGTACAGCGTCTATGTTAAGAACATAAGAAAAGCCCTGCTGGATCGGGCCAAAGGTTCCACTAGTCCAGCTTCCTGTATCTCACTGTGGCCCATCATATGTCTCAGGGAGCACACAAGACAACAAGAGACCTGCATCCTAGTGCCCTCCCTTGCATCTGGCATTCTGAGGAATCCTACATCTAGAACCAGGAGGTTGCACGTACCCATCACGGCTTGCAACCTGTGATGGACTTTTCCTCCAGAAATTTGTCCAAGTCCCTTTTAAAAGGCATCCAGGTCAGACGCCATCACCACACCCTGCGGCAAGGAGTTCCACAGATTAATTACACATAGACACTTACTAAAAGATTATACTTAGGGCTACAGAATAGGGCATCAAACCATTGATTTGCACACCAGAAGAGCCCTGCTGGATCACGTCAAAGACAAAGTCCAAGTCCCTTTTTTCTACAGTGACTGATCAGATGCCTCTGAGCTGCCCCACAACTGAGCGCCGAAGGCCCCCCTCCCAACCACTGCTCCCCCAGCAAACGGTGCTCGGAGGCCTCTGAACTTGGGGGTATCTGAAATGCATTTTGGTTTCATTTCAGTCTCAAAAACCTCCCTTGCTTTGCTTCAGTCACCTTGAACCGGTTGAAACCAGCACAGATGATCATCATAAACTCTTAAGACTATACTCTACCTGTGTAAGAGTCAAGATTGCATAAAATCGTGTTTAATGCTGCAATATATATTTTATTTTCCTTTTGCACACAAGAACCCCATATCCTTCAGAGCTTTTGCCTCCTTCATACGAGCAAAGTAAGAGACTTAATCTCACCATTCTGAATCCCCCTCCCCCGGAAACTTCAGCTCAAGTTCAAAGCAACAGAAGTTGCTCAGTTTGGTTTCAGTTCTGGATGACTGACAAAAAAAATCTGAATAGGTTTTTGGGGTTCACATGGTTCAACTTCCTGCTCTGAAGAGAGCCCCAGCTGTAGCACCATGGAAGTGTAAATAAATTCCACATTCAGTTATTGGGTGCTTCCAGCAAATCTACACCTGTTTCCCAAAGTTTGGGTATCATTTGCTCTATTTCTGAACTTCAGTCTGCCAAAGAATTTGAAGTTATAATCAGCAGGAACCAGAAAAATGGAGACTAGGAGGGCTGGGAATACTGGCCAGGGAGAAGACAATTCCTTAGGGATAGGATTACAGCTCAGTGGTAAGTACCTGCTTCGTATGCTTGAAACTCTATGTTCAATTGCTGGCAGCAGCACTGAGTAGGGCTGGAAAGGACCCCCTTATGGGAAACTCTGACCAGCTGCTACCAGTCAATGATGACAACACTGAGTAAGAGGAATAGTGATCAGATTCAGCAGAAGCCACCATCCGGAAAAATTTCTGCTCATTTCAAAGCAAACATCAGGGACTTTGTGGCTGCAAAAATAGGTGCTAAGACATTTGTTAAGCAATGTCTGGTTAAATCTTAAAAACTGTGGCTCCTAATCTGTGCATCAAGATGCCCTAGGGTGTTGCAAGACACTTGCCGGGGTGTTGTGGGCCACATGCTGCCAGGCAGCGAGACTGCAACACGAGTCTCCAGACAGCGGCAAGAGCCTCAGTGTGTCGGCGGACAGAGCCTCAGTGTGTATAAACCGTGCGCTGCGAAAAAGCCCTCCAGCCTGCCCTGGCTCGCTTACCACTGTCTGGAGGCTTGCATTAGGCCTCCAAACTCGGAAGTGAATGGTGGTGATGTCACCGCATGATGCATTCTGTGTCACCACCACACACTTCTGGGTTCTGGCGTTACAGCAGTGGCAAGTTTGGGAACTGCTGTTTTAGAAGATTGGGGTGGCAAGGGTGCCATGGCACTGGGCAGCATCAGTGGTGGAGTTGCAGGGCGCTTCCTCACAGCACAAGAGAGGCAGTGTGTTGTGGTGATCAGGCCATACCACAGCTAGACCAAAACAACCTGGGTTCAAATCCCTACCCAAACTTTACTGAGTGGCTTTGGATCGGTCACTATCTCTCTGAGCCGAACCTCCTTACAGGGTTGTTAAGGGGATTAAATGGGGGAGAGGAGCCCCAACACCACCCTGGGCTCCTTCAAGGAAGAACAAATGTAAAACAAAGATATACAAAAGTAGAAGGAACTTTGCCTTTCATGACTTGGACCATCATCCTAAATGCACTTACCAGGGAATAAGTCACGTTGAACTCACTAGGACTTACTTCTGAAGAAACATGCACTGTTATATATGGGGCCGAGTTCATGCCCCATGATCAGCCTCCTTACCAGAACTCTCCAAAGGCTCAGATCCGTCCACTCTCCTTGAGCTTAGCAACCAGATCCTCAACAGTCTCCACCTTGACCCCTGCCTTGCGCTGGGGAGGGTCTTCCACGCTCAGCGTTTTCACCCGTGGGGTAAGGTCCACGCCAAGGTCGGAAGGCTTCACAACCTCAATCTTCTTCTTTTTGGCTTTCTGGGAGGGAACATGAAAAAGGAAGAGCAGACATGAAAGCTGAAAGCTGTACTACCCCCTCCCCCTCCCCCCCGCACTGGGACCAGGGTGGGGGCAACATGGTGGAAGATTTGCCCTTCTGCCAGTTTTCTTATCAGCAAAATGTCACATGGTTGGGGGTTTAAGCCATTTATGCAAATAATCACCAATGCCTGCTAGAGCCTAATGCTTCTAGTCCTCATGGAGGCAAAGGTCACACCCAGCAACTAATGCATTATTTCTCAAATAAAAACCCTGGAGGGGTTCTTAGCCCCAAGACAGTTGCCTGCAGTGACAGCAGAGCCCTGCTGTACTTCAGTTTAGAGCTGTACAGTGTCCAGCAATTAAGAGTTTGCTCTGCCAGTAAACCAACCATCCCAGGAAGCCGTTCGCACCATGATGTTGGGCAGAGTGGCATAGCGCGGCTCATTCAGGCGCAGGTCGGCAGTCACCACAGCGGGAAGCTTCAGGCGCACGGTTTCCAGACCCCCGTCGACTTCACGCTCAACCTTCAAGCAGTCCCCGTCCACGGTGACCTCTGAGGCAAACGTTCCCTGCAAAAGGGAGAGGACGAAAAGGATCAGATTAAAAGCAGGGAAAGGCAGGTATTAGAAGCCAACCAAGTAGAGCTCTGTGAGCAAAAGCGGAACTGTGCTGATCAGTGGAGCACTTTTGTCTCTCCAAAAAGTTGCTTTGGAGCTGTGAAGTTGGTTCTCTTGCAGCCTCAACTATTCCACAGAATCATTGCCAAGAATAAGCACACCCAGACGTTTTCTGTACGCCTTGAACCAAACTACCACGACCGTTGCGCAACTCAGTGCAACAAGAGAGTCAGATCAGATTCATTTCTGGAACCAGCAGTGAGCCAGTGACATCAGCTAGAGTGAGTTTGCAGATGCATGGTCCTCCAGGGAGCCACTAAAAGGACAGTGGCCTGAGATGCTGTCAAGAAGCCAGGGATATGCATGAATTTCTCTAGAAATCTGGCAACTTTCTGTTACTCAGACAGACAGCTCAGTTGCTTCTTTCTTTTTCTGTTGTTAAACAGGGGAGGGGGCATGCACGCATTAGGTATGCACTTGATCCTATGCAGGATTACAACAGATAGCCTAAAGAAGCAGTTCCCAAAGCCCTACTCAAACTCTGGAGCCCTGGTAAGTGTTTGTGGGGTGGGGAGAGCACTGCAGCAATCAAGGCACCAGAGGGACCCAGAGGCTTTCACAGTTACCTGGGGGGTTGTGCTGGCCTCTGTCAGGAGCTCCAATAGGAAACCAGAAATGAACTGCAAGCCTCCCAGAACCTCCCAGTGGCCAATGCAACCTCCTAGATAAGTTAAAGAAAACCTTACTCCCGGCAGTGCCACGATTACTGTGGCCCAGTCAGGGCACCCATTCTTGGGCCCTTAAGGGGGAATGGCCCATTTCAGGTTCCCCGGGTAGGTCACGACCCACCAGTTTGGGAAAGGCCCTAGAGGACTCTTTCCTTTCAATATGATACAGGTAACTGCACCTTACATTAATTTTATTTAAGATATTCCTATCCCACCTGCCCATCAAACTATCCAGCAAGGGGGCTTATATCAAAATTCAAACAAGCTACATTTAAACAAGCAGAACGTTAAAAGCCCAGAGTTAAGAAGCAGGACATTTGTGGTTTAGTTCACTGCCCTGGCTAATCTATTCTCATCTGCATTAAAAGCCACCCCAGAACCGACACCTAAAGAAACGAGGACTGATAATGAATACTGCATTGCCTTGTTGAGTTACTTATTGACTGGGGACGAGAAAACAGCTGTCTGTACGGAACAGGGCAGGAAGATATAGCGGGAAGCCTTAACCTCAGACTTTGTAACCGCACTCTTTGTACCCAGACTTGCTTTTCTCAGGTTACACCCTTGCTATGTATGGAAACGAAGCCCTGGTCTGATGATAACCCTGCCTTGTGGTTAGCCGATAATCTACGTGACAAGCTAGATTGTTTTACAAGCATGACCATGGGCAGTTTCTGAGGAGGTCCACCTCAGGAATCTCCCTTAAGTTATCTATGATGAATCTGCAGGATTGGGGGGGGGGGGGGCAAAGTGCGCCATAACCAATTTCATGCTTTTTTACATTATAGTACAATTTGATTTGTGATTTTATGATTTTTTGGGTATTTGTTTTTTTGTAAGCTACTTTGGGTGAAAGCCAGAGTGAAAGACAAGATAAAAGTGCTGCTAATAAAAAAATGTAGATTGAGAACGCATGCGGTGGTGCCATTTTTCCTCCACAGCAGTGCATGCAAATACCAGAATGATCAATCTTGGGAACACTACCTAGCCTGAAAAGGCTTTATGGTTCTCTCTGAAGGGTTGGTACCCTTTGAATGCCAGAGCTGTGTGTGCAAAGGCATCCTAAGAGCAAGTTATGCATCATGGGATATCTTCCATGGGGATCAAGGGCAAAAAAAAAACCTGCTTGGCAAGTTTACCTACCTCTAACGATTCACCTCAACTGCTATGGCCGCCGATATATTTGTGGTATGAGTAACATTTACACCAGGTCTGAGCTTGTCTATCTTCATTAGGAGGCCAACATCCATTTATTCCACATAACATGCACTCACGCTCCCATATTACCTGAGGCCAGTCAAGAAACGCTGCTGCCATCTGCCCTGTCTGGTTACAGTCGTCGTCAATGGCCTGAAAGATAAGCGAGGGCGATCAAGGGCAAGAAAGAAACAACTGTCTCCTTCAGGGCAAAGCGCACCAGAATGCAAAGAGAGCCAGGATGGTGCAGTGGTTTGGGAGACCTGGAAGACCCAGGTTCAAATCCCCGTTCAGCCATGAAACTTCCTGGGTGACCTTGGGCCAGTCACTGTTTGTCAGCTTCACCTACCTCACAGGGTTGTTGTGAGAAGAAAAGGAGGGAAGGAACCATGTATACCATCCCTGAGCTCAATTTAAAGGCAATTTAAAAATGTGAAAAAATAAATAATAAACCCCTGGCCTGTTGACACTGCAGAGCTTGCAAAGATCAAACCAAGCCTGCGGGAATCAGGCTTTCCAACAAAGACAACCGGAGGGGGGAAACAAAATGGGGTGGGTGGCCATGGCACAGAGCTCTAAAACGCTCTCTTGAGGATGGCCTTCTGGGAATACCTGTCCACAGAGAGGGAAATACGTGGCTCACAAGGGGACAACATGCAGTCAGTTCACCATAATGACACTTGAGCAAAGTTGGAGTTTTCAGGAAGACTCAACAGCGGAAGCATAATTCCAAAATTATGGCCAGCCCTTCACCTCTAGTCTTGCTCACCTGCTTGCCCAGCAGCAGAAGATTGATACCCTCCTTCTTGGCCAGTGCAGCCAGGATCTTTGAAACCTGGAAAGGGCCAAGGCTCTCGTAGTCCTTCGGGGAGATCTCCACGTGCAGCCCGCGGTCAGCCCCCATCGCTAGGGCCGTGCGGATTGTCTCCTGCAGGTATAACAAAGAGTTGAAGAACAACCCAGCTACAGGAGACTCTGGGCCCAATCCTATCCAACTTTCCAGCACTGGTGCAGCTGCAATGCAGCCTTGAGGTAAGGGGGGAAAAAATGTTCTCATACCTTCAAGAGGCCTCTGTGACTGCCTCCCCACCACAGGATGCAGAGCATGCCCCATGGGCACAGCTCCATAGGCAATGGAAAATTGGATAGGATTGGGTCCTCTTTCTGCCTCAGAACTTACAGAAATTCCAACGCAGCTTAGTCTCTGCTATCATTCAATCCCCTCTGCATTCTGATGCAGCTTCTGCAGTCAGTGGACCATGTGCTGTTTTGCTTATTTCATGGTATTTATGAGCTGCTTCATTACAAAAAGGGCATTCAATATTACTGCAAACAACCAATAAAATAGAGACTATCCATTAAATATTGAAACATCACTAAAAAGGCAGCTCCAAGACAGAGAAGATAAAATCAAAGCCCAAGTCTCTGTTGAAATTAATACACCTCAACGGCTCTCTTACAAGAATAGAGGGGGGAAAGTGCTGGATCTCCCCTTGAGGAGGCTGTTCCACAACTGAGGGGCCACCACCAAAAAAAACCATGAACCAAGACCACAACACCAATGGCTATGCAGCTGATCAGGCCAAGCACTGGGCCTCTAAAGGCAACTGAGGGATTTGGGTAGGATTGGATGGGTGAAGGCTATCCTTGGGATGCAGCACATCAAGCCTGGAATTTGGATTGGTAGATTTAGATACATTTGGTCTGTCTGTAAGCCAATGAACTAAACACACCACAGGAACATCAAACTTGTTTCATATAGAGGGCCAAAGTTAGCATTCATGGTGCCTGCTGAAGGCCGTAATTCACATCTTTAAGCAGAAAGTGGCATCATTAAGCAGATGATGGCCAGAAAAAAGCACTCTGAAACTCGTTAGCTGCAAATCAGAAGAGAAAATGTGCAAAACTTGTTTGTGTTTTCAAGATATGAGCCCAATTATCAAGCTGGGAGAGCCGAATTAGTATGGGGGGCAGATAAATTGCTTCCAGGGGCTACATCTGGCCTGTGGGACTTATGTTTTACATCCTGGGACTACCATGCCTGGGAATCCAGGGTGAACAATGAAAGTCGGCATTGTATGGGAGAAGTAGCCACCAGCACTGCTACTCTATCGAAAACAAGACCATTTGGTGGGCATTTTGCTCAAATGGAAGTATTTATTCAGCCCTATGCAGGTCAGGCAATGATAAAGCAACCAAGATAACACTATGTTTTGACAACATAGGATACTGGATGCAGCCATTTGAGATTTCTTTCTGGTTCCACTGATGACAACAGTAGAGTCTATGGGGAAGGGGATACCTGTCCCACTGGGAACAAAGCCAAGAACTCACAAACACCCCCACACACACCAGACATATCAACCATATTCCCATGCCAACTGACTTCCCCATATAACCAGAGGCAGTGATTGGCAGCATGGGGGGACAGGGACAGAAAAGCAACCACAGAGGAAAGTCCCATCTTTCCCCCCAATCACTGAGATTGAGGAATGCCAACTGCCGGCAGAGGGGAAGGAGGTGGAGGGCTGTAAAAAAAGGGGGATTCGTAAGAGCAACCCTGCGAGTGAAGGTCACCGGGAAGCGGGAGCAGCGGTGCAGAAAATAGCTGGTGACGGTGGGGCTGTCAAGAAGCCGCTGCTGACAGAAAATAGAGCAGAGGCAGATCTGGGGAGAGGGGGAGGCGAGAGAGGCATGTCTGGACCGGTTACTGGCACAGGCTAGAGAAGCTCAGGCACACGCACAGAGGGAGCCGGACCTTGAGAGATGCTGCAGCTTGGAGACTGCTCTGCATTGTCTGGATGGAATTCAAGACATCTCTAGGTAGGGCTGGGGAAGACACGCCCCCCCACCTCTCAAATCCCTGCAGTGCTGTCCTAGATGGATCAAGGATCTCACTCATGGTGAGGCAGTTTCCCATGTACGTGATAACTGAATGGAAAGGGTACACCTCGCTACAGGACTGCCACCTTACCAATGATGCTCCACAGGCATGGGGGGGGGGGAGGCTGAGGGCATATGAACAAAACCATGCTGAAGGTAAAAAGACCTTGGTAGCACCTGGACGGGAGACTGCCTGGGAGCCCCACACATACTACATTAAGCCCCACTGTGGAAGAATTAGAGCAACGGCTTTTTTAAGAGGCAGTATGGTTTAGCAGGTAGAGCAGCAATTTTCAACATTTTTCTTCTCATTGACCTCTATGATCTTCTCTATGGTCTTCGCCTCTTGGGATGTCACTGCCGGCGGCTTCCAGGACATTCTTCCAGGTTCTGAGGCTTTGTTTCTCGGCAGCTGTCTCTAGTAACAAATTGTCTGTCCTTCTTTCTCTGTCGGCCTTCAGCGGAACAGAGGGACAGACAATTCATTAGTACAGACAGCTGCCCGAGAAAACACAGAAACAAAGCCACGGAATCCCCAAAGAGTTTTCCAGCAATTTTTAACCGCTGTGCTCCAAACTCCAGCAGCACACCTGCGAGCCTTTCACGGCACCCCAACATGCACGGCACACAAGCTGAAAAGTGTTCAGATCCCACCTCCACCAGGAAGCTCACTAAGTAATCTTGGACCAACCACCATTTCTCAGGCTGACCTAACCTTACGACATTGAAAAGATGGAGGCAAAGAACCATGATTGGTGGTCCGAGTTTCTTGGAGGAAGTGTGGGATAAAAAAAAATGTTAGCAATAGTCCTAGCTTTGGTTGAAAGAGACCCAGATTCCAGCCTGTACTCAGCCCATGCACACTGCAGTCCTGGCTGTGAGCCCCATCGTGCACACTGGGGATTACTTCTGAGTAAACACACACTAGATGATACCATCAGCAGCCTTAAGCAAGTTGTTCTATCCTGGTCTTCTCTCCAACAGGTAGAGAGAATTTTAGCAGACAGATTCTCACCTCTTGAATGAAAAGTTACAACTGCCAACATTCACTTTACTGCAGAACTATTCAAGATGCTGAGAGTCCTTTCCTCCTTTGCCTTTGGTTACTCCAAAGCTACTCAATGGAGCCCCCCATTCTCCTTAAGTACCCAAGCTCTCTCTGAGTTGTGTGCATCAGGCCAGGTAGCCCCCTTCAGTGCATACAGACAAGCCACACAGCAGTGGTTTGTCCCCCAAGAGAGCCTGCACTGCTTCAAACCCCAACAGCTGGAAAGGAACTACGGCCCCTTCAACATGCTGCAACAACCCCCACCCCCTCCATGTCCTGCAGAAACTTCTCTTGCATGCAGCTGGTGCCACCTGGTGGGCAGCCTCCTAAGCAATGGTTAACCCAAACCTAGCACTGTAAAGCACTTGACTTAGTATTCCACGTTTTGAAAGCAAAGTCCGTTCCGTAAGCCAGCAGACAGGAAGGAGCCTCAGCATGTTAAACTTGTGCTTCCAACAGCAACAGAGAGGAGATCAGCAATACCATGAGACAGATTGCTAGCTGGAAGACACCTTGACAGCTCTCTTAAAAGGACAGAGAGGGATTGTGCTGGATTCCTCACCTCACCTCCCCCCCCCCCACCAGCTCTGCTCCTGGAGAGGGTGCTTCAGGGAAGGGCTGCACTTTGCCCTCCTACTGAGGCTGAAACAGTCATAGCCAGCACCTTATTGTAACCTGCTTGTCAGTCACCTTTTGCTACGTAAGCCAATCAGATAAGTTTTGGCTGAACCATGGTTTATTTCATATACCATAAACCATAAACTTGGGAGTTGATCCTGACTGAGAAGTAGAGTATACATAAAATTTAGAAAAGAATAAACTGTGTTCATTTGGTCAAAGCCATCTGCATGCTTCACTTGAAACCTGATTAATGTGGAGCAATTGGGAATCCTTAACGTGCTCATCTGTGCTCATCATGCTGCTAGGGAAGAGACATGGGAGAAGAGGATGAAGCTCAGATCCAGTTTCTCCAGACCAGGGGGGAGGTCTGTGGCTCAGTGGAAGAGGTTCAGTCTCTGCTATCTGCAGGTAGGGAAGAGCACAACCCCTACCTGACACCCTGGAGCACTGGCACACGCCAGCCTGCGCCAACACTACTGACTTGGATGAAATACTGGTCTAACTCCATATAAAGTGGCTTTTGAAGACTCCCTCCCCCTATTTGTGAAAGAACATTCTTAAAAATACATAACAGCCTTGCAGGTCAGGGGTAGTCTAGCATTCTGTTTTCAGCCAGGAATTAAGTTTTATCCTAGATGCCACATTCCTCCCCAAAAAACACCACACACACACACACACACACGCACGCACGAACACACCCCTTTGCATAAAACAAACCATCAAAGGGACTGAAATTGACCTAAGCAGGAGAGAGGTTACGGGTCAGGTGTAAATGCATGCCTGGGAAGAAAATATGGGGTAGGAGAAAGATTAAGTAGCAACAACTGACTGGGATAAAGCAGCAATGACAGAGGAACATATGGAATGATTGTGAGATATTATCAACAGGCAAGGCCACAGACAGATCCCAAGAGACAAAAAGATACTCCTAAACTCTAGTCCTGCTTGATAAGCTTCTCTCCTTTGCCCTGAATTTTAGCCCTGGGGGATAAGAATAGGCCCTCAGTTTGGCTGTACTTGTCGTAAGAGGCGACTAAACAGCCACCGGGTAGATGGGACTCCTCAGCCTGGAAAGGCAGCTCATCTTAGAGAAGGAAAACTCTGATCCCAAACCTCCACTGCCTTGTGGCTACATCCAGTTATGGAAAAGGCTTCAGGAGTCAACCTCAAGGCAAAATTCGGAGCTGGAGTCCCTGAGGCAGTTCATGGCTGAACACACTCACATTCTGGAAACTCCTGTGACGCCGCTGGAACCAACTGTATTGGCCTCTGCCTTTCCATTGGACCATTTCAGCGATGTGGAGAGGGGTGATTTGCTGCATGGGTAACAGTCTATCCTCCATATCTACTTTACCCAGGCTTCGCGTACTGGAGAGGACACTCTGTTCCAGAACCACTATTCAGAGACTGAAGGATGCCAACAGGATTTTCCTGAATGTCTTCTTCTCTCCTCTAGGAGGCAGCACCCTCACCTGACACTGCTGTGGCCCACAGCTGACAGCCACCACCTCGGAGACTATCTTCTTCTCCTTGAGGCGGACAGCCTCTTCCACGGCGATCTCGCAAAAGGGGTTCATAGAGTGCTTGACCCCATCCGTCACCACGCCTGACTTGTCCGGCTTCACCCGCACCTGTGAGAGAGACAGCTCTGTAAGGGAAGTTGCTCCTGGAATTGGGGCACAAACTTACACGGGCTGAAATTCCCACCCTTCTTTTGGGCATGTAAGGAAGTGGCTGGATGCACATAAAACCAGGAGAAGAGTCAATGCCAAGCCAATTGGATATATGAATGACACCAATATATAACTCCTGTAGGAATGAATCTCCTCCCAACACCTCTGTTTTTTGAACAGCCATGACGGTATTCCATGTTTCTGTCATCAGCACAAATGACTTGTCTAAGAGTTGCATTGTAGTAGCTAAGAGACAGAGACACAAATCAGGACTTTCTCAGTTTCAACCTTTCCTCTGCCATACTCAGTAGGTGGGCCATAGGTAAGCCCACCTTCACTGTTCTCCATCTGCAATACAGAGATAATAATGTTGCTTTACCCTGCAGTGTCGTTGTATAGACTGCATCAGGACAACACATGATAAGCACTTTGCGTACTCAGAAAATGGACTATACAACTGTTATGAACTGACAACAGAAAGAATTTTAAGGCTGTGTTATTATCCCCCTGTTGCAGTTGGGAACACTGAGGCCAAGAGAGAATGGCTTATCAAAGGCCACTAATGATTTCATAGCAGAGGTGACATGCAAAATGAGGAAACCCCAATTCACAGTTCAGTCTTACAGCCATTAATTTAGGCCAGCTCAATATATAACCAACACTAAAACCTACACTTCCCCTCACTCCCCCCCCCCAATTTTTAATGGCAATGCAAAAAAAAAAAAGTCAGGGAGGTAGAGCAGGATATAGGATAGAGCGTTGTTTCTCAAACTGTGAGCCAATTTCAGGTGGGTTTCATTCCAATATTTTATTTTAAATATATTAGACTTGATGCTTCCATGGTATGTAACTGCATTTGGGGAAACATTACAGATCTGTACTTTTAAAAGACTACTATGTATATACTTTTGATAGTAAATGGGACTTACTCCTGAGTAAGTGTGGGTAGCATTGCAGCCTAGGTTGGTTAAAAATTTTCCTGCTTGATGATGTCACTTCCAGTCATGACATCACTTCCGGTAGGTCCTTACAGTTTCTCATTCTAAAAACTGTGCCCTGGTGCTAAAAGTGTGAGAACCACTGGACTAGAGAAACCTTTACCCAGCACGTAATGAGTCTGTGGAACTCCTTGCCACAGGATGTAGTGATGGGGTCCGGCCTAGATGCTTTAAAAGGGGATTTGCCCACAGGATGTGGTGATGGGGTCTGGCCTGGATGCTATAAAAGTGGATTTACCCAGCGCGTAATGAGTCTGTGGAACTCCTTGCCACGGGATGTGGTAATGGGGTATGACCTGGATGCTTTTAAAGGGAATTTGCCAAGCATGTCGTGAGTCTGTGGAACCCCTTGCCACAGGATGTGGTGGTGGGGTCTGGCCTGGATGCTTTAAAAGGGGATTCACCCAGCATGTCATGAGTCTGTGGAACTCCTTGCCATGGGATGTGGTCTGACCTGGATGCCTTTAAAGGGGGATTAAAGGAGGGAAAATCCATCACAGGTGACAGGAAGCTGGACCAGATGGGCCCCCTTCGGCCTGCCCCAGCAGGGAGGGAGGGGGGCCCTTCTCAGGGCCTCATGCCACCTTCCCTCAGTGAACACAGCACCCAAGGTGCCACTCAAGGGCAGGTCGCTCCCCCTGCCGGGGCTGGCCAAGCACCTCCAAGGAGCCCACACAGCAGAGGGTTAAAGAAAGGCCATAAAACCCCAAGGTTTGGTGTTTCAAGGTAGACTGCTCCTGCACATGCAGGCTCAGGAGCCCACGTGGGCCCTCGGTGACGTCAGCACGCAGGAAGTGGACTGTGCGTCATGATGTCACTGTAACGTCAGGGGTCGAAAAGACCGCTGGGGGGGCGAGCGAGGATGAGAAGGGCAACAGGGAAGGAGCCTCAGGGTGGGAGGTGGGGAGGACCCAGTAGTCCGAGAGGGACGCACCTTCACCGCGTAGTCAATCACCCGCTTCACTCCCACCATCGCCCTCAGCCCGGCCGCCGCCATCTTGCGTCCCGTTCACGGTCACCCTTACCCAGCCAATCAGAAGCCGAGGAGAAGAGTCCAGCCAATCAGATGCCAAGCGGAAGAAGCCGTCTTCCAATCAGAGGGCAGAGTTCATCTAGAGAGGCGTGCCCGCATCGTCCAATCGGGAGCCGGCTTCCAATTTTCAACAGCCAATCACAACAGCGCAGGGGACGGGGCGTTCAGCAACAGGGCGGAGTGATGCTGGCATGTCTTTTTGTAGTTCATCGCATTGAAAGGCAGACTAAAAAAACGCTAGAGTCACGTAGCTGCTGTGGAAGGGGGATTCCGGGTTCGGTTTTGTAGTAATTTTTTCACTGCTTCCAAGTAATGGTAACAAGTTTAATAATGATAGGCATTTTTTTTTTAAGTGGGAGGGGGTGACAGCGACCCTTAGAAATCTATGGAGGGACTCAGGATTTTAGCACAGCTTCAATGAGCATTAAAATTGCATTGCACTTTGTTTCCCAAACTGTGGGTTGGGACACACCAGTGGGTCCTGAACCGATTTTTGGTGGGTCACAAAAACATTTAAAAAAACACTTTGCAAGCAGCCTTGCTTGGCCTGCAGAAGAAGCTGGAATGCTAACCTGTGGCATGTGGTCATCTTCATACCCCCAAATTAAAACATCACATTTTCCTATTTCTTTTCTAGTACAGTAATTCCCAAACTATGGATTGGGACCCACTGGTGGGTCGCAGCCTGATTTTTGGTGGATCGCCAAAGGGTGATGGAAAGATCACATAAGTAATTGCCTCAAGCCCTGAAGCTATTTCAGAAATCAGATGTTATAGTCTCTATAATTACCCTGCAAACAAGGATCTGTTTTTAAACAGGATTTGAACTGGATTCGTACCCTACATGGTATTTGCCAGGACTCAGTGTTTAAATGGGAGCTAGTATCTACCCCACAGTGCAATTGCGGGTTTTCCCACCAAACCATATACCACATTGTGTCTGGCTGCAAACTGAGGGCGTATACTGGCCCATGGCCTGACTTTTTCAATGAAGGTAACTATGTCCTTGAATGGCTGGACACACTGGACATTGATATTTGATCTAGTTTAATGGTTTTATAAGTCAATGTATAATATGCCATACGCTAAATAAATAAACCCTGCAAAGAGCTCAGCTTCTGCAGTTTGCAAGCATGTGTAAATATAGAGAGAGAAAGTTTGAGGGTCTTTTCCTGGTTATTATTACTTAATTAATAAATAAAAATATTTCTTTCTAGGCCTCCCTTTTTGAAGTCTGCTGAACCTAGGTGGGTCCTGATAAAGTGTCATTTTAAAAAGTGACATTTTCCCTGCCGTGCACTTTGGGCATCAGGATAAGAAAGGGGCAAGAATTCTCCAATAACTCTCCAGACAAATGAAAGACATAAGATGAGCATATCAGAAAAGTTTATTAAGGGGTAACAAAGAAAAGATGAAAAAAAGACAGTACACAAACCCAAGGAAACATCAGAGGCTGCATTCTCTACTGGGAGTTCTCTCCTTCCTCTTCTCCTGACGAGAACGACGCCACCATACTCTGATGTCATCGCTCGTCACTTTTCACCTGAGAAAAACAGACTGTGCCACCCGGTGCAGGAACCTGAACATAGAGTGATGTCTGACGTCTGATCTCTGCCAGGGAGATGAGCTGCGGCACCGAATCCTGTCGCTACATCTCTTTTATCCTGATTTCCAAGGCTGGCATCCCATTGGGTCTGGAGGGCACATACGGTGCGTACGTATTCGCTTGCCAATGCTTGTATATCCGGCTGCTGAATTCACACGACTGGAGTTGGCACTGGAACTTCTTTCTTCAATTTAGGGTGTCCATAGTTTGCTGAAGCCCCTGCCATGTCCTCTTCCAATGTGTACAGAGTCGTGCAGGTGGGAAATGTGTCTGCAAACATCTCCTCCTCCCATCTCTTTGCCACAAAGTGACATGCTCCTACAAAGCAAAAGAAAACTGGTTGTAGCTGGAGGGGGGAGCCCCCCCCATGTCCAAATAAATCAGTCTCCTAGGAGCTGCAGTGGGCTGAGTCATCAGAGGCCTGACCCTCCCTGTCTCTATTCCGTCACTCTGAAGCTGGGGGATGCTGTTTCCAGATAAAGGGTGAATTGATGTGCTTCAGCATTCCTGGATCCCAACGCTGATATTTTCCTTAGCCATGGCCCCCTGCTTTCCCTAGATTCAGCGCTTGACAGGGCTAGCCTAAGATCACCTGGCTCTCAAAGAGGTGTGCCAGACACCCACCCTCATCCTTCTCCTGCTCTTTGAAAAGAAAGGGGAGAA
This sequence comes from Tiliqua scincoides, assembly GCF_035046505.1. Lineage (NCBI taxonomy): Eukaryota > Metazoa > Chordata > Lepidosauria > Squamata > Scincidae > Tiliqua > Tiliqua scincoides. Next base: position 22,740,446 of record NC_089830.1, on the reverse strand, counting down.
CAGTGGAAGAGGATGTACAGAGTGGTGAGCCAGAGTGTCTCTGACACTGTAGCCCACAGTCTTCCCTCCTCCACACCTCCCCTTCTGCTTCATTCTTTTTCCTTTTGAAGTCAGAAGAAGGATGGGGATAGGGAACAGATGGTGATGGATAGCAGGTACCCCCTGCCAGTATACCACCCTGAAGCAAACATCTCAGTCAATCTCCTGGGCAGGTGGACCCTGGTAATTGTCAGAGAAGGACAACGCTAAACCTGGGGGCACTTCCTCATAATTTCTAAGTGAAGCATACTTGAGTATAGCTCTGCATTCCTCAGACAAAGTGCTAAGCCTGGGGCCAGCCCAAATGAAATTAGTGAGACTCTAATAGTCTCTAACATGGGTACAGTATTCAGCTGTCTGAGACCCTCAGTTTCATGTTAGGGAGCGTGGAAAGATAGTAAGTTTCTAGCCCAGAAGAAGACTGCATAAGACTAGCAGTAATTGAGGGTGAAGCTGCAGTGTCTTGCCTTTTCTCTGGGCCTTACACAACCAGAGTAACGGAGGTATGAAAATTAGGACAAAATTATGCAATGTTGTCTAATGGACACTGTGCCCAGGTAGCAGAATTCTGCTCTGTTTGGCTTGGAATTTGGGTCGTGACCTGTGCAGAAAATTTGATTTTCGGTTTTGTGTGGTATACACACTAAACACACACAATGGCAAGTTACACTGTTGTTGCGCTTCAAGGCTGGGTGTGTTGCTATTTTTGGGAAATTTGCTTTCAGCAGGGTCAACCTGTATGTGAGGCCAATTGAGGCTAGCGCCTCAGGTTGCAGATTGGGGAGGGGCTTGCCTGCCATATACCCAGTACTACTGCTGCGAAGATAGAGCTGACATGGAGCCCCATCCTTAGCCTTCCTCAACCTGGATTCAGGAAGGTCTCCCTTTTGTCAGTTTTGTTTGTACCCACCCCTCCATTGTGTTGAATGTTGCATCTCATACCTGCCAAAGAAACCACAAAGACAGAGAGCCACCCTGGTGCCAGAGACCACCCGAGGAACGTGCTGGGCTCCTGGGTCGCGGATCTCATGTAATTGAAGAGGCCCATCCCTCCTGAGAAGCCTGAAGGACAAGAGCCAGTGAGAGAGGGAGAGTGGGAAGGAGAAGGGGTTAGGTCTGTGTCCACTGGTTTCCAAAGAGGTCAGAGAGTTTCTCTTTTCCTTGACCCATCTTCTCCCCAGAATCTGGCGCAATGGCCAGCCATGCTTGAAGAGCAACAACAGTGTAAATGCACCTCAAAACAGGAGAGGGAGAAAAGCCTGGGAAGATGAGCATGGAAGGGGGGGGGCTCACATATATGTTTACACATACATCACCCAATCTCTCCTTGCTTCGTTACCCAAAGCTCATCTGAAACATTCATGCTGGGGCAGAAACGGGCAACCAAAATTATCAGGTTACTCGTCACAAAGGCCACAACGGATGGGGCTTTTTAGTTTGTCTGCATGTTGTCTAGTTACCTTGTGGTTTCTTCCTAGCCACACTTAGCAATGCCAGGGATTGAAGCTTTCCCCATGCAAACATGTGCTCTCTCCTTGAGCTGTGATCCCTCCCCTTCCTAGCAATCGAATGCAATCAAGTTGTCATGAATGGAGCACAAAAATATCCAATGTACAATGCCCTGTTTTGTGCTCATCATAAAGAAAGCAACCACAGATAAATGCTGTTTGGGCTGTGTTACTCTGAAGAGAGCTAGGTGGCCATGCTCCAAGGTGTTTTCAGCAAGAAATGGTAAGTCATATAAAAGGTCTTCTTACCCGAGATGAAACAGAAGGTAATGGTTAGATATGACCATGATGGCTTCCTTGGTTGTGGGAGGGGCGTGAGACTGAGTGTTCCAGTGATCACGGACCCATAGGCAGTCATAGCAGAAATCATCATGAAGATGATAGACCCAATGATGTAGACTGTGGAGGAGGAAGAGAAAGGCAATGACACATGAAAGCTCATCCTAGCTTCTCTTTCTGCTCATTGCCCCACTCCCTTACTTCTCATCTCAGCTTCTCCCCAAACCAGTTGTTCCCGAATCATTCTCCAAGATGCTCTCAAACATCTGAAGTTTACTATATGTGGCTCTTACATTAATTAAGCAAGTTTGGTCACCCCTGGCCTGGAGCAAACTTTGACTCTGGGCTGACAGCTGTGAAGATTTTATTGAAAAGTGGCAGAGACCCTATCTGTGCCAATCGAGAGCCATGGCCAACAGTAACCCACCCTGAAGCCCTGGAGTACCTCTACCAGTCAGTGCCAGCAATTCTGAGCTTGACAAACCAATGGCTTAACATGTTAGGAGGCAGCTCCCCTGTTTATATGGTCTTATGGCAGCTTTTGATTGAGTACCAGAAGCTCAGGCTATGAATGCCACTCTAGCCTTTGCAACTGGCCGAGGAGACCAAGGTCTACCTTGTGCTTGTCTTTTTATTTAGACAGTTCTACATGGAGCCACTGGAACTAAAATACACCAGATTTGTGTCATCACAGGGACAGTGGAGTCTTGTGGCTTTGTGCTGAGTTTCTTTGTACCCTTTAAGGCTGGTGATGTCCCAGAATCCTCTGCAAGGTGCAGGGGGTTTGGTGACAGATGCCCAGGCCGTCCCCATCAGAAAAGGCCATGTGAAAAAGTTTCCCTGAAGAATGAAAGTTTAAGAACATCAGACCCATAAGACTGACCTGCAAAAGGACTTATGGAACATTAACATCTGCAGTGACTCAAATCGTTGCTTTCTCTAGCCAACCACTATCTAATCCTCAAATGTGTATATACATATGGGTGCAAGGGACACATGGTCGTCCTTTCCCCTGATGAAGACTGGTCAAAATCTGGGGTCTTCTTCTATAGTCAAGTCTATTCCCTGAAATGTTATGCATTTGCCAGTAGATGGAGCAGAAGACTCATTCAAAATTAAGTAAGAACCTGGATTTGAATGCAGGGAACTAACTGTCCAAGGCTTGGTTCTGGGAAACTGAATGAACTGAAATGATATGAAGAGCAACCACAGTAGTTTGTCCACTGTTTGTCCACTGATGTGAGCCTAGTTTCGCACACTAAGGGCGCAATCCAAACCTGTGCTGGAGCAGGCAAGCCAGGAGGCATGTGCTGCATCCAACACAGGTTTGTTGGCTGCAGTGGCTCAGCCAGGGGCAAGGGGAAGCTCTTCCCCTTACCCCTGGGTAAGGGCTGCTCAACCCAATGGGTCTCCTCGGACCTGAGCCACCTCTGAAGGTGGCGCAAGTCTGAGGAGAGTGGAACGGCTTGAAGCCGCTCCGTTCTCCCTGGGGACGGGGGGGTTGGGATCTAGCATAACTGCCGGGTCCCAGCCCCACCCCCGGCTCCCCATGCGCCTGCCCCCAGGGCCGCCCATCACCCGCCCTCCCCCCGCCCAGAAACGTCTCCCTCCCGCCTCCTCCACGCTCCCCCCATGCCTACCTTTGCCACTTGTGTTGGCACGGGTGCACTGGCACAAGCGGCGGTGAGGAAGCCACTGCGGAGGCTTCCGCTGGCACCTGTGCACCGGCGCATCTAGATGCGCCAATGCAGCTTCCTCCCATGGAGGCTCAAACGTGCTTTATGGCACGTTTGCAACCTTCCCGGGGCACCCATGCTGGCATAAGTGCCGGTTAGGATTGCACCCTAATTCTAGATATGCATACAGCCAGAAACTTGAATGCCTGCTCTGTCCCTTCCCCTCCCCTTATATAACTGGAGTGCTGTCAGCTTTTCTATAAAGCAGCACATTATTCATGGGTAGGCGTACCCTTTACAACAGTTGTGAAAACCAGGTTCCGGTATCTGGGATGTGAGGAGTTTTGTTGATAGCATGGACTCTAGCCAATAGGTGACTTCCACCACCAGTTTTTCCCCCACACACACCATTCAAGAACTACTTTGAAACCTGCAGAACTGATTTGTTTGTTCGTTTTCCCCAGAGCTCATTGCCAGAAAGGGGGGGGGGAATATATTATTTACAGAAAAAACTATCAAATTGCCTTCGCCACTCCTGAAACGTTACATGGGTCTTCACTCTCACTGGGAGTAAATCCAGGGACTCCTCGCTACAGAAACTAAATCACGGCCTTGACAGTGCCTCTTGTTTGATGTTCTGAGGATTCTGTGGCCCTTACGTGGCACATTTGTAAGCTGGGTGCACTGCCCCAAGTGGCAGGCTCTCCACAGTCCCCGATACACAAAGGTTCCCCGGACAAATTGCTTGACCCAAAATTCCGTTGTGATCGTGATCATTGACAGACAAGTAGCTATGCAAGAGAGGATGACGCCACTCAGACGGAGCCTCCCAATCTGGCCTAGGCTGGTGAACCATTCGATCAGACTGAACTTGGCCATGGCAGACTTGAAGCGCTGCCAACACGTGGGTGACTTGGCGGGCTTGTCTGCCATCTTCTTCAAGATTTGGGACTCACTGCCCTTGGAAGAAATTGAATTGAATGTCTATGAGGCCTCCTGACTTTTCAGGCTGCTGGGATCTACCCCAAAGCTCTATTGATGAGGAACGGAAGGACAGTGCTCCCATAGTAACTCCAGCATTCCAGAACCCTGTGGATTCCTGGCCAGCCTCCCCTTCCATATAAAGAGGCCCCGGCCCCATTTTTTTATCAGTGTCATGTTCTCAGTCTAGGTCTGCTGAAATACAAGCAAGATCTCACCCAGAGTGGATTCCTTCATCCATAGTCCACACAATTGTGGTCTGTCAGCTTCTGTTTAAAGGCAATGTACGCATGCTTTGGACTAATAGTGCGTGAGTTCAAATAGCAGCATTTGAAATTCAAAAAGTCAAAGTTGGAGCCTAAAATATAGTTTCTCCTTTTTTTGGTCTTTTTTTCTTTGTTTTTAATTTGCACAAAATTGAATTTTGGTTTAAGTATAATACAGTTGAGACCTTGGTATCCACTGATTTGGCATCCACTGATTTGACTCACCACTGATACAGGGGTGCCCCTTTAAATGCCTTGTAACAAGGGGGGAAAAAAGCATCAAAATCCTATTTCCTGCCTTCATGCTGTTAAACCACATGGGTTGCAAGCTTGTCGGGGTTGAAGATAGCTTTAAAGATCCACTTCCAGGTTTCTTGCTACTCCACTGTTGCCCCGGAATGCATCAGTATGCACTGAGATATATGAGGACTGCCGCTGAAACCCTAAACCTCTTCAGATGTTCGCTCCCTGTGAACACGTGAGGGACTCCCGGGATGGGTTCACAGCCCCACTGTCTACCAATGATGCATGTGAGTTAGCTCTGCTGGTCAAACATTCATTAATTATCTGCAGGACAAATGTCAAGTGCAAGGAGGGTTAGAGCCCAATCCCAGCCTACTTCCCAGCACTGATACAGCTGTGCCAAGGGGTTTGTGCTGTATCCTGCAGTGGGGGAGCAGTCACAGAGGCCTCCTCTAGGTAAGGGAATGTTTGTTCTCTTACATCGGGGCTGCAATGCGGCTGCTTTGACACTGGAAATTTAGATAGGATTGGGCACTTAGTCATGCCACAATGTTCTAGAGCAAGGGTCTCCAAACCCTGGCCCAGGGGCCAGATGTGACCCACAGCAAGCATCTTTCAGTCCCAATCAGTCCATTGCCTCAGCCTCACCAGGACTAGACACTCAGTCATATAGTATTTAGGATAATTTTATTCTGTTTTTTTCAAAGCATTTGAAGGTTCTATTAAGCACGGTATAGGGTGAAAGAAGAGAATGGAGGACATAGAAAGATGTGGTGCCTGGTGGTGACTACAGGAAGAAGTGAATAGTGACCAAAAGAGAGAGCAATGGCACAGTTGAAATCCTAGTGGCCAAACCATTAACCAGTGAAGTCCTTTTCAAGACATCCCTACTTCTGAGCCTTTGCAGTGCAACAGCCAGTCACTCTCAAGGTCTTCTGTTATGGCCGAGAGGACCTCAAAGTTGCTTTAAAATAAAAAGCACGAGTAGAAATGCAGGTATAAAATTGTGTGTTAGATGACAGATTCTTTGTGGTCCATTTCAGGGTGACAGGGTATATACAAGACCCTCTGGATCTGTTCTGTCTGGGGGGTGCGAGGTCAGAGACCTGCATTCCCATCATCCTAGTGCTCCACCTGAGACAATCGCCTCAGTTGGCTTCATGAATTGAACCAGCCCCCAAAGCCTTCACTCTGCAATGTTAGTTTTCAAACTATGTGCCTGGGAGCTCTGGGGTTCTTAGAAGCTTATTAGGGGTCCTCAGTGAGAAGATCAGCAATGATAAACAGACTTTCAAGAAAGAAAGCTTGCCTAGCCTTTCCCTTCAGCAACAGAGATAAGTGCTAGGGGATCGTTTCAGCACTTGCAAGGTGAATGTGTCTGCTTGAACCCATGCATGTTAGTTCTAGCAGATATCCCAGAATCCTGTGCAGTCCACAGGGGTTCTGGGTGGAAAGGATTCCTTGAAAGCAGACAATCTCGGCATCATTGCCGAAAGTGCGTTTCGGAAGGGGCAGAACTGTTGTCGGCACAGCTGGGAGAGTGGTGGAGGGGGATTCCGTGTGCATGGGTGAATCGGGGAAGCTCCTTTTGGTGTGCAGTGTCCCCATGGTGAGACTTCCTGCTTCTTTGAATCCAGGGGCTCACACACTCTCATAGTCACGGCGTGGGGAGTACAGGTGGACCAGCAGGCTGAATATACCTGCAAGGGGGAGAAACAAACATAAGAGGGATGGCCTTATAAGAAGTGGTCTTATATTGATTTAAGCCATTGGTTCAGCTGGCCCAGTATTTTCTACATCCCAGGCTAGAAAGGCCAGCAATGCATGCCTCTAACATGGGACTACCTGGTACTGGAACCTTATGCATGCCCCTAACATGTAACTGTACCACTCCTCATGAAGTTAGAGCCCATTTTGTGTTACATTCACCCATTTTATTTTTTTCCTAGCTTCTGGCCTCTAGGGCTTGAATACCTCTGAGCCAAACAGAAATCTTTTTTTGAACAGGCAGAAATCTTTTTGTATTTAAAAAAAACTCATGAGAGACTTCCTAGACCCCCGTTCTTCACTCCTCTCCACTTTCTCTTCCACAACGTTCCCCTCTTTGATTCCAAGGAGAGGGAGGAGGAGGAACAGCAGTGAATATGCGGCTGGGCAAGAGGGATGGCATTTGGTAGTCATAGAACTCAGGGGAAGTTAGAAGAGGTTCCCAGGCAGTTGTCTTCCTTGCCATGTATCCTTCTCCATCACCCTGTGCACTCACCAGCCAACAAGAGCATTGGAAACGCTGCCCAGGCTAGGTAGAATGACCACTGGAAAGTGAGCTGGGTGTTTGATTCCTTATTCTTCCCCCAGGATTCAGCTGTGAACACAACTACAGCTACAAAAGTGCAGAGTCCTACAAGACAGGGCAGAAGACAATCAATTAAGGGGCTGGCTCACTTGCGTGCCTGTCACTTGCTGACTGTGGCCAGCACAACTGGGTAAGAGTTGGTGATGGGACATGGCACACTGAATCAAGGTCAGCCTTGTTTCTTACCCCCTCACTCAGGCCTCAGGCCACACCAGATCTCTTCAGCTGATGATACATGCTGGTCCCATTCTGCACCCTCCCCATGCAGCCAACCTCTTTCCCCTTTAACCAATGGACCCTTACCTCCTATGAAGGCGGCAACGGCAGCAACAAAGGAGCCGGTTATGCTGCCCTGGTCACAAGGAGTGAAGGAAACAGCAACAGAAAGGACAGAGATGGTCGCAGCCAGGGAGGCCATGATCAGGAATGTGCATGTGGCTTGGATGTAATCTGCAAGTGAAGCAAGTAACACAAAGGGTTAACTGGAGATTTTCTTCTCTTCTCCAATTAAATTCACACAACAGAACCCAAATAGCTTCAATGACATGCCTGCCTTTTACATGAAGCCCCCCCTCCCAAAATCAGCCCCTTACGCCTGTTAAACAGCAACAGCTAAACTCCTATGCGCCCTTCCTCTGGTGCATGAATACAAACACACCATGCAGTGCACACATGTGCTGCAGCAGCAACAACCTGTTGTAGGACCATTTCAGGGTGTGTGTGTCTTTTTTGGCACACCTTAGGCAAATGGCCACATAAGAGTGAAAAATCAGATCCCTGCCTCAAGCAGCTTATAATTCCAGTATGGACACATGGGAAACAACAGAGTGGGGAATGAAGGGGAATGGAGCATGGGCAAATGGGAAGCATATGTGATTGTTTCAGTCACGCATACATAGCTTATGGCCTAATTCTAAGGAATTGCTGTACCAGTGGACCATGTATGTGCTATCATAAAAGAGCCATAAAGCACTTTGCAACAGTGCTTGTAGATAGCACACCAGTGGGAAGGCTAGAGCCTTCCTGTGTGCACCAGCTGTCACAGGGATGGTCACTGGACCAGGTGAATCCAGCGCAGGGGAGGAGGGAGGGGAAGGAGGGGTGGACCAGGGTGGGGGGGGGGAGGATAGAGTGGGTGGATTGGGCCTAGGAAGAGGATGGGATTGGTGGCACCAGTGCATGCCATATTGTATCCCCCTTCCTGGGCCCAATCCATCTGCATGAATCAACTCAGACTTGTGCTAGTTATATCATTGGCACAGGTTCAAGTTGACCCATACTGGCTGCTGGGGCTATGTTCCCTTACTCCGAGGAGACCTCCAGCAGCCAAAATTCCGCCATGGGATATAGCATAGTCCATGCCAGCACCACTGTATCATTGCCCAAGAATTTAATGAGGATTGGGCTGTTAAGTGACAGTGAAGAATTTAGACTAAGATCAAGTGCTAAAGGCTTCATGGGAAGCTGAGCTTTCGGGTGGGGTGGGGGGGGGGACAGGCTCAGACAATCATCTCAGCTTGGTCCAGGTCTGTGAATAAATAGCCACTCAGGTGGTCGCCTGTGATGAATAAGAATTGCCTCCAAGCAACCACACTTTGAAAATGTGGTTCCTCCTTTTCTTTCTGGTCATTGATGTCCCACAGATGACTGGCATATGTATGCACATGTACAGGTGAGTTAGAAATCATTTGCAGGGGCTAGTAACTAGTTGCAGGGGCTAGTAACCAGTTGGGGGGGCTATTAGCAATGTTTTACCCACCGCCCCCACTAGAATAATTTTGCTGTGTTTGGTGTCATGGTGCTGCATTCCTTACCGTAAATCTCAGATGGCACAAAACACTTCCCATCTCGGCAGACTTGCCAGAGGCCACTGTGTGTTATGTCCCTCGGACCGTAGGCCACGAGCCAGTAATCTGTAGTCAGAGCCATCAACAGAAAGACAATGCTGACGGAAGCTACCAGCATGCTGAAAAATTTATAGGCTCTCATCCTCTTGACGGTACAGCTGAGTTTCACCAGTGACGTTTCAATTGGCTGTCTGCCTGGTACCATAATGGAAAAAGTGAAAGGGTGGGATTTAATGTATGGAGGGGGGATGTTCTGACATTACAATGGGTGCAAATCCAAGGGGGTATGAACAATGTGGGAGGTGCTAGTTGATCCAGTCACTCTAGGCCAGGGATGTCAAATGTATTTCATACTGAGGGCCAAAGTTAGCATTCATGGTGCCTGCTGAGGGACCCAGGTAACATCATGAAGCAGGAAATGACATCGTTTAGCAGATGATGGCCAGAAATAAGCACTTTGTTCCCATATAGAAACTCATTTAGCTGCAAATGAAATGACAGAAGAGAAAATGCGCAAATCTTGTTCATATTTTCAAGAGATAGATAGATAGATAGATAGATAGATAGATAGATAGATAGATAGATAGATAGATAGATAGATAGATAGATAGATAGATAGATTAAGCAGGGCTGTATCCAGGGGTTACAGCAGTTAGCAGACAAGCAGTGTGCTTCACCTCAAGCCACTTCCTGGAGCTTTTGTTCACGCCTTTGATGTCTCCATGATCTCAACGGAAGCCTGGTCTACGTGCAGCAGAACTGAACACAAGAAACCGATGCTCCCTGAGTCAGGCTCCTGGTCTGTCTCACTAATCATGGCCACCCCAGGCTGGCAGCAGAGTTTCAGACAGGGGAGTTTCTTTCTTTCCCAGCCCTACTTGGAGATTTCAGAGACCGAAGTCAGGACTTTTGGGACTTTTCCCTAGACCTCACCACTTTAAACAGCAGGTGGAGGGGAATCCCATTTTGGATTGCTCCCTTTGTGTGTATGGCTCCCAGCAAGCAGTAAACCAGCATAGCAGGCAAAGATCTCTTGTGAATTGATCTTTAGCCTTCAGTGCCTTGCATACCGCCTTGCCCTATCCAGGGGTCATTCTCTTTAGTCCACCTGCTTTTATGGTCATCCTCCTTCAAAGACCCTGCATTTCTTTTCCTCTTGGACTCTGTTTGAAACTTCACCCTGGAATACTGCCAGATAGGGCTGAAAGAGGCAGGTGGCAGGCACTTAAATGCTGAGCACCAGGTTGCCAGTTTACAACCCAGAGAACCGTTCTGGCAGCCCTGCAGCTAGAGAAAAGGATAGAGACAACCACGTCTCCTTCCCCACTCCCCCTCAAGTCCAGTCACCCTCCTCCTATCTATTGGGGGGGGGGGATGGCAATGCTGTCTGCTCCTGTAGGTAAGAGCAAAAGATGGGAGGCAGATGGAAAGGAGGTTCAATGCAGATTGCTCATTGCAACAGGGGCAGTTGATGAGACACCTCCCAGGCATGACACCCCCAGTCCCCCTTAGCTACACTAGTGCTCTGTTGCATCTGAGATTATATGGGGAATCTGGCAAGCAGAGCTTCTCTCCCTTCTGAAGACAAGCTGCCTGCAGACGTTGTATAGTTCTTGTACACAGCTATTAAACATGGAACAGCCCTGTCCTCCTTTATGTCTGATCACCTGGGGGGGGGGGGGAAGAGATGGCATGGCTGTATTTTTCTTCATGACTGCAGGGCTGCTGAAGATAGAAGAGAATCTTCCCGAATACAATCTGGGAACCCTGGTCAATAACATTGTGAGTATGCAAAACATTTCCTTGTTGTAATCCTTACAAGAACCCTGTGTGGTAAGCATTTAATGTTCCCATACTGCAGATGAGGAAGACTGAGGCAGAGTGTTTCTGATTCAAACCAGGGATTCAAGCTAGGGAAGTTCTGTTTCGTAGTGCAATCTCTCAACCAATTCACTACACCAGCTGTCACACCTGAGCTCAGTATCAGGAATCAGGCATACATACTTGTCATTATGCCCTAGTTCATCCCAAGCGGATTGCTGACATGGAGTTTTCCCACCCCCAGCATCTGTCTGTCCTAGAGGAGGACCAGCATGTTTCCATCCTTACCTGGATCCCTCTGCAGAAAGAGTCAGATGCTGACACTGCGAGCCTTAGAGCAGGAAGTTGCGTGTGGGGAGCAAGTAGTCTTTGCAGAAGAAAGGGGTGGTCTTTGGGGGGGGGCAGGACACAGTTGTGGTTGCAGAAGATGAAACAGAAGGTGCGAGTGAGGCTTGGTTTAGCCTCCACAATGCCAGTTGACCTTCTTGTCCAATCTATCTCAGCTTTTATTTTAGTTGTTCTCTGCAGACTCTTTCTTTTGCCTCTTCTTCCTGTGGTTGGCTCCCCCCTCCTGCCACGTCATTCTGCCCCACTACTGCAGCCTTTTTCGAAATACCTATCCCCAAAAAACATGAGGGGCAGATGTATGTGCCTGTGGCTTCTGTGGGATGAAGCTGTTATCTCACATCTTCTTGTCAAAGATAACTGCCTGTTCCTGCAGCCAGAGTTGCCAACTTTTTTTACAGGCCATGTTTCTATACCTTTAGCAGTCACCTGGCACCCTGACTGACATGGAAACAGGAAGAATGTCACCAGCTCAGTGTCAGGGTCTCTTGAAGGTGTAGGAGTGGAAGCAGTCTGAAAATCTCTTCAGTGGCCATTGGCAAACTTGCATTCATGTGATGGGGTAAACTGGTGCATGTAGTGGCTAGAGTGTTGGACTAGGTTCAAAGAGTCAAAGAGACCCAAGCTTAAAGTTTCCTCTTAGCTAGGAATCCCAAGTCCCCTAAAAGCAGAGTTACCAGAAGAGTTTTTCAGCTATTTCCAATTGCTGTTCCCCAAATTCCCACAGCACACCTGTGGACCTTTCGTGGCACACCAATGTGCTGCAGCACACCAGTTGAAAATTGCTGTTCCAAATGCTGAAGTTTCAAGTTTTTCATTATCTGTTGAAAAATAACAGACCTTTATGAATATCTGCAAACAGAAACCTTCAATGTTATGTTTTCATTGTGTTATGGGCTGGGGGATCTCAAGGGTGGACAGAAGAGGGTGTGGGGCCAGCCCCTCCTGACATATGAGACAGCATGCTAACTGCTAACATGTGCCATCCTCTGCTTCTCCCATGTTCCAATACTCTCTAGCTCAGCCATTTTCAACCACTGTGCCGTGGCACACTGGTGTGCCACGACTAATCTGCAGGTGTGATGCATACGTTCGAGGGACGGTCATATCTTAGTTGAGCCAATGGGGATATAAGCTCCCCATCAGCAGCATGGTGTGCCTTGTCAATTGTCAAAAAACTGATGGTGTGCCTTGATAATTTTAATAACTTGTCAGTGTGCCATGATATGAAAATAGCTGCTCTAGCTCATCACTCTCCTCCCCTCCACATTTCCTCTTCCTCTGTGCCCCCTCTTCTTTTTTCAATCCAAGAAGTGGAAGGAACTGTGGAGGTAAATAGAAGGACAGAGATAGGTGCCCCCACTAATCTCTGAGGCAACCATTTTAGTTGCCTCAGGCCAGCCCTGAGAGAGCACCCCATTATGGGCAAACATGGGGGGTATCAATCTTTTTAATCCACCAGTCATTTAGGACTCCAGCATACCCTTGCTGGGTGGCCTCTTTGTTTGTTTGTGAAACAGCCATTGCTTCCTGTCTCCTTTACTTGATCCTGGGAATACTTCTCAGTAATCCCAAAAAAGAGGGGGGGGGGGAGGAGAAGAAGACAGTACCACAAACCAGACATGGAAAATTTGATATGAATTTATTACAACCATTGGAATTTTCAAGAGAGGGAGGGAGGGAGAGAGAAACTTTCAGAAAACTTTTTCTTTCAACACAAGGAAAACTCTGGGATAGAGAACTCTACAAATGGATAGTACAATACAGAAGGAAAGGAAACGGCTGTGGTGGTAAAATGGAGGTTGCCCCCAGCTTTCTTTATTAGAAACATAAAGGAGCACTGCTAGGCAGGAGGCAACCTCCAAAGCCCACATGGAATGCTGCACACCTCATTTTGCAACTGTTTCTGCGTGGAAACAAACAGATGTCAATCTCACAGGAAACCACTGTTATCGTCGATACCACGTCCAGCAAGTCATTGCTCAGACACTGGAAGTGACCTATTTCTTTATATGGACATTGGACAGCTGTAGGGAGAGATTAAGCTAAGAAGGTTGGTCCTGGGCAGACAGAGACCTGGACCCAGTTTGTAAGGCAAGGGAGTTGGAAGTGGTTAGGAGATTGCCACCCTTGCCCACAGCATTTGCTTTCTTTTTGCTTGTCCCACTATCATCACTAGCAAAACAAGTTCTGCAGGTTTTGGAAACTCAAAAACCAAACAAACAAAACCTACAAAATCTGTTTGGCCAGTGATGTGGGATATTAGTTCACCTTCATTCAACTCTCTGGAACACAACACTTAGGCCCTGATCCTATGCCCAGCCAGTGCCAGTGGCCATTGCGCTGCCCCAGCAACTGCCATCACAAAAGTGCCACAACGCACTCTGGCACCAGTGGTAAGGATGCTGGGCTGGGGCTGAGGCCAGCACCAGTCAGTGCTGGACCTCGGTGCCGGGACGATGCCTCCTCTGAATGGCCAGTGGTAAGTTGCAAGGTGGCAAGGCTTTTGGGGGCAGGGGAGAGCAGGGGGAGGGTGACACTGAGTGGAGCCCGAGGGGAGAATTGGGCCCAGGGGGGTAGGGATGGCAACATAATATGCTGCCTAATCCTATGCCCCCTCCTGTGCCCAGAAGCCCAACATGGGCCTCCTTGGTTCTGCAGCAGCTCAAGAGCAGCTCAAGAGCAGTTCAGGAGCTGGCACAGTTCTGAGGAGATTCATTGGGGCCACTAGGGGCCCTTTACTCAGGAGACTCCAGCAGCTACCCCAGGCCCATGGGATACAGCGCAGCCACTTCTGCGCCACTGTACTGCTGGGTGTTGGAGCAGCTTAAGATTGGGCTAACAGCTTTTGAAGCTCTACTAAGAAAAGTGGGAAAAAATGCACACTCCAGGTTTCTTATCCCAACAGGCAGCTGCAAGAAAGTATACAGTATATATATGTTTATATAGATACACACACATACAGCAGCAATGCAATCAGAACTCAGAGAGAGGTTTTGTTGAAACAGATGGAAGCGGACGGCAAGCGATTTCTTGCAGGGCTGGCAGCTGCTTCCGGGGGCAAGGAGACCGACAGCCCCACAGCAGCACTGTCTCCAGCTGCGGCCTCTGGCAATCCCCCTTCTAGGGAGGTTTCGGCGCTTTGCCATTCGTTTCTGCGTGCCAGATACAAGAGGTGCATAATGAGACTGAGGAAACCTGTAGGAAGAAAAAGAGAAGGCAAGAGGCTCTGACATTTTGGTCCTCACCTTTCCTTTCCAAAGCTCCGTGGGGCAGCATGTACATCCCCATCATTTATTGCCATGACTATTCTGAGAGGAGGTAAGTCAGGAGATATGATGACTGGGGCTGAGGGCTTAGGAAGGATTCATTTGTAGTTTGTGCTGAATTTTCCTTGCCAGTTTGTGTGCAAAAAGTGCTCCTGGGCCAAAATGCCTCCACCCAGATAGCTGTTCTGGGGTTGCAAAGACCACTTCCAGTCCACTTCCTTCTATAATCTCACCTGTTTGTGACTGGGTGACATGGGGACAGGGAGAGGTGCTAATCCAAATCTCCCTTCACTAACATTAAAAATATGAGCATTTAGATAACACATGTAGGTGATATTCATGGATCAAATTTGGCAGGCCAGTATTGTGCTGGCTTTAGGAGAGAAGGATGGCTAGGAAGCTGCCACTCCCACTGCCACCTGGAGTGATTGACTTAACTCATTTCACCTTGCCACATGGTGTGGGAAAACATCCCTCTGGCATATGCCCCACGGTTAAGGTTCATCTTACCATCCTTGCTGGTTCCCAAAATCTGCCCCCCTCAAGCATCCGATTCAACTTGCATTACAGGCGAGATTGTCCCTGAGAGCATGAAAACTCACCATTTGTGATATAGAGGGTGAAGACCAAGCAAGCGAGGCCGAAACTCCACATGACACGAAGGTGTCCAGCAGAGCTCATCTCTTTCTGACCCATGTCCACCATGGTGGACAAGGCAATGGTGGCGAATCCGAGGGCACCTGTTGCGGATGAACACAAGTGCATGCTGAGTTTCATGTTTTATTCCTCCATTGACAGGTTTTTAGTGCCTAATCCTCTCTCATTCCAATACTCTTCCCAGAGGAAGACCGCATACCTGTGGTGAAACTTGCTGCCGAGGAAACCAACATGCCAGAGAATCCTTTGTAGGGGCTGAAGCATGGACTGGAGACAAACAAGGAGATTGCAGCGATGAAGCCAGCCAGAATTAGAAGGATTCTTGCAGCTGCCATGTAATCTGCCAGGGAGATAGACTGTGTTATTGATTTTGATAATTGTTTAGCCTGCTCCATCAGGAGGGTGTCAATCCTGATGACCCAATCAGGAAAACAAGCCAGTGGAAAAGACAAGTTAAAAGGCTGAAATATGGACATTGGAAAACCAACCCAAATTACATTGTCTTTCTGGAAATACCAAGGGCTGCACATGAATCACATAGTCGTCTGTGGAATTCATTGTCACAAGATGTGAATGGCTTTAAAAGGGGATGAGACAAAGTCATGGAGTACCAGCAACATACCTGGGGGAGCTCACAAGTGCAAATGACCCCAGGTGGCAGGGCTGGGGGGCAGTGCTCCCCAGATGTGCCACCCCAAGGGTCACCTACACCTGCTGCCTCCCCATCTGGAGGTTTTCTGAGGGCTGGAGAGGCTGTACGTGGCCTCCCCAGCCCTCAGAAGATCTTCTAAGACCTCCAGTAGGCCTTTAAACATCATTTCCTGTTTTCTCCAAGAAACCAGAAGTGGAATTTTAAGGCCTCTGGACATGACCAGTGGGGGACATTATCTTTGGTTGGGTGGGGCAGCATTTTGTGGTCCTGACCCCAGGTGACACAGGGAGCAGGGTTGCCACTGTGGAGGACTGATCTGTCATGGCTACTAGTCATGTGCTACCTCTGGGTTCAGCAGTAGCAGTATGCCTCTGAGTACCAGCTGCAGGGGAGCAATAGTGGGAGAAAAATGTGCAGCCTTCTCCAGCTGTGGGATTCCCAGAGGCAACTGATGGGCCACTGTGGGAAACAGGATGCTGAACTACGTACATGGGCCTTTGGCTTGAACCAGCAGGGATGTTCTAATGCAGGGGTGTCAAACATAAGGCCCGCAGGCCAAATGCAGCCCCCGGAAGCAATTTAGCCAGGCTCCATTATAATTGGTCTCTCTCAGCTTGATATTTGGGCTCTCCCATATCTTGAAAATATGAACAAGATTTGCACATTTTCTCTTCTGTCATTTTCAACTAATGAGTTTCTTTGTGAGATCAAAGTTGGCTTATTTATGGCTATTGTCTGCTTAATGACATCACTTTCTGCTTAATGATGTCACTTGGGGCCCTTGGCAGGCACCGTGAATGCTAACTTTGGTTCTCTGTATGAAACGAATTTGACATCCCTGTTCTAATGTTCACTGTAGACCTGCTAGGGCTGGGCTGTGGACAGCAGCAGCCACAGAAGTTCAAAGGTTGAGACCAGGAGAATCAGGAACGAAAGCCCAGAATCAAAGCAGGAACCAAGATGGACAAGAAAGCAAGGGTCAGACATCCAAACCAGGAGTCAGTGAAGGGTGAGTAAAGAGGCAAGGAGACCTGGTTGCTCAGGCCCTGGCCAGACAAGAAGCCCTTATGGCCCTTTCTGCCCAGCAGGGTTGGGGTAATATAACCAGTGGCATCACTAGGGTTTGCATTACCCTGTGCCGGAAGCCAGCGCATCACCCCCATGATGGACCTCCTCCCATTGGAGTGGGTGGGGCAATACTCCTGGCGGTGGGCATGGTGATGCACCATTGCCCTGCTCCTGTGCATTTTTTGGCTATAACTTTTGATAGAATAGATATATTTCAATGTGGTTTATTTAATTGGATTCTACATGAAATTACACATCAATTGATATATAACATGATGGTATTATTCAAAAATACCAAGATTTTAAAAATTTTGACCAATAATGGTGTCACCCCCATGTGTATCACCCAGTGTGGCCTGCACCCCCCCCCAGTGATGTTGCTAACTATAACTGAGCCAAGCCAGGAATGTGAGTGTGTCTGGGTGGGTGGGGGGAAGAGGGCCAGGAGCCCAGCACTCTGGTGGCCCTTACTAGTGTCATGGCTCAGCTGACTGCAGGCAAGCTGGTTGCAATGCCTTCCTTCGGGGCTAATCATCATGCCGGTCTCTGGGATGATGATTTCCAGCCAGGAGGGGCTAAGCAGGGAGATGGCCAGGAGCAAGAAGCTGATGAAGTTGCAGGCCACTATGGCAGCTCTGTAGGGTGTTTTCCTTTGGATCCACTGGGAGGTGTGGGATGAATACATCTTGGCTGAGAGAGAGAGAAGATCTTGCAGGCAACTACCAGGAGGAAATCAACAACCCCTTTGCTCCCCACATGCTTGCGTGATTGGAAGCTGTTCGCCTCTGAAACAGTGACCAAAGAAATGGACTGAGACCTGTGGCCCCCCCAAGTCACTTTACAACCATTCAGACAGCCAATATCTCCATAAAACTGCTAGAATGTTCTGACATGGAAACTTCCTTTCTTCATCTATGCTTGGGGAGTGGTACAGTGTGTGTGGCATGGAAAAGTCACACACCTGTTTGACCCCTCTGTTAAAATACATTAAAACATAGTGCCTGTGGGCCAAATGTGACCCCCCGAAGCAATTTATCTGCCCCCCCCATTTTAATTGGGCTCTCCCAGCTTAATAAATGGGCTCCTCATATTCTGAAAATATGTACAACATTTGCACATTTTCTCTTGTCATTTGCAGCGAATGAATTTCGATGTGAGAACAAAAGTGCTTATTTCTGGCCATCATCTGTTTAGTGATGTCACTTTCTGCTTAATGATGTCACTTTCTGCTTAATGATGTCACTTCCCGCACTCAGCAGTCTCCATGAATGCTAACTTTGGCCCTCTGTATGAAATGAGTTTGACACCCCTGTGTTAAAAAGTTTTGAGGCCAGTCATGGGTGCCAAAGAGCAGAGATTTTCAATCTTTTTTTAAGCTCATGGCACACTGACAAGGCACACCATCAGGTTTTTGACAGTGGACAAGGCACACCATGCTACCAAGGGGGGGGCTCACATCCCGCATTGGCCCTACTAATAAATGATCTTCTCCCGAATTCCTGTGGCACACCTGTGGACCACTTGCGGCACACCAATGTGCCACAGCGCAGTGGCTGAAAATGGGTGCCAAAGAGGGAAGGGGGAGTTGTCCCTCCTTGTGCTTCAGCTTATGTGCAGTTATTCCTCAGGAGCACCTCTATGTTAGTATAGGATTTAGAGTTCCTCTTGTGAAGGAACCTGAGGTAAAATATTTTCAGCAGAGACAATACAACATGTTATCTATATGTTCAGACATGTTAATTGTTAAAATCTCCTCAGACACTCTGTGAAAAATCAGTTTACAAGGCGGGATTTTGAGCTCCCCTGGTGAAGGAACCTGAGGTAAAATGGTTTCAGCAGAGACAATACAACATCATACCACATTATCTATATGTTCAGATGCATTCATGGTTAAAACATCCTCAGACACCCTGTGAAAAGTCAGTGTATGAGGGGGGGATTTATTGCTGCCCTTGTGAAGGAACCTAAGATGGTTTCAGCAGAGACACTACAGCATTACACCATGTTATCTATATGTTCAGACGTGTTAATGGTTAAAAACTCCTCAGATACCCTGTGAAAAATCAGTGTATGAGGGGGGATTTAGTGCTCCCCTTATGAAGGAACCTAAGATGGTGTCAGCAGAGACACTACAGCATTACACCATGTTATCTATATGTTCAGACGTGTTAATGGTTAAAATCTCCTCAGACAGCCTGTGAAAAATCAGTGTATGAGGGGGAGAGGTCCCTTGTAAAGGAACCTGAGGTAAAATGGTTTCAGCAGAGACACTACAACATCAGTGTATGAGGGGGAGAGGTCCCTTGTAAAGGAACCTGAGGTAAAATGGTTTCAGCAGAGACACTACAACATTATACCATGTTATCTATATGTTCAGATGTGCATGGTTAAAATCTCCTCAAACATCCTGTGAAAAATAAAAGGGGGGGGGATACTGGTGCATAAAAGATTTAATCTGCTTCATGAAGGTTTCCTGCTTAAAGTCAACTGGAAGAGTGGCCATATTTGGACATAGTAGCTTCTGAGGGCAGGGTATAAACGGCAGAAAGAGGATAAGGTCAGGGTCTCAGAGTCCATTCCTATGCATGTCTACTCAGAAGTAAGTCTCATTATAGTCAATGGGGCTTACTCCCAGGGAAGCGTGGATAGGATTGTAAGTCTGTCTAAAAGCCTCTCGAGGTGTTCCAGGTATTTCCGTAACCAGAATCTTTCACATTCCGTGAAAAAGGACAGAGTGACATGACAAGATGGTGTAAATGGCTAATAGATTTTCTGAACAGACAAGACAGTGTTAGCCAAATTGCTAAAGCCTATAGGGCAAGGGTGTCAAATTTGTTTCATACAGAGGTCCCAAGTTATCATTCATGGTGTCTGCTAAGGTCCGGTAGTGACATCATTAAACAGAACGTGACATCATTAAGCAGAAAATGACATCATTAAGCAGATGATGGCCAGAAATAAGCACTTTTGCTTTCATATCGAAACTTATTTGCTGCAAATGGCAGAAAAGAAAATATGTAAATAATGTACACATTTTTGAGATATGAGACAGCCCATATATCAAGCTGAGAGAGCCCAATTATAATGGCGGCTGGATGAATTCTGAGAGTCACATTCTGCTCACATGCCTTATGTTTGACACCCCTGCTGTAGGGAGCTTGTGGTTCATCCTGGTGCAACAAAATAAAAAATAAAAAAATGTAACAGGTTTGAATTTTAGAACACATCCACATTTATTCTGCAGGGGACAATATTGCACAATGGGCAAGCAAGCAGGCTTCTGCCCCTTCTGGGGCAAGGCTTCAGTATTTATACAGTGAGGCATGCAAGCAAGCAAGGTCCTGCCCCCTTGGGGCATGCATCATGGTGCTAATGTTCCTGTGGGGCAAGAAACCAGGGTCAATCTCACAGGCAACTACTGTTATCATTCATACCATGTCCAGCAAGTCATTGCTCAGACACAGGAGGTGACATATTTCTTTATATGGACATTGCACAGCACTAGGAAGAGATCAAGCTAAGAAGGCAGCAATTTTCAACCTTTTCCATCTTGTGGCTCACTGACAGGGCACTAAAATTTTCAAGGCATACCATCAGGTTTCTGACAATTCATAAGGCACACCATGCTGTCAGTGGGCTCATATCCCCCATTGTCCCTACTAATAAATGACCTTGCCCCAAATTTGTGTGGCACACCTGTGGACCACTCGTGGCACATCAATGTGCCATGGCACAATGGTTGAAAATGGATCCAGACCAAAGGGTGTGAACTGCAGACCTGGGTTTTGATAGAAGAACTGTGTGGTGTATTGAAAGTCAATAAGCCGCCATCATTGGTGACAGTGGCCATGTGCCCAAGGTTCTGTCCTTGAAAAAGAGCCCTGTGATCAGCCGCTAACACAGTAACCTGTCTCTATCTACAATGTAGAACACCAATAGCCATGTCACAGCCCGATCCTATCCACGCTTTCCTGGGAGTAAGCCTCATTGACTCAAATGGGACTTTCTTCTAAGTTGACATGCACAGAATTGGGCTCTTAGTTTCATTGTAAATATACTGAATTCCAGACCGGATCCAATAAGTTGTGATTGAGACATGGCCAGTGAACTTTTACTGTATAACAATTTCAAACCCATCAAAATACAGTGAACATCAGAGAATCAATATATGTGTACAGTGACCAAAGTGGATGCTTGTGGGATGGGAAGATGTGACATTTCGTGCATGCTTCAGACAATTTGGTCAGAACCCTGGAAATTGCTCTTCTTTTCTTTTCCTCCATGTTGTCTGTTCTTCCCATGTTATTGCTTCTCTCCATGGCACACAGACTGGGGAAGGCCTGCTTTTTCCATTGTTCATAAGTCTTCAAAAGAACATCTGAACCTTGTGTTACTTCCACCAGGTATCACACTGTGGAATTTGTTGCATTCCAGGCAAAGGAGGTTTGAGAAGGGTTTCATAGGAAGTTTAAAGGAACAACAACAACAACAACAAGAAGTTCGCTGGTTTCAATCCTGAAAATCTTCTGACCTTTTTTCTCCTCTGCTCCACAGGAAATCCACAGACAAAGATCAACACACAGTGGATATGTTTGACATGGTTACACATTCCTAAGGGAAGTTGTTAGGTAAACTATAATATTGCACACACACACACATCATCATCATCAATTATGTTCCTTCAATTTCAGACCCCTAAGAAATGAACCTGATTCACTCCGTCCACATAAGCATAAAACAGGCAAGAGCCCTCTCTGTTGTCTTCAGATGTGCAACACCCCAAATCTTCTCTCATCACCCTGTGCCACTGACTGCTTTCCTTCATCCTCTGGATTGGATGATGAGCCACTTATGGAGCCACTTATGGTTGACAGGCTCATACTTTCATTATCGGAAAAGCTGAGTCTCTGTATCGGCGAATGAGAATGTGCCATCAGCCCGAGGAGACCTGTAGGGAGAGGACAGAGTGGATTTAAAGGGCTATGCAACATATTTAGTGCCTAATCCTGAAGGGTGGCCCAACTATGAGGCTGTCTGAGACTGCTGCCTTAGGCAGAATTGCTTGGAGATTCTTCCCACTTGTCTTCCATTCCACCTCCTCCTCCTCCTCCTCCTCCTCCTCTCACTCCCTGGGTTGAAAAAAGAAGAGGGGAATGGAAGAGAAAAGGGCATGTGGTGGATTGGAGAGTGGGACATGTGAAAGGGAGGTCAAGGGGGTAATTTGTACCTGGGCCCAGGGTCATAAAGGGGGTCCAGGAGCCAAAGGAGGGGGGCACAGATATTTTCTGGGATCTTACATTTTCTCATCTCACCCAAACTCACTGACTTGTGGAATGCCGGGCGCGCAGTGGCAGTTGCTGCCACAAGCTATATCTGCTGTTATATGGTAGTGTTTTTGTGTGAACAGCCTATTGTGTTATTCCTGCTTCAGGCAGGGATGGGAGCCAGAGATAACAGCCCCCATCAAGACATAATACACTGTCTTCCGACTAGGCTCCATCCCCTACCAAACTGCCCGTAGCATTCCTCATTCTCACCACTTAAAATGAAGAAGGGGCACGAAGACCAGGCGAAGTAGAAAGCCCAATGGTATGTGATCCGGGTTGTTTTGGTATTTCCATGCATGGCAACGCGAATGGTGTAAACGCTCATTGCTAAAAACACCAAGGAGGCTGGGGAAGACAGTAAAAGACCATCAGTGCACCCCTTCTGGAAGGTGCATGAAAGAAAGCAGAGGTTCACAGGCTCTGCCAACTAGGCTGCATCCCCTACCAAGCTGCCCACAGCATTCCTACTTAAAATGAGGAAGGGGAACAAAGGCAAGGGTGGCACAACCCAAGAATGCCACCTGAAGCCATCTTAAATCTTCTGCCTTGTGCTACAAAAAGAAACAAACCAAAATCTTTATACCATGCTCCTTGCACACTGCCACCGAACATGGAAGTGCGGGACTTTGAGTTTCATTTACAGGAACAGCACAATGTGTGACATAGCATGGGTCTATTCTGTAGGATTTTTGAATGCTACAGTTGTACCTGTGAGAAATGAGCCCATTGCAGAAACCAGGTACCGATACACTGCGTATCTGGAGAAGTAGCGGTAGGTGAAGATCATGAATGAAGACGCGACAAAGGCACAGAAGAGGGCAAGAACGAGCAGGGCTTTGGCACTCCGAACATTGGCTGTTGTGAGGGAGTAAACAAAGATTTTTCTTAGGAGCCAAGGTGGTGGTGGTGGTGGTGGTGCCCCTCCCCTCACAAAGACTTATTGGCTTCTAATGTGTGCTTGGAATGCCACTTCCAACAGGGGGGTTCAGGGGCATCTAAAGGGATGGCAGACATAAATGAGGGCAGGTGTCTCTCACGTGAGATGGCAATGATGCTGGTGCACATCAGCTTGGTACAGACTTTCCAGATGCCACTGAAGTAGTTCTGATTGCGTGCTTCCACAAAAATCCAGTGGTGGTCCATGACAGCTGTAATAAGCGTCAAAAGACTGAAGATTGTCATCCACGTGGCTGCAACTTCACTCCACCCCATTGCTCAGTCCAAAGGTTTGGGCCTCCTCTTGTTTATGGTGGCTTCTCTTACAGAAAGCCCATTTTACATGCTGAAGATCAGCGGCCGTCCCATGAGGTCTCCAGAATCCCACCCACCCTGGAACGTAAACCGTAAAACATGTAGTCAGTTCAGAACTTGTTCAGAACCCCCAAATCTCTCCTCTCTGACTCTTCTGTCCATTCCGAGTTCCATCAGCTGATTCTTGATGACAGGTCACTGCCACAGACCATTCTGCAGTCAACAATAGGGAAGCTGTTGGCTAGGCAAGGCCTGTCTTGGTCAAACAAGTAGAGCTGAAGAGAAAGGGTTCAAATGTCTGAAATATCACAGATTTTCCCATTTTGCCACTCAGATTCCAAATGGGAGATTTTAAAATGTTTAGGAAAGAAATCTAGGGAGATTTTGGAGAGGGAACTCATTTTGGTTCTACTGTAGAGGCTGTCAGGAGCTCTATGCCTGATTTAGGATCTCACACAGATTCTGGCATGGCCAGGTCCCCATGTGAACAAAGAACACACTCCAGAATGTGTTCCAATGGCTTTTGGGATAC
Organism: Tiliqua scincoides; assembly: GCF_035046505.1. Taxonomy (NCBI): domain Eukaryota; kingdom Metazoa; phylum Chordata; class Lepidosauria; order Squamata; family Scincidae; genus Tiliqua; species Tiliqua scincoides. The sequence continues at coordinate 22,716,332 of NC_089830.1, read as the reverse complement.
ATCCACAGTTTATATAGAAATATCAGTCCTGTGCCCACTGAGGACAACAAAACAAATATCATCCAACCCTCTCCCCCAGGACCCTTGAGCCAGTTGTAGAGCCAGAATAATTGGGGTCCAGTCCAACCATCACTAGGGCTGCCAAGTGATGAATACATTTAAAACCTTGAGATTTCTGAAGTGGAGCTTGATGATGTCACACGGGAGGACAATTTACAGGGAGGAATCTGCTATGGGAGCAGAATCCAGTGGCAAAGAGGCAGAGCTCAGAGTACCCCTCCCCCATGGCTTAAGATTGATTGTTTAAAGAATTTCTACCCTGCCTTTCTCCTGGGAAGGACAATCAAGGTGACTAGATTAAACATTATGTCCTGTCTGACAAAGAAAATCCTGGAGCAACAGAGTAATTGACAGTAACCTGGCAATTACTGCTGCCATAAGGCTGGTGATTTCCCCCTCAGTCCCCTTCAACACACATGTCAGTAGGAGTTAAGTCCTTCCTTGATCACCACTTTTGTGTATTTTCAAGGGAAACGGCACAATTTATGTGCTTTAGTGCTGAAGCCACATGGATGTATTTTGGGAATCTGCTCTTCCCTTGATACTTGGATAAATGGAAGCCCACACACCAGATTACACAGGTCTACAAAATTGAGGATCGGAAAAGTTTTTCCCAAACTTTATGATGGTTTGATATGAATTTAGGGTGCCGATTCCAAAAATGGCATCTGTTTTGCCCTATCAAGTCATGGTGGAGGCTTCCTCATTAGGAAGCTGCTTGAATCATTCACTAATGAGGCTAATCTCCAAAACTAGACTTGATAGGGCAAAACAGATGCCATTTTTGGAATCGGCACCCCAAATATACCCAGGAATTGGTGTAATGTTTAAGGAAGCAAAATGTGTGTTGGCCTGTGTTATTGGCCTCCAGTTATGCAAACAAGATCCTGGAGTTCTGTCTGAACTAGACTGCGTAATTGATGTTTCCGTACCAGTAGGACACAAGATTAAATTAGCTGTAGGGTGCTGTGGACACTGATGCCACCGTATGAATAAATGAATGAATGCAACACCTACTGCGACTTGGTGTCACATGCATAGAATTAAGAATTAAGTGCAGGATTACCTTTTATGCCTGCTGAGCTGGGTTTGCATCTGCCTCCAGAGACCAGTGCTTCCTCTCCCAGTGGCGCAAAAGTGCTTTACAGAACTCTTGCAACACTGGTGGGCCAGCACAAGGGACTTGCACCAGCCCATTCTACTCTCTCGATCGCTCCCATAATTTTATAAACATCCACCATGTCCCCATTCCCACACTTTCAGTTGTCTTTTTTTCTTGTTCTAAACTAAAGAGCCCCTAAATGCTTTAGCTTTTTTGTCATGAGAAAATGATCATTCTTCTGGATAATGTTGGGTGCCCTTTTCCCTCTGCCCCTCAAGGGGACACAGTTTTGAAACCTCCACGTTTCTGGTGTGGTTCTTGTACCCTCATGCCTTATATTAAGTGAACCAACTTTCTTTTGTCTCTTTTCAAAATCAATACAAGGCAAGCCAAGACTTGTAAATATGGAACAAATCAATATATTATAGGCAGAGAAAATATCAGGACAACTTTTCAACTTATGCATCAGCATAAGAAACATCTATCAGTGGAAGCCGAGGGATTGTGCAATGGAAGGCATCTCCTTGGCAAATTGCTGTTTTCAGCCTCTTTGGTTGATGACAAGACCCTTTGGCAGCATGTTGGAAAGGCAGGAGTGTGTTGAGTTGTGGCACCAAAAAATTGCATCCAAAAAAGACATCCTGTTGGCATCCATGTCCTTTCCTTTTCATGCCGTTTTTATCCCTCCTCCCCTTCCATCCAAGGAGAGCGCTATGGTCCCACATATCCACAGAGGAACAAAATCAGAAATCCATGGGGATTTGACACGTTGACATAATAGATTTTACATGGATTCCTTTGCGGGTATTTCCTTTGGGACAGTCTTGTATTTGAATCCTTGTACACGCACCCACTACTCGGGTACCACCTGCTTTATAAAGTCTGTGTTCCCACTCACAGTTAAGGACCGTTCCTTCTTCACCTGGCCCATGTGACACTTGGAACGTACCTTGATGGTACCATTAAGTGATATCAAGACATACAGGAGTCCTGCCAGGAAAAACCAAGCTATTAGTATAGACGGGAAGAATCTCAGCTCCAGCTTGAGATACAGATGGGTTCTGGAATGCATAGGATTGGGCTGCAAGCCCCATTAACTATCATGGTTAAAAGCATATACATAGTAGCCTGTTAAAAGTACAGATCTATCATATTTCCCCAAATGCAGTCACATACGATGGAGCTTGAAGTCTAATATATTAAAAATAGAATATACGAGGGTCGCCCAGAAAGTAATGCACCACATTTTTTTCCTCAGCCTACAGTAATGGTACAAATGCGAAACTTTAGATATACATTATTTGAATTTTCAGGAGTGCGCACACAAATTTTTGGTTTCTTCAGACAGATAGCGTAGCTGCAGCAGTGTTTCGAAATGGCTAAGTGATGTACGTTACAAGCAGCGTGTCGTCATTGAATTTCTCACTGTGGAGAAAGAAACTGTTGGGAACATTCACAAACGTTTGTGCACAGTTTATGGAGAATCTGCAGTCGACAGAAGTACGGTTAGTCGCTGGGCACAGAGGGTGAGGCCATTAGAAGGCGGTTCGGCAGAGCTCCAAGATTTGCAGCGTTCGGGGCGGCCATCCATGGCTGTCACACCTGACAAGACGCAGCTTGCTGATGTGCTCATTCGTGAGGACCGACGCATAACGACTAGGCAGTTGGTGCTGAAGCTGTCAATCAGCAAAGGAAGTGTGGATGCAATCATCCATGCTCTTGATTACTCAAAAGTGTGTGCGCGATGGGTTCCGCGCTGTCTTATGGCGGACCACAAATCTCTCAGAAAAAACATTTCTTCTGAGTTGCTGAAACGTTTTGAAGATGAGGGGGAAGCGTTCTTGTCCAGGATTGTGACAGGTGATGAAACCTGGGTTCACCATTTTGAGCCCGAAACAAAACGACAGTCGATGGAATGGCGTCATCCTCAATCTCCACAGAAGAAAAAATTCAAAGCAACTGCTTCTGCCGGTAAGGTCATGATCACTGTGTTTTGGGACTGTGAGGGCGTCATACTCATTGATGTGATGCCAAGAGGCAGCACCATTAATTCTGAAGCTTATGTGAAGACATTAACCAAACTCAAGAAGCGCTTCCAGTGACTTTGACGCCATAACAACCCAGGTGAATGTTTGATTCAACATGATAACGCTCGGCCTCACACAAGTTTGAGGACTTCGGAACACATCACTAAACAGGGTTACCCCATCCACCCTACAGCCCTGACCTAGCTCCCTCAGACTTCCACTTGTTTGGGCCATTAAAGGATGCCATTCGCAGAAGACATTTTGAGGATGACGAAGAAATGATTCGCACAGTGCAGAAATGGCTTTGTGACCAGAACAAGGAGTGGTACCGACAGGGCATACATGCCCTTGTGTCTCGCTGGAGGAAGGCCATAGAACTGGACGGAGATTACGTGGAAAAATAGGGAGTGTAGAAGAAACATTATTCTTTCTTGTGTGTAAGTTTCATTGTGTTCAATAAATAATTGTTGAAGAAAAAAAAATGTGGTGCATTACTTTCTGGGCGATCCTCGTACATGGAAATGAATGGGGGGACCTGCCTGAAATTGGCTCACGACCCACCTAGTGGGTATCATCCCACAGTTTGAGAAACACTGGAATAATAAATAAGAAGCTGGTTTGTGTGTGTGTGCGTGTGTGTGTGTGCGTGTGCATGCGTGCGTGTGCGTGTGTGTGTGTTTAATTGGGTTGGGGCACTGAGCTAAGCCATCACTGCATCTTTCACTTATCCCCAAATAATGCCTTCCCCTATTCTGACCAACAGTGAGTTTTGCTAGAAGGGAACAACACAACACTGTTCCGAAGGACCATGGCCTATCGGTTCAATGGTTTGTTTCCATGTTCCCACAGTATCACTGTAGTGTATCTATGCACCTCTTTTCCCTCAATGATGGACAATGAAGGGATGATGTTATCACTGTAGGGCTCCACTGGGACCAGGGGCTGCTGCACATCAACCCCTGACATAATATCAATGTGTCCCAATTTCTCCATATATTATTTTCACATTCTCCCCTCTCCTGTTGTCCTTCCCTCCAAGTCACATATCAATTCCTTCCAATGCCCATTTGCCATTCATCATTTCCACTCATGCACCCATCTGCCCTCTCCCCCCATTCTACAGAGAGAGGAACTCACTCCCCTTAGATTTATAGATGAAAATCTTAAAGTTCTGACTTGGAGAAGAACTTGGGGGCAGTTGAGACTTGAACTTCCGAACCCCCAAAGTTCTTCTCCAACCATGAGTCTGGAAATACTCAGAGGCACTGCAAAGCCAGGATGGTGGTTTGGGAGTTGAACTTAGATCCAGATGATCCAGGTTCCAATCCCCACTCAGCCATAAAAACTTCCTGAGTGAGTTGAAGCCAGTCACTCTCTCTCAGCCTCAGCTATATCACAGGTTTGTTGTGAGGACAAAAGAAGGGGAGGAATCATGAACCACCCTGAGCTCCTTGGAGGAAAGGTAGTAAAAAAAATGGGAGAGAAGGATGGAGATCATTTCCTCATTGCTGCAAGTTGAGCATAAGAGAGCTTGCCAGCTATTAGCTCCTATTGTCATCAACCATCCAGCCCCACCTGCTGTGCTTATCTTCAGTTCCACCTACCTCCATTTCCATCTCCTGCCCTTATGCCCTCTTTCTTGCCCACCCTGTATGGAGGAGACTGCATCCACTCACCACTCATTAGGAAAAGGGCGGTAGCAAGGCAGCCCAACCAGTAAGCCCAGTTGAATCGGTCTGGATGTCGAGAGCTGGGAGTAGAACTTCCATTTGTGTCTTTAGAATGTTTTGTTAGACCAAACACCAGCATGGTGGCCAGAGATATCAATCCTATGGATGCAGGAGGCAAGGGAATCATCAAAAGGACTTGCAGAAATCCTTGTCTTTGAAAAACGCATCAGTTGTCTCTCCTTGGAAGGAATTGTGACATTCACTTTGCACTTTGCACTTTGTTTTTCAAAGTAGCAGTCCTCTACTGCCATTCCCAAAACTTTCCTCTTTTTAACTGGAGATGCCAGAGACTGAGCATTGCTAAGACCATGGGAATGGTCAAAACACATAGACGAACAGGCCTTGCTGAGGGAGAGTCAGCATGGCTTCTGTAAGGGTAAGTCTTGCCTCACGAACCTTATAGAATTCTTTGAAAAGGTCAACAGGCATGTGGATGCGGCAGAACCCATGGACATTATATATCTGGACTTTCAGAAGGTGTTCGACACGGTCCCTCACCAAAGGCTACTGAAAAAACTCCACAATCAGGGAATTAGAGGACAGGTCCTCTCATGGATTGAGAACTGGTTGGAGGCCAGGAAGCAGAGAGTGGGTGTCAATGGGCAATTTTCACAATGGAGAGAGGTGAAAAGTGGTGTGCCTCAAGGATCTGTCCTGGGACTGGTGCTTTTCAACCTCTTCATAAATGACCTGGAGACAGGGTTGAGCAGTGAAGTGGCTAAGTTTGCAGACGACACCAAACTTTTCCGAATGGTAAAGACCAGAAGTGATTGTGAGGAGCTCCAGAAGGATCTCTCCAGACTGGCAGAATGGGCAGCAAAATGGCAGATGCGCTTCAATGTCAGTAAATGTAAAGTCATGCACATTGGGGCAAAAAATCAAAACTTTAGATATAGGCTGATGGGTTCTGAGCTGTCTGTGACAGATCAGGAGAGAGATCTTGGGGTGGTGGTGGACAGGTCGATGAAAGTGTCGACCCAATGTGCGGCGGCAGTGAAGAAGGCCAATTCTATGCTTGGGATCATTAGGAAGGGTATTGAGAACAAAACGGCTAGTATTATAATGCCGTTGTACAAATCTATGGTAAGGCCACACCTGGAGTATTGTGTCCCGTTCTGGTCGCCGCATCTCAAAAAAGACATAGTGGAAATGGAAAAGGTGCAAAAGAGAGCGACTAAGATGATTATGGGGCTGGGGCACCTTCCTTATGAGGAAAGGCTACGGCGTTTGGGCCTCTTCAGCCTAGAAAAGAGACGCTTGAGGGGGGACATGATTGAGACATACAAAATTATGCAGGGGGTGGACAGAGTGGATAGGGAGATGCTCTTTACACTCTCACATAATACCAGAACCAGGGGACATCCACTAAAATTGAGTGTTGGGCGGGTTAGGACAGACAAAAGAAAATATTTCTTACTCAGCGTGTGGTCGGTCTGTGGAACTCCTTGCCACAGGATGTGGTGCTGGCGTCTAGCCTAGACGCCTTTAAAAGGGGATTGGATGAGTTTCTGGAGGAAAAAATCCATTATGGGGTACAAGCCACGATGTGTATGCGCAACCTCCTGATTTTAGAAATGGGTTAAGTCAGAATGCCAGATGTAGGGGAGGGCACCAGGATGAGGTCTCTTGTTATCTGGTGTGCTCCCTGGGGCATTTGGTGGGCCGCTGTGAGATACAGGAAGCTGGACTATATGGGCCTATGGCCTGATCCAGTGGGGCTGTTCTTATGTTCTTATGTAATGTAGGATAACGATATGCACTCTGTCAATGAACAATGGCTCTGGTACTTTGGGCAACCCACACCTTTGGATCCAGTCACAAATATCATTCAGTCTGGGGAAAGGGCTGGAGCCTCTCCTGTTCCCTTGATTTGAAAAGGCCATGGGGGCGTGGGATAGAAAAGGAAGTGTGGAGGACAGGAAGGCAGGGTGGTGGGCTGTTTCAAGTCTGTTTCAGAGCTGTACCTGTGGCAAAGTTGGAGATCATAGGCCACTTGACTTTGTTCCTGCTGGTGTTGGTAAGGAATGCCAAGGAAACTGACACCACTCCAGAGGCCACAGAGATGGACATCAAAATCCGAACAGTCCGGATCAGATCTGGAGGAATCAGATTAGTGATGATGAGAGAAGTACATATGAGAGTTCATGAATACTTAGAATGATGCAGTTTCAAAAAAAATAAAAATACCAGGACACAACACTCCTACATATGCTGGGAGATAGGCATCAGATCTCTCCAAACCGGGGCTCTCCAGAATGGGCAGCAAAATGCCAGATGCGTTTCAAAGTCATGCACATTGGGGCAAAAAATCAAAACTTCACATATAGGCTGATGGGTTCTGAGCTGTCTGTGACAGATGAGGAGAGAGATCTTAGGGTGGTGGTGGAGAAGTTGATGAAAGTGTTGACCCAATGTGCGGTGTCAGTGAAGAAGGCCAATTCTATGCTTGGGATCATTAGAAAAGGTATTGAGAACAAAACAGCTAATATTGTAATGCCGTTGTACAAATCAATGGCAAGGCCACATCTGGAGTATTGTGTCCAGTTCTGGTCACCACATCTCAAAAAGGATATAGTGAAAATGGAAAAGGTGCAAAAGAGAGTGACTAAGATGATTACTGGGCTGGGGCACCTTCCCTATGAGGAAAGGCTACGGCATTTGGGCCTCTTCAGCCTAGAAAAGAGACGCCTGAGGGGAAACATGATTGAGACATACAAAATTGTGCATGGGAAGGATAAAGTGGATAGAGAGATACTCTTTACACTCTCACATAACTCCAGAACTAGGGGACATCCACTAAAATTGAGTGTTGGGAGAGTTAGGACAGACAAAAGAAAATATTTCTTTACGCAGCGTGTGGTTGGTCTGTGGAACTCCTTGCCACAGGATGTGGTGACGGCATCTGGCCTAGGTGACTTTAAAAGGGGATTGGACAAGTTTCTGGAGGAAAAATCCATTATTGGTCACAAGCCATGGTGTATATGTGCAACCTCCTGATTTTAGAAATGGGCTATGTCAGATGCAAGGGAGGGCACCAGGATGAGGTCTCTTGTGATCTGGTGTGCTCCCTGGGGCATTTGGTGGGCCGCTGTGAGATATAGGAAGCTGGACTAGATGGGCCTATGGCCTGATTCAGTGGGGCTGTTCTTATGTTCTTAGATGACTACAAACACTCCATTACTGTGAAATGGGGGCTGGCATGAAGGAGGGTTCACATCTACCTCTTGCCCAGTTCCTGACCCTGACGGGCACCTGGCATGGACACATGCATTTCAAAACATGGGGGAGTGCACCATTTGAGAGGGCACAACATTTGCCCCAAGACCCCCCAAAATCAGGAGAGTGAAGTAACATTGTTGAACAAAATGAAGGGGAGGGGGCTTCATTACCTGAGGCCCTCACTATTTCTCTGCAGGATTTTTTCGTGCAAGTACTCCAGAGACCCATGTTCATCGGAGTGGGATGACTGATTGTGATCCAGTACGGAGCAACATGAGAGGTAAACAGAAGCACAAGACCTAAACTGCAGCAGATTCGGCTGAAGAACCCATACTGAAAGACCATATGACGTTCTTCGCAATGCCGTCCACCTGGGAGAAGGGAAGAGGAGGGGAGGATGTATTGAAGGCATGTTTGTACCTCCTCCCCAGAGCCAGCCCATCCATGAGACCAACTGAAGCAGATCAGGGAGCAGGTGGGGGGGGGGTGCCTATCTTTGTCTGCCTACATGGCTCTACTGCACCTCCTCCTTCTTCCTGGGTTGGAAAAAGAAGGGAAGGAAATGTGGAAATGTGGGAGGAGAGCATGAGCTAGAACCCTGGTGAGTGGGAGGAGCAGAGGTTGGCACATCATCAGGTAAGGGGGCAGCATTTGGCATGTTTCCTCAGCATCAGGCAGTCTCAGGCCACCCCCGTCCCTCCTTTCCACAAGCTTAAGGCAGCTCACAGCACTGCATAAGCACACAAGACATTAAAATATTATTGAAAGCCAAAATGAAAGCACCCCAATGAAACCATGTGCAGACATAATATCAAAAGCATCTGCATCATTAAATCAGCGACACACCCTGACTTCCTAAATGTCCTCACCATCAGTTACCAAAGGTTTTCTGGAAAAAAAAAAAGAGAAGCATTATCTGCTTCTTCTATTGGAGCAATAGAGAGGTGTTCAGTAAACCTTTCCCAGAAGTCTGCTTTGTAATCCTGGGGTTGTGGCAATAAAGGTCACATCAAGGAACAGGAAACCAGAATTCAAGGAAGCATGGATTCCTGGAACAATCAAGGAAGGCACTGAGGGATATCTCCCACCCCTACACCCCTGTTCCCATATACAACACAGCCACATGTAGAGAGGGACCTGTTCCCATATAGGCAACACAGCCACATAGTAGGGGTGACCAAACTGCGGCTCTTTGACATATAACGTGCAGCTCACAGAAATATGTTGGCTGAGCTCCTTTTTTGCATCACAATTAACATTAAAGGTAAATTTTAAAAAGTCAAGCTTTGTATTGATTTATAGACTGATTTATAAAACCGACAGTGCAGTCCTATGCGTGTCTACTCAGAAGAAAGTCTAATTGTGTTCAATGAGGCTTACTCCCAGGAAGTGGGTGTAGGATTGCAGCTTGAGTTAACTGGATTAAAACATAAGTTTATTGTTCATGGTGAGTAAATATATTTAAGAATTTAAATGCTTCTTAGGTATTGTGATGCTTAAATATCACTCTTGCAACTCTCAAACATTTGACGTTTATTGCATGTGTCTCTTAGGTTAAGCAGGTTAGGCCACCCCTGCTGTATAGAATTAGTGCAGCGGAAAAAGGTTAAACCCTGCTCTCCCTGCTCCATGGTCCTAATCTGACCTCCACCCCCACTATTGTGTCTAACAATAATTCGAAGAGGTGGGAGATTCTAATCAAGGATCCCTGTCATCTTCATTATTTGCCCCTCTGCATAATCTTTCCCCCATGCGAGAAAGGACTGGGAAAAATTTTATGGACTTACCCTGGCTCAGGAAATGCATCTTGGCGTCATGGAAAAGAGGCACAGCTATCAAAAAGACTTTGTCGAAGTGACAGCCATCAGAAAAACACTACAGGGAGGTTATATCCACAGAAAAAGCACCATTAACATACAATGAAGGAATTCAACACTAGATCAAAATATTTTTGTTTTTTATCACATTTTCATACCACCCTTCCTCTGAGGAGCCTCTAGATGCCAGTCACTGGGACACCAAAATGAGATGTGGCCTTGACCTTCTTGCCCAGCTCTGGGCTTCCACAGTGCGGGGTGGGGGGGTATGATAGATTTCTTTGGTTGGTGATTCCTCCACTCACCAGTCCCCTTGTCTCTCACTGTTTCCCAGACACCTGGCTGGCTTTGCTTGTTAGATCCTTCCTTTCATGAATGAGCAAGTTCCCCCAGCCAGCAGGTCTTCCCACTGGCTCTGTGGACCTTTCTTCCCTGGAACCTCTCCAGTCCTCCAGCTCCAAAGTCCAAAGTCCTGCAGGCTGGCTCAAAATGGCTCTAACTGTCATGGAAACTTTTCCACTTGGCCTAGAAAGAACACCTCCAAGTTGCACTTTTGCTGCTCTCTTTTTTGCACCCTGGTCTATGGCAGGGGTTTCCAAACTTTTCAGTATGAGAACCACATCATTGCCACATGGTATATTTTATACACCTTCTTGGGCCCCCCAAAAATGTCAGTTTTATGAATGAATGAATGAATGAAACTTAAATGAATGAATAAGTTTCATTTGGATCATTTTTGTAAGCATGGTAGGATTCAGAACAAAAGACAAATGTGACAATTACAAAGAAATAAAGCCATGCTTAATCTGAGAAATTATATATAATGAGTAAAAATGTTAGCAAATACTCTGACAAAAAAGATGAGGGTCGGGTAAAATCTGGTCATGGGTTGGATATGGCCCTCGGGCTGCAGTTTGGAAACCATCTCAGATTGCCTTTGCTCCTGGGCATGACTCCTGGGCTTTGATCATATCCATGCAACTATGCAGAAATTCAACAGGCGTAGCCTTCAGTAACATGGGCATGGGGTGACAAGGGAAACACTTTGCCTGTTGAATTCCTGTCACTCTGGAGCTGTGAACAGTGCATGGGCCTTGCCTAAAGGTGGGCACAAAATTCTGACCATCAGCAGAATTCATTGCTTGGAGAACCTTGGGGAGGAATACCCTCCCTACAGAGGAGAACGAAAGAGGGGTCTAGAACAGCCCTGCATGACTTCCATGAGCTTTTGTGGGGGGAACCTGAAAAATGTCACCCGTTACCTTTTCAGTGATACCAAGTGTGTGATCCAAGGAGTAAAAGAAGGAATCCCAATAAGGTGAGCTGTGGTGGTCCCCCTCCTTGGAGTTCCTACTGAAGGGAAGATTCCATGGCAGTTGGAAGCCCAACCTCTTGAGAATCAAGTCTCAGTTGTGGTTGGGTCAAAGCCGAAGAGGAGAGTAAATGAGGAGGAGGTGAGCATGAAGAGCTTAGGGGATGGTTGGAGCATTTGTGCGTAAGGTTGAATTGCACCAAACTCAGAAGCAAGAAGGTGACAGCATATCTTATTCCCCTCCCCCCCCCCATCTCCAGTTTAGGATCCTGGGCCACAAGGAACACAGATCAACTCAGTGTTGATCCTCATTCACATAGCGTCCTTGCATCGTTCAGTGGCAGCCGTTGGGTGGGAAAAGAACATGAACTGGCACCGTTTACTTACACCCCTCCTCACCCACTGGGCTCTGGAAGGAAGGTGCCATGTTTCAGGGGAGAGTTTGAGGTGGGTCCCAGCTCTTGCTAAGCAGAAGACCTCTGGGCTAGTGTGATGCATTCCACCAGGGTTTGCTTTTAGAAAAGTTTTGGAAGTTGCCACTCCTTCAGAATACAGTGGCCAGACTACTGGTGGGAGACTACAACACAGATCCTGTGACACTGTGGTTATTCTATCTATTAGGCTCCCATTTCCTGGGGACTGGGGATAAGAATAGGCCCTCAGTTTGGCTGTACTTGTCGTAAGAGGCGACTAAACAGCCACCGGGTAGATGGGGCTCGTCAGCTGGGAAGGCAGCTCATCTGAGAGAAGGAAAACTCTGATCCCAAACCTCCGCTGCCTTGTGGCTACATCCAGTTATGGAAAAGGCTTCAGGAGTCAACCTCGAGGCAAAATCCGGAGCCGGAGTCCCTGAGGCAGTTCATGGCTGAACACAGTCACGCTCTGGCAACTCCTGCGACGCCGCTGGAACCAACCGTATTGGCCTCTGCCTTTCCATTGGACCATTTCAGCGACATGGAGAGGGGGGATTTGCTGCATGGGTAACAGCTTATCCTCCATACCTACTTTACCCAGGCTTCGCGCACTGGAGAAGACACTCTGTTCCAGAACCACCATTCAGAGCGTGACACCATAGTCTTCCGAGACTGAAGGATGCCAACTCAGGCTCCCATTTTACACATGTGCTTAATTCACAGTGCTGGCCATTGTAATATTGAAGCCCTCCATCCTTTGGGACTGAAGCATTTAAAAGGTTGCCTTTGATCAGCCAAGTCTCCCCTCCCCTGTTGTACCCTGTGTTGTACTTTGTGTTGTACCCTGAGCTTTGTGTTGTACCCTGAGGTTAACATTGCACTTCATCCGTGTAAACAGTGTGGGCTTATTTCTCCAGTCCGCATTTCTGTCTGTAAGATTGGCAGCTGCGCATTCTGAAACTGAACTGTTCGCATGCTTCAGAGAATGCAAGGTTTTTTTTCTGAACATAAAAAAGCAGCTGTACAGATGCAACACGTTTGCTCCTCAATGGGGTGCTCTCTTAAAAATGCACACAAACCCACAATCATTCATCAGTTTATTTCACTTGTTGCAGAAGATGGACAGATCGGGGACACAAGGCGGTTCACGGCGGTTTCAAGGCTGTCATGACTGTATTCAGGTAAAACATCTTTATTTATTTATTTATTCTCATTTTCATACCACATTTTTTCCTCCAAGGAGCTCAGGGTGGTGTCAGTGGCATCAGAAACTCTGGTGTCACCTGGTGTAGGACCCAGAAGAAATTGCTGTTGACATGATGATGTCACTGCCAATTATTTCTGGCTTGCCCAAGACACCGAGCAGCTGAAGAAAGAAAAGCAATGGGGGTGTCAACTCTCTTGCTTGGCTGTGTTGGTAGTTCTGCTTTGTGAAGAAGCAATTCACCTTCGGCTCAGAGGTGAAGCTGCTGCCCCCAATGAGGGGTGACCTGGAGAGGGATGACATCCTTGCTTGGCTCTTTCAGACTTCTCTGAGCCACTTCTTTGTGTTCTCATGAGCTTTGCTTGCAAGAACAGAACGAAGCAACTCATAGTGGCCAAAGAAGACCTCTGAGCCTGTGTGATACAGCTGCTGTTGTGCGTCTCCTCAGTTGGTGTCACTTGATTTGCCCCGCACCAACAGTAACCCCATGGCGATGCCCCTGGTTGGTGTACATAGTTCCTTCCCTCCTTCTGTTCTCACAACAACCCTGTGAGGTAGGTGAGGCTGAGATATTGTGACTGGCCCAAGGTCACCCAGGAAGGCACATGCCTGAATGGGGATTGGAACCTGGACCTTCGAAGTCTAAGACTTGAGTTTCACTCTTTGGGTTCTTGGGAACATGGTAGCCCTACAACAAAAATCCCAAATGAACCACCTGGCTCCATTTGCCTTTCACGCATTGGCAGCTCTGAGACATCCCCTACATACCCCATTAGATCCCTTGTCCCCTGGAGTTTCACCCTGTGGGATCCTGGGAACATGGAAACCCTACAACAAAAGTCCAATTGCAAAGCTACCTTTTGAAAGGATGAGTGTACTTTTGGTATCTGGATTGTGTCCAGTTCTGGTCACCGCATCTCAAAAAAGACACAGTGGAAATGGAAAAGGTGCAAAAGAGAGCGACTAAGATGATTACTGGGCTGGGGCACCTTCCTTATGAGGAAAGGCTATGGCATTTGTGCCTCTTCAGCCTAGAAAAGCAGCACCTGAGGGGAAACATGATTGAGACATACAAAATTATGCAGGGGATGGACAGAGTGGATAGAGAGATGCTCTTTACACTCTCACATAACACCAGAACCAGAGGACATCCACTAAAATTGAGTGTTGGGAGAGTTAGAAAATATTTCTTTACTCAGCATGTGGTTGGTCTGTGGAACTGCCACAGGATGTGGTGATGGCGTCTGGCCTGGACGCCTTTAAAAGGGGATTGACAAGTTTCTGGAGTAAAAATCCATTATGGGTTACAAGCCATGATGTGTGTGTGCAACCTCCTGATTTTAGAAATGGGCTATGTCAGAATGCCAGATGCAAGGGAGGGCACCAGGATGCAGGCCTCTTGTTATCTGGTGTGCTCCCTGGGGTGTTTGGTGGGCTGCTGTGAGATACAGGAAGCTGGACTAGATGGGCCTATGGCCTGATCCAGTGGGGCTGTTCTTATGTTCTTAAGCAACTCCCCCTCCATCAGATTTTGGAACAGGGGCACCTGTGGCAGTTTTGCCAAGGTTTCCCAGGTTTAAAACCCTATGCCTTTTTCTGCAGAATCTCACCAGGAAGTGGCCAAAGCTGTTCAACAAATGGACCTTTCGCCTCTTAACCTGCATCAACTTTGTGCTGACCGTCTTTGTCACCACAACACCCTTCTGGACTGCTGAGCTTATACAGAACAGCTTCACCTTTATGGGATTGTGGTCCATTTGCCATCCCAAATCCTGCAATAAAATTAAAGTTTCCGATGGTAAGAGAGACAATAGGTTTAGAATTGCATCTGCAGCCATCGAAACAGAGGGGTTGGGAGGAGCAGGAGGCAGTGGTGTTTTTAGGGTTGGCCGCACAAAATGCATCCATGTTCTCTCCGCAGCTGTCAAGTGCCATTTTCTTTCCCAGCACTCCTTTAGAATGTGATTATGTCAGTGGTGCCCTTGGGCACCCCAGCGTACTCACCAAGATGTTTCCAGTGGCCTGTTCTTACCAGCTCTCCCAGGTGCCACCATCTTGAATTGCACAAGATCTCATGCAATTAAAGATGGTGGCACCTGGGCGAACCGGGCTTTAGCACCACCGTGGCAGGACTCTGTGACTTCAGGGCACCATGACCATGGTAAGTTTGAGAACCTCTGGGTTATATGATGCTGTGGGATCGGTCCAAGAGGGAGTCTGGAAGAACAAAATTGACAGCTGCAAGCCTACGCAAAGAACACTGGGAACCGGGCGAATTTCATGCCTGTTTCAGTGAATTGAATCTTACCACCCACCCACCCAACCCCAAAATTGATGGGGGTCTTTCTGTGCCTGAATTTTGAGGTGACTCCAGAATTTGGAGGGGGATGTATTGGGGGAGAGAGGCAATGGATTCAGTGGTAGTCATTGGATCCTATCCCCATGGATCATTGGATCCCTGTGTTCATTGGATCCTATCCCCATTTCTTGGCCTGTCCAACCCCCTGACTCCCTTCGGGCGTACTGTAGTTGTATAGTTGGCATATGTCTGAAGAGACATATAGGCCATCAGGGGGACTACCTTACCAATTGTAGGCTCCCTGACCACCTCACCACCACCACCATAGCTTGCAGCGCTTGCCTCCATGGTATGCCTGCATGCTGCAACATGGCAGGGGATAGGATTGGGTTGTTAGTCAGAGATATGCCAGGATGTAATTGTTCTCTTCTGATTTCCAATAGATATGCTGAAGATAATGAGGATTCTTACGCTAATAACCCTTGCATCCTGTTTTGTTAGCCTGCTTGCTGCATGGGATCTCTTATCCCGCCTTACAGGAAAGAAAACAGTAGAAAATGTTATTTCTGCTGTGACTAACTTCCTTGCAGGTAATCCAGACCTTTGCTTATACAGGCGTGTGCCACTTAACAGCCGTTCGCTTAATGACAAACCACATATATGACGGTGTTCAAAACACAATAAAGACACTCTTAATGAGGCAATCACATCTCCCATAGCCTATAGCAGAGTGTCTGTTTACACAACAGAGAGGCTGTTATTGCAATGAAGAGACAATCTCTCTCCAGTAACCCGTGCAGCCAGCTAGTGTCTGGCAGGGAGTGTCTGCTTACACAACAAAGGCAACAGATTGGACTGAATGTTCACTTAATGACCTAATCACATAACAATGGGGATTGGAGAACGTATCCCGTCGTCAAGTGGCGCACACCTGTAGCTGAATTCTTCTGTATTGCGTAATGATGACAACATCCCAAATTATGGATGGTAGGAAAGCAACACATTCTTTTATTCGGGTCGACGAAACATTCCAAAGCAATGAGCTGGCTTTTGAGTTTGGCAGAATGTTTCACCAGGGTTGTGGTTAAACCAAAAAGTGGGAGGCTCTAGATTCTGGGTGATGGCATTACAGTATTTTTAAAAAATGAGATGAGGAGGAGGAAGAGGAGGATGAGGAATTACACCAGTGGTAGACCCCTGAGGGGTGTCCTCAGCACTACCGGCACTTACTGTTACGCCAGGAAGTCAACCTTTCCTGTCATCAATCTCCCCCAAACTGCAATCCAGAAATCCAGGCACAGTGGCTTCAGGAGCTATGGAACCCGGAAGCAGTGGGCTAGAGCTCCATTTGGGGGCAATCAGTGGCAGGTAAGGATGGCTCCCCCATGGAACGGTAGGTGCCATTCACACAAGGGAGGGAAAAGGAAGGATGCTGGGTCCAACCTGCGGGCCAGAGTCTGGAGAGCCCTGACTTACACCATTGGTTTTTGGTTCCTTAGTGATTTTCAGTGCTTTTCTTCACATTGACTTATATTGTCTTCTCTCTGGTCCTTGCCTCTTGTGATGTCACTTCTGGTTTCTGGAAGGCTCTTCTGGGTTCTGTGGCTCCGTTTCTAGGGCAGCCGTCTGTAGTGATGAATTGCCTGTCCCTCTTCCTCCACTGGCTCCAATTTGTTACTGCTGACAGTTGCCTTAGAAATAGAGCCTCATAACCCAGAAGAGATTCCCAGCAATTTTCAACCACTGTGCTCCAAACTCGTGTAGCTCACCCGTGGTCCCTTCACGGCACATCAATGTGCCATGGCACACCGGTTGAAAATCGCTGCTCTGCACAGCTGGAAAGGCAACATCAACAGTCCCTCCCCCAAGGCTTTTTCAATCTAAAATAGATAATGCTGAAAATCACACACACACACAGAGAGAAACAGACCAGGGTATAGAGGGAAGAATGCCGGAAAATGAAGGAAGAGGTCACATATAGGACAGACACATACACTTAATGCAAATGCTTTCATTTTTGCCTCCAGGAATTTGCATGAACGGTGCTCTTCTGGCTGTACTTATTCACAGTGAGGAACATGTATTCTTGAATTTCTACCTAGGCAATTTTATTTCTTCATTGGCCATTTTGTTAGGTAAGTACAACTTGTGGGACCGGACGGGGAGGAGGCTTTGATACGCCGGCTGGCAGGCCCAGACAGACTGGATCAGGCTGGGTCACAGTCTGAAAGTGATCTTTGTGCACAGCAAGGCACAAATCAGCACTGAGCAGTCAAAGGGTTGAGACTAGCCAAGTCCATGGGGCAGGTGGGTGGGGCAGCCAGGCTGGAGGAGGTGACTGATGGGTGCAGGACACCCCACACCAGCTTGCCACCTCCTTGGAAACACAAAATACTAAATTGCAAGAATGCAAAGCGAAAAACACAACCTGCTGCTGATTTGAAAAGCATGCCTTGTGGGCTTTTAAATAAATATGTTCTCCCAAACCCATTCAGGATCTATAGGCACACCTTTCTTGGGAAGGAAGTGTAATCTGCTCTGTATGGGTCACTAAGGGGCACTATGCACAGAGTTCAATTATTGGAGGCTGCAGGTGTCAAACACAGTTTCACTTTTCCTTCCACTCACTGCCAGTGGCCTTTCGCTTGCTGCCCATCCTTGGAAGACTTTTCTCCTCTGTCTTCAAATGGGCTTTGGTGGTGCTTTTGGCCCCCTCCAGACTAATCCCTGCCCTGCCTCCTTTCCTTTCCAGCTATTTATTTTTCACATTTTTATACTGTCCTTCCTGTAAGTTGCTCAGGGTGGTGTACGTGGGTCCTTCCCTCCTTTCGTCCCCACAACAACCCTGTGAGGTAGGTGGGGGGAGAGAGACAGAGAGAGAGACTAACCTCAGGTTACCCAGAAAGGCACATGGCTGAGCGGGGGATTTAAACCTCAATCTTCCAGGTCTTAGTCCAACTCCCAAACCACTACACCATCCTGGCTCTCACTTCTGTATAGCCGAGCTCAAGATTCTTCAACCTCTCCTTACTTCTCACATTCCTTTCCAGGAATTATCAGCGTCATGAAGATCTTCTACTGGATCTATTCAAAGAAAAGGCTGAGCATGCCGGACAACACCATGGAGGGGACATAGGCATAAGTGTGAGTCCCTGCGGAGCATCCCGTGCAAATCCTGGAACCTGATGGAACAATGGACTTTCTAAATAGCAATGTCACTCAAGCATGAGCCATTGGGGATGCCGGTTTGAAGACATGCTCCTTCCTGAAAATCTTTCAACCTGAACATCTCTCTTGGAACAACTGAGCTATCCTATCACTTGGATATAGTCTCTACTTCAGTCTTTAACATCTCCTTGCTTTTACTACAGAGAGAATACCCCTGAAAATACTGCTCTTTTCAGGGCAATTATCACATCCCCTTGGCATAGCACCATTAAAAAGAAATCTCTTGCTGAAAGCCTGGCTCTCAGTCCTCTGTGGGTGCATAATGATCATGGGGCTATTTGATGTCTCTTGGGGAAACAAAGCATTATCACAAGTTCAAAAATGCCTCCAGATTTTCTCTTCTTTTTCACTCTGAGCTACTTTCCCTCTGGAGAATTTGTCAGTTGTTGGACTTCATAAGTTGCTTTTCCAGGGCCGCGACTAGCAGTTGTGTTCAGCTCTATGCTGCTACCCAAATACTGAATTGGGGGGGGGGGGGATTCAGCTGCCCTGACTTTGCCTGTATTGGCCTGTATTGGTCTTCAGTTAGTTCATCTTGCAACAAAGCCACTGTAGGTATGTGTAGCACCATGTGGCCCTTGTGGTTTTGGGTGCTCCAGGTGGTTACTACTAGGGTGCAAAATACTGGCTCTGACATGGCAGTAGATGCAGGTGTCTGGTTGAGGGCCCAATCCTATTCAACTTTCCAGCACCAGTGCAGCGGTGCCAATGGGGCGTGCACCGCATCCTTTGGTGGGGTGGCAGTCACAGAGGCCTCCTCCAGGCTGCACTACAGCTGTACCAGTGCTGGAAAGTTGGATAGGATTGGGCCTTGAGTCTGCTGAGAATCAATAAGGGCAATGTTTATCGGTGCTGAACCAAGCAGTCTTGAATTCTCCTCGAAGCAAAGTGGGGTAAGTTCCATTTTCCAGATGTGTGTTCCCAGAGGGTGAAGGCACTCTGCTCATCCTCAGAAGCAGAGGCATTGCTTGCTTGCTTGTTTTCAAAAAAGGACCTTGGAGACTGGTTCAATTTTCCAACTGTGTTGTCACAGAGGGCAAACACACTCTGCACATTCTCTGCACAAGAGCCTTATTGGAACATAGGGTACTGCCTTATGTGGAGTCAGATTATCTTGCTCAACATTGTCTGCATTGCATGGACTGGCAAAGGTTCTCCGAGGTGTCAGGCAGTTGTCTTTACCAGGTGTACTTGGTGACTCTGGGAATCCAACCCAAGGCCTGTTAAAGGCAATGCAGGGGCTCTATCAGTGAACCACAGCCCCATCCCCAAAATGTCACAAACCCCATTTAAAAAAAAAAGAAAACCAAGGAATTTTCCTTGGAGAAATGGCACTCTGCATGTGCTCAGGAAACCCAGTGCAAAGATGCTAGAAAACAAACATTTGCATCTCCTGCTGGGTGCAGCCTGCTTTTCTTTCCTCCTTATGCTTTGGTGGGGAAGGTTCCGTGGCAGTTGGAATGGGCTGGGTGGGATGTAGGCCACTGACTTTGGAGCCTGGGCTCGTTGAAAAAGGTCTCTACAGCAATAGTTAAGGGAGCGGGTTCAGGCCCATGACCCAGTCTAGTGGAAGACTAGAGTAAGAGATCAAACTGTTCTCAAAGGCAAAGGAGGTGGTCAACTTGAGTTCTTTTCTGGACAGTTATGGACAGTTTAGCCACCAAGTTGGCTAACGTCTAGTGCCGCCGAGCTTCCAGGGTTGGCCTGGAGTCTCCAAGAATCAACATCACTCTCCAGGTAACTCCTGAAAACTGTTCTAAGGATCTGAACAGGGAACCAGAGACATTTCTAATATCACATTATGTGGGAAAGGGGGAGGGAACTCTCCAGGAATAGCTTCAGTTCCAGATGGCATGGAGGGCTTGTCTCAAAGAGAGGTCAATTTCAGTTTTGCTAGTCCATGGCAGATGCCATATAGCCAATTTTGGCAGCTAATTTCTAAGAGGGTCCTAATTGGTCCGGAGTAAGTGCTGAAGGCTCAGACATGTTGATTAGGCTCATGGATGTCAGACTCTCACACCTGCGTGGAGAGTGGGGAAAATAGGAAGAGGGGGGAAATCCACTAAGAGGGCACAATGGATAATTGCAAAGCAACTAGAGTGAAGAAAAGGTTTCAGGGTCTTTTTTTCCAAGGAGAGAGGACCAAGGAGAAGCGGGCTCTGCAACAGAAAAGCCCTATCCTCTGCCAATATGGGGCAGAAATGGGACTGAACTTGGCAGAAGGTGAATAGCTGCTGCTGCTGAAAAGGGTAGCTTGTGTCTCTTCTTCTCCAGTCTCCCCCTGGAATGTCAAGCACACGGGCCATGAGAGGGGGCAGCTATGATGCTTTCAACAGCAATCAAGACACAGTTGCCCTTAGCATGGATTCAAAAGGTCTTTTCCTATCTACTTAAGACTGTAGCTATGCATCCCCCCATTCATGACATGGGCATCTCTTGGGGTTTCTTCAGTTCTTCGGTCGGGGTTGGCAATCCCTGGGGCAGCTGTTGAGAGCCTGGACTCCATGCCAATTCCTGAGATTGTGTCCCTTTAAGAACTGTACCGAGGGGGTTCCTTCACCTACCGTTCTCGGCAAACCTAGGGCTGGCCATGCCTGGTTCTTTATTTTATTTGTGATTAAATTTTAGCATGTCCTCTGGTGGAATCAAGAAAGGCAAGTCATCTCTCAAAGGGCATCAGATTGATAGTTTAAAATCCACTTCCCCTCCTTTGATTGATCCAGCCACCCCTGAAGAAGAAGGAGGAGGAGGAGGAGGAGGAGGAGTTTAGACTGACTCTGAAATGTCCACTGTAAATAGAATTCTGCCATACGAAAAACCACAGGAATTCTCAAACTGGTGTAGCGAATTGGCCAAGCACCTAAGCAATTGCTTAGAGAGTCATGAGTTCAAATCTTGCTTTGTTTAGGAACCTCCATCCCCTAACTCCTTGCATTTGACAAATGGGGAAAATAATTATTGTCTAACAACTTATTCATACTTTTAACTCTCCAAAGTAAATGTCAGCTATTTTTCTTGGTTTGTTTGATCCTGGGCCTCTCTCTCTCTCTCTCTCTCTCTCTCTCTCTCTCTCTCTCTCTCTCTCTCATTCTGCAGATCTTTGCCTAACTTCACCCAATGAATGCCCAGAGAAAAGTCTACTGTGCCTTGTCTGGCCTCAACTTGGCACTGCTCAGCTTGATCACCGCAACCCCAATATGGCAGTACTACTATACCCGCAAAACCTATTATTCCGAGGAGTCTTTTTTCATCGTGGGACTGTGGGCTGTGTGTGAATCTAATCGGTGCTACACCCTTTATGCCATCGATGGTAAGAGTTAGCATTGCTTGCCTTCAGGCATTGGCATGGGGCCAGGGCAGTGTCACTGGGCTCTTGAGGATGAGGAGGGGAGAAGCCCAGGAGGAAAGGTGGTGGGGAAGTGGGGTGGGGAGGTTCATAGAGATCACGCTTCCCAATCCCATGGCTGCTGTGAGCTCTGTTGTTACTTGGGGGGAGGAAGCCCCATTGAATGACTGGCTGCAGTGGGACTACTTCTGAGCAGAGTTGCAAAGGATCTGGTCATTCCAGTAAGCCTCACAGTTGCTGCATGTGACCCTCTTGCCACTTGTGTCCCCGCTCTCTCACATTCCATCCCAGCCCTCCCACTTTGTTTACAGAGGGGATGAGGACAGCAGAGGAGTATTAAAGGGGAACTCTGACACACACACACACACACACTGCCAGTAGCCCTCCTTTTTTCTGCACCTGGCACATGTATCAAAAAGATTCATGACTCCTTTTCAAGTTGTGAAAACACCCCAGGTGACTTGGAAAGTCCTCTTGTTATGACTTGTTTTCGAGTTGAGTCGCAGGGGGGGAGACTCATGATGCAACTTGAGTCAAGCCACGCTGGATTTGCCCATTCCTCGAATGAACTGGTAGCGCAACCCATGAAAAAGCCGATTCAGACGTAACAGTTCTTTTCTGATTTCCTCTAGTGTATATGAAAACCATTCGGGTCCTTGTGGTCGTTGCTCTCGTTTGTTCTTTCTTTGCCTTCATGTCATCATGGGAACTTCTTGCACACCTGACGAGGAGGGAGATGCTGGAAGGCATGGTCTCTTTTGGAGGCCATTTCTGTGCAGGTATTGTGGAAGCCCCATTACTTCAAATCGTAGAAGAGCAACAAGACTGCCTTTGTTAGCCAATGACTAAGCAGTGAGCAAGTTTTTGAGTGTCTCAGGACCAGGGCTGTATTAACCCATGGCCAAGTCCCTAGGCTTTCAGCACTAGGGCCCCCTTCAGCACTTCAATCTTTTACCCCACTACAGCTGACAGCCTGACCCTAGGTACTAGAGTGCAGCACATAACCCTATATATTTTGAAGGTCTCCTGATGAATTCTACTCATATTTTTTTAAAAAATATATTTTTATTGCACGAGTAGAACTCTTCAGGAATGCACATTTTGGGGGGGGGATATAATTGTTCAATACTGTTATATTTTGAAGTGAATAAAATTTTCATTATTTATTAAAACATATAACTTATGAATAATTGTTTTAATAGAAGAGAAAAAGATGGGCCCCTTGTCCCTGCGGAGCCCCTAGGCTTCAGCCTAGTCAGCCTTATGGCCCTGCACAGGATGCTTCTTCATATTCGATCAAAAGTGGGGGAGAAGTACACAGTACTAGCTGCAGGCAGGAGTCTGGTCTAGAGGGTAGAGCCTCCATTTGCCTGAAGATAACATCCACAGGTCGCCAGTTCGAGGCCACCGGCACCGTGCGACCTTGAAGCAGCTGGCAAGCTGAGCCGAGTTATTCCATCTGCTCTGAGCATGGGAGGATGGAGGCCAGAATGTGAAACCAGATCAGAGTGAAACATCTGAATGTTGTGGTTCTTGGAAGATAGAACCTTCTTTCAATTGTAAAAATCCCTACGGGGATTTAAATACCCTGCCTATGTAAACCGCCTTGAATAAAGTCTTGAATAAAGACCAAGAAAGGCGGTATATAAATACCTGTATTATTATTTTTATTATTTAGCTGGAAGTGGGCACCGTTGAACCCCCTCCCGTTGGAATATGTTATGGTCTTAATAACATGATTTAGGACACATTAGGGGTGTCAGACTTGTTTCACACAGCGGGCTGAGTAGCATTCATGCAGGGTGACCAGATACAAAGGGGGACAGAGTGTCTATACCTTTAACCATTGCATAGAAGAGGGAATTTTAGCAGATTTTCAAACCCTTCCATGCTGAGCTGCACCTGCCCAAATTTCCTCTTCTGTAAATGATTAAAGGTATAGGCACTGTGTCTATTGTGTACCATTGTATCCGGTCACCCTGCATTCACGGGGCCTGCTGAGTGTTGGAAGTGATGTCATTAAGTAAGAAGTGACATTATTAAGCAGCTGATGGGCAGAAATTAGCTCTTTTTTCCTCATCAGCTGCAAAAGACAGAAGAGAAAGTATGCAAAACTTGATCATATTTTCAAGATGGGGAGAACCCAATTATCATGGGGGCCAGATAAAGAGCTTCCGTGGGTCATATTTGGCCCGTGGGCCTTATGCTCTGACACCCTTGATTTAGGAAACTCTTGGTGTGGAGTTACATGGAGCACAGGATGAAAGATCACAGTTTGTAAAAAAGTGTGGTGGTATATGGAAGAAGTGAGTGGTCTCCTTCTAGAAAGATAAATGCCTATAGCGATTTGAATCAAACATTTAATGGAGTTTAGGGGTCTTATTTGAAAGGTGGTAAAGAAGGAGGGAGGCTGAAGACCAGGGAGTAGTCTTGCCTAGATGCCTTTAAAAGGGAATTGGACAGATTGATGGAGCCCATGAGAAGTTATAAGTCATGATGGGCACATGCAACCTCCTGGTTTTAGAAGCAGGCTGTCTCTGAATACCAGGTGCTAGGGAGTGGCAACAAGGTGCAGGTCTCATGTACTTTCTGAGTCATCTGTGAGGATAACAGGATGCTGGACTAGACGGACTCTGGGCCCGATCCTGTGGGACTCTGCTGATGTTCTTATGTTCTTACTAGGCCAAAAGATGCAAGAGAGACACTCAACCCTCATACTCTCTTCCTCGCCCACAGGAACCTGCTTGATGATTGCCTTACTGATAACATTCGTCAGACCGACAGTATTCGGAATCACAGTCTATTACCTGCTACCCCACTTGGGCTTCTACCTTGGGTGTGTGGTCTGTTTGCTGTCTTTTGGCTTAGGTAAGTAAGATCAGGGCTGGGCAGGGAGGAGCAATAAAACTGGTCAACTGGGTCCCAGTCTGAAAGAGGCAGACATGCACAGCAAGCTGGAAGCCAACATTGGGTGGCTCAAGGGAAGCCTGTCCAGAAATGGGTACCAGGACAAGAGTCAACAGGTCCTAAAAACCTACTCTTGGATAAATGCAAAGCTGAATTGTTGTTGCTGTGTTTGTTTGTTTTTTAAGCTACTTATTTGGCAAGCATTTCTTTTTTTCTTTTCTTAAAAAAAACAAAAACAACAGACATTCTGCAAGTAATTTGCATTATTATCAGGCCAGGATCAGCGGAGCATCTCTTACTTTTAAGATAGACATGCTGAGCTGAGGTTGACATCAAAATACATATTGTAAAATGGGTGATTCCTTTAAAAAAAAAAAAATCACTTCTGCCCCAGGTCTGAGCGCCCTGTTTCCTTTCTTTATTAAGAGGCTAAATTGCAGGGCAAACCCGAGCAGCAGCTTTACAGGATTGGTCTACTTGCTTTTCCCTTTCTGTTCCAGGCACAGTTCGCATGTTGTGGTATCACCCTGTGAACTTTGGACAGGAAAGGGCACAGGTGAGCCTGCAAGGGGGCAACCATGTCACAGAGCTCTTAGCCTTAGAGGAGTAGCAAGCCATTGAATATCAATTGCTGGGGGCAGACAGTGAGGAAGGTTTTCATTTTGCTTTCATGCTTTACTGGTGGTTCTTCTGGAATGCTCTGTCCACCTTGTAAAAGAGGCTGCCAGAGTATGAAAAACTTAGCCATACCCACCCACCCCCCCCCCACAACTCAGGTCATCAGAGAAGTACGCTAGGTTAAAATCCACCTCCCTTATTTTTCTCAGTCCTGCTAGGGACTGGGGGCTGGGGACCAGAATAGCCCCTCAGTTTGGCTGGACTTGTCCTAAGAGGCGACTAAACAGCCACTGGGTAGATGGGACTCCTTAGCCTGGGAAGGCAGCTCATCTGAGAGAAGGAAAACTCTGATCCCAAACCTCCACTGCCTTGCGGCTACATCCAGTTATGGAAAAGGCTTCAGGAGCCAACCTCAAGGCAAAATCCGGAGCCGGAGTCCCTGAGGCAGTTCATGGCTGAACACAGTCACGCTCTGGCAACTCCTGCGACGCCGCTGGAACCAGCCGTATTGGCTTCTCCATTGGACCATTTCAGCGACCTGGAGAGGGGGGATTTGCTGCATGGGAAACAGTCCATATCTACTTTACCCAGGTTTTGTGCACTGGAGAGGACACTCTGTTCCAGAACCACCATTCAGAACGCGATACCGTGGTCTTCCAAGACTGAAGGATGCCAACAGCTATTTCCTAAAACAGTGGTTCCCAAATGGTGAGCTGTGGATCCCTGAAGAGCTGCAGAAACCAGCCAGGGGAGCCCTGGAATCCCCATGAAAACCCAGCTGCCCTAGACAATGTATAAGATTGTAGCCCTAATGGGGAGCTGCGGCCTATGGCCCAGTATGTCAAGGGAGCCATCAGTTGACAACGTTTGGGAACCACTGTCCTAAATGAATCCTGCCTCCATAAGATCTTCAGTCTTTGTTCAATCCCTGTTTAGCACAGGTGGCAAGAGATGTTGATCCGTAGGTGATCCTTAGGAAGGTGTTCCTTAGGAAGTCATGAATCTGAAGCTTTTTTTTTTTTTTAACAAACATACTTGGTGACCTGAGACAAGCTATCTCCTTGCATCCACAGACCCTAACCCCCTGCATGTATCATACAGGTGAAAATAACCCTGGCTTGCTATTTAAAGTTATAGTAAGAATTACTGACGAAATTCATGTGAAGTGCTTGACACCCTCTAAAATACGAGGGTGTATAAATGCCAAGGGTTATTCTTAGAACGTTTGATGCTGGCCTTTCTTTTCTCTCTCTCTTTCTCTCTCCTTCTGCAGATCTTCCCCTGGATTTTTCCCCTGAATTTCTACCGCAACATATTCTATGTCGTGGCCTGCATCCATTTTATACTGGTTGTCTTTATCACGGTCACGCCTTTCTGGTTGAGGATGGAAAAAAATGGCATGGAAGTGATCATGGGGTTCTGGGCTGTTTGCTATCAGTTAAAATGTCACCCTTTTGGAAACATCTCACGTAAGAGTCCTAGACCAAATAGGCTGTCATTGGATACATTTCACACCAAGTAAATGAATTGGGAACAAATTATAGAATCATAGAGTTGGAAGGTACCCACAAGGCCATCTAGTCCAACCCCTTACCTGTTGCACAAAATCCTCCTAGAGCATCTCCAGTAGGTGCCTTTCAAACCTCTGCTTGAAGATCTCCAGTGAGGGAGAGTTCACCACCTCTCTCGGCATTCTGTTCCACTGCTATCCAACCAGAATCTCCTCTCTTGAACTTTGTACCCACCGACCACCTAACTAATGGTTAGTATTAGTGGCTGGTATGTCAACCACCTAACTAATGCACATGGATTCTTCTTCTTCTTCTTCTTCTTTTTTAAATTAGTTTGACAGAAGTTTTAAGTGAATTAGACCAAAAGAGGTCTATTTAGGTGCATTTATTTTTAAGGCTGCTGAAGGGGTCAAAATAGGCTCGCACTTTGTTTTGAAATAGCTCCTAGTTTTGGGAGGGGGGCCCTGCGGTGCTTCATCTGATGATCCCTACTTGGCAGCCACCCTGGACATCCTCGTCTTCTGCTGAGCTCAGACTTACCTCCGGAGGCAAGAGGAGCAGAACTCCCCTCCCTCTGGGAAGGGTTGCTGCCAGACTGTGGGGGTGGGTGTTCACCTGTATTTGCGGTTTCAGGTATCCACAGATACCTGATAATAACAGACCATGACAACCCACAGGAGTTCTGATAGCCTGGCTCAGGAGAAGGGAATCTCACATATGCCTGTTCTTTTTCTGATTTCCTCTAGGAGCACTTAACGTTTTTCAGTCACTTCTGATAGGGGCCTGTATCAGTCTTCTCATTGTTTTGGTTCCTGCCCGGAATATACTTAATCACTATAGGAGAAGGAAGATCCTAGAATCCAAAATTGCTTTTATAGCTGAATTCTGTGCAGGTATTGTGTAAGCCACAAAACTATCCATAACAGAAGTGAAATGCAATTTTTTTTAAATTAAGACCATCTTACAATGTCAATGGTACATGCACGTGTAAGCCACATTGTGTTCAATAAGAACATAAGAACAGCCCCACTGGATCAGGCCATAGGCCCATAGGCCCATACAGGATAGCTTCCTGTATCTCACAGCGGCCCACCAAATGCCCCAGGGAGCACACCAGATAACAAGAGACCTGCATCCTGGTGCCCTCCCTTGCAGAGTGATAGGTGCAATTAGTCTGTGGAACTCCTTGCCACAGGATGCACATAAGAACAACAGAAGAGCCCCGCTGGGTCAGGCCATAGGCCCATCTAGTCCAGCTTCCTGTATCTCTCAGCGGCTCACCAGATGGCCCAGGGAGCACACAAGACAACAAGAGACCTCATCCTGGTGCCCTCCCTTGCATCTGGCATTCTGACATAGCCCATTTCTAAAATCAGGAGGTTGCACATACACATCATGGCTTGTAACCTGTAATGGATTTGCTTGCTCCCATGTGGATGGAGTAAAGGATGGAGTTTTGTGACCTATGGTTTATTGAGTCTTTTGTTTATTACAATTTGTGCCTTGTTATCCACTGGGGTTCCGTTCTAGAACCCCCAGTGGATAAAAAAAAAAAATCAATGGGTACCTAATCAGTGGAAATATACCTTTAGGTCCCACTTCTAGGTTTCTTGCTCCTCTATTGTTGCCCCAAATTGCATTTGTATAGACCAGTGATGGCGAACCTTTTAGAGACCGAGTGCCCAAACTGCAACCCAAAACCCACTTATTTATCGCAAAGTGCCAGCCCAGCAGTTTAACCTGAATACTGAGATTTTAGTTTAAGAAAAACAACTCATACATTAACATTTTTTTTTAGATTGTGAGCCCTTTTGGGACAGGGAGCCACTAGTTGTTTGATTTTTCTCTGTAAACCGCTTTGTGAACTTTTAGTTGAAAAGCGGTATATAAATAC
Organism: Tiliqua scincoides; assembly: GCF_035046505.1. Lineage (NCBI taxonomy): Eukaryota > Metazoa > Chordata > Lepidosauria > Squamata > Scincidae > Tiliqua > Tiliqua scincoides. The sequence continues at coordinate 22,687,645 of NC_089830.1, read as the reverse complement.
TGTTAATAATAATAATAATAATAATAATAATAATAATAATAATAATAATAATAATAATAATAACAACAACAACAACAACATCTTTTACCTACTATTACTTGTAACTCATAATGAACTTTTCCTCTAGAACAGGGGTGCCCAAACCCCAGTCCTGGGGCCACTTGCGGCCCTCAAGGACTCCCAATCCGGCCCGCAGGGGGCCCCCAGTCTCCAATAAGCCTCTGACCCTCCAGAGACTTGCTGGAGCCCACGCTGGCCTGACACAACTGCTCTCAGCATGATGGCCAACTGTTCAGCCTCTTGTGTGAGCTGTGGGACGAGGGCTCCCTCCACTACTTGCTGTTTATGTCTGTGATACAGCAGTGGCAGAGAAGGAAAGGCCAGTCTTGCTTTGTGCAAGGCCTTTTATAGGCCTTGGGTTATTGCAAGACCTTCATTCATTCATATAAGTTCCATCTCTAATATATTCATTTATGTAAATTTATTCAAATTTGAAATGTAAATTAATTATTTTTCCCCCGGCCTCTCCGACACAGTGTCAGAGAGATGATGTGGCCCTTTTGCCAAAATGGTTGAGGAGATGAGGCTGCAGGAGGGTACTCACGATTGGCTGGTGGTCAGCCAGTGAACTGCCCTGAGCCATTCGGGAGCAAAACACGGAACTTAGCCGAGCAGAGTGGGCAAAATTCAAAAGGAAAAGAAAACATGGAGCAGGTGGGGCAGCAACGGAGCGATGGGAGAGGAGGGCAGTGAGCTCAGCAGGCAGAGGGAAGCAGCCCGCCCTCCCCAACACACGGAGGCTCGGGAAAAAATTTCCATTTTATTTAAAGTAACACGCTGGGGGGGACTGCAGCTTCAGCGCCCCTCGCCAGGCTGCCTGGCTCAGCGCCTGGGGGTTTTGACCCATCTGCCCCATGCCCAGGTCCGTTCCATAGGTTCCATAGGTTCCACGTGCCATAGGTTCGCCACCACTGGTATAGACACTATACCGCATTCAGCCACTAAATGGGGTGAATAATGGAATCTAATGGAATGAAATTATAATTATTTAACAGCGCAAAGCATAAGAACAGCCCCACAGATGCTTTATTTCCTTTTTACAATGAATTTAAAGGTGAACCTTGGTATCAGTCGTGAGTCAAATCAGTGGATACCTTCTTTCAGGGTGAGCCATAATAATAGTCTCTTCCCTGCCTGCAGGAGCCTGTCTGGTGTTACCTGTAGTGATCACAAGCCTCCCTTTGGAACCCAGCAACAAAGCCATGCAAATATTCCCACACTGGAATTTCTACATTGGTTGCTTCTCCTGTGTGTTGTGCTTTGTTCTAGGTCAGTTGGCTCTGCGGTGGGGGTGGGGGGTTGGAGGTGGGAGGGAGCAAGTAGCAGTGCTGAGAAGGTGGGTCAGCAACTCAAAGGAGAGCCATTGACAAGGTAAGATGGTGCCAAAGCTGGGAGGCCAAGGGGAGCCAGCCTGGTCAGGGTGATGTTTGGCAAGGACCCTTCTTGGATTTGGACAAGCAGAGGCATATCTAATGGCCCCCAGCATCTGGGGTAGTGACATCACACCATGTGATATTGTAATGTCACTTCCTGCTTTGTCCAGAGAAGGTACTAGTGGTGGCCCCTTTGTGATCTGGTTGCTGCCCCCATTCCCTTTGCCCATGCCCCTTCAAGAGGGCGCTTCTATAGGATAAGGAACGGAGGGGGCAGCCAGATTGCGAAGTGGCCGCCAACAGCACCTCCTCCTTCTCCAGAGAACCCAGAAGTCAGGAGGAGGAAGACCAGCAGAGGAAAAAAACTGCAGCCCCTCCCCTTGGTGTAGCATCCAAGGCAGATGCCCCTCAGGCTCCACCCTTATTATGCCTCTGTGTGCAATGCTCCATTGCAGGTAAATGCCTCATGGTGCTGCCTATTGACATTCCTAGTTCAGAAGAGGGAATTTTAAGGAGTGCAGCTTTTCCCATGCCCCACATGACAAGTTGCATCCGCCTGGTTTTGCAGATCAGGGGACCAGCTCAGAGCGTGCATCTCCATCACATCATTTTACTTCTGGTTCAGGAATCACCTAACCAAGGAGAGTGTGAAGGATCTGTGAAGTGACAAGGGAAGGAGGTCAGAGTAGCTTTGCCATGCTTCAAGGGACATTCGTCTGGGCTGTATCCCCAGCAAGGGATTTGCATTGTATGGGCAAGTGCATAGCAGATAAGATGCCAGCAGATCAAATCAACCACAGCAAACCTGTACTAGTTGGGGCCCATGAAGCTGATTGCGGTCTTAGATTATCTCTATCACACCCCTTGGCCTTGCTAGCTAGTAGCCGACATGAAGAATCCTGTGTAGTAGATTTGGTCAAGGTCCACTTTCTTTTCCAGGTATACTCAATGCGGCCTGGCATGTGCATGTCAGAGAGATGGTGATGATCACTCAGATTGTCCCAACAATGGGAAGACTGCCACCAGCACCAGGCCCCGAGGAGACCCCTCTGTAATCCGTAGGACATGCCCACAGCCACGGGCACTCTCCAGCTTGAACCAAATTTGGGTTCCTGCCGCCTGATGTCTGTGGCCAACAGACATTCTAAGCAGTGACATCACTCAAGCAAGAGCCACTTTGGATCTCGAAGGGCTTCTGTGAGATGTAAGTTGTGGGCAACTTGGCAACTTGTCGCTTTTCCGAACTCCACCAGAGCCATCCTTTTGGATCTATAGAATCATCACATCCATGACCCCAGTACATCTTTTTCAGCAAAATGGAACAAATCCCCATTGCTATTCAAAAAAGAATAGCTGTCTCCATGGCTGGGGCAAAGAGCTCATTTCCACCTTACTTTTCTAGAACACTCTTAAAAATAAAGATCTTAACACAATGATGATTTTGTCAGTCACATGATGGAGGGTGCTGTAGACCAGCAATTCTCAGCATTTGTCTTCTCATGCCACACTGACCTGTCCTACCCCTGCCCAGAAGGGCAGCGCCAGTTCGGTAGACAGGGTGGATTCTGTCCAGTGCCGCTGAGGCCGAATAAGCAGACACTGAAAGGTGGAAGGCTTTGAAGGTTCTTTATTGTTCAACAGACATGTCTGTGACCTTTGAGAGTTTGCACACTCGGATTCAAAGGCAATGTCAAAAGGGTGGGACCCTCCTTTTATACATTTCAGTTGTCATTCAAAACACAGTCCCCCAAGAAGGGTGTTAACCTTCCCTGGTAACTTCCACTGACCTTCTCATGCCCTCGTTTCCCCCGCCCTTCTTCACTGTCCTCCTCATGGCTTTTGCCCCCCACCTTCCAACAGGGAAGTAGTCTGGTATCGGTCTGCCTGTTCAACATGTCAGCTGTCAGCAGGGGTTTTTTACTGGCATTAGGCACCTTTGGTTAACTTGTCAGCAAAAAGGAAGGGGGGGGGGTCTGTTAATTATAGAATTTGCAAGGCAGTTAGTCTGGAGCTTTCCCCCCTAAGTTCATACTTTGTCCGTCTTCGTTCTGCACCCCCTCCCCCTGTCCTGTATTGATGGTTGTTACAGGTTACTCTGGGAGGAAAGAAGGGGGTCCAAGACAGGTAATTACGTAACAGACCTCTATAGTCTTCTCCATAGTCTTTGCATCTTGTGCTATGACTTTCTGTTTCCGGGAGACTCTTCCAGCTCTATTTCTAGGGCAACTGTCTGTAGCAGGGGAGTCAAACATAAGGCCCATGGGCCAAATGTGGCCCCCAGAAGCTCTTTATCTGGCCCTGGGCTCTTCCACCACCATCATCTGCTGCTCTCAGCTGCTGAGCTGTGCTGAGATGTCACTGCGGAAAGGGCAGCCCTTGTGATAATTGGGCTCCCCCACATCTTAAAAATGATCGTATTTGATCTTGCACATTTTTTCTTCTGTCATTTGCAGTTAATGAATGCCTAAGGGCGAAAAAAATAGTGCTTTTTCTGGTCACGGCCTGCTTAATGACATCACTTATGGCTCTATGACATCACTCCCAGCCTTCATCAGGCATCATGAATGCTCTTCAGCCCGCTGTATAAAATGAGTTTGACATCCCCGGTTTATAATAACAAATTGCCTCTCTTCCTCTGCTGGCTCTAAGGTGTTTGGGGGGGGGGGGCTATGCACTGATAAGGGCCAGCCCCATTCATGAGGCCAACTGAAGTGGTCGCCTCCGGCAGCACTTTGGTGCGGGGTGGGGTTATGCACTGATAGGGCCGGCCCCATTCATGAAGTGGTCGTGTCAGGCAGCGGTTTGGGAGGGTTATGCACTTATAGAGCCTGCCCCGTTAATGAGGCCGACTGCTGCAGTCGCATCAGGCAGCAGTTTGGTGGGAGAAAGGACCAACCATCTCTGTCCACCTACGTACCTCCTTCCATTCCCTGGTTTGGAAAAGGAAGAGGGGGGCAGACAGGAAGTGTGGAGGAGAAGAGAGTGCTGAGTCTGAACATTGGGGAGTGGGAGGAGAAGAGGCTGGTGCATTGAGTCAGTGGGCAGCACCGCCTGGCACATATCGCCTGCTTGCCGATGCACTGAATATCTGGCTACGGCCTGGTTGTTGCACAACTGCTGGGCTGTTGGAACGGTAGCAGGCCTTTGCAAGCAGATTCCCCAAGCAGGTGAGCTGCTGCTGCTGCTGTGGGCCTCGCCCCTGCAGGGTTCTGTGGCAGTTGGAAGCCGAGGTCTGCAGAAGTCGGGTCACCGTAGCCCGGGTTGCAGACCGAGAGGAGAGCCAACAAAGCGGAGGTGGGTCAGGTGCGTTCGGGGATTAGGGGGCGGTGGAAGTGTCAGGGTTTAAGGGTGGGTTGCACTGAATTACACTGCTTGAGTTGAAGGCTTGGATTGCGCTGAACTCACAAGTAAGTCTCACACCGGGTATTCACAAGTAACTCACAAGTGCCACCCACCCCGCAGCAAAGTGTGGTCCTAAGAACAGGGAATTTGGACACCTTCTGGATCATAACCAGGACATCGAGGTTCCCCCCTAGAAGCTCTATCCAACCCCCCACATCACTGTGTCAAACATGGGCCTGATGTGCCCCCCAGAAGCTTTGTCATCCCCCCCAAATATAAGTGTCAAATATAAGAGACGTGGGCTAGATGTGGCCCCCCAGAAGCTCTATTCGCCCCCCCCAAATTACAGTGTCAAACATAAGGGCTGTGGATGAGATGTGCTCCCCCCAGAATCTCACTCCACCCCCCTAAATTACTTTCAAACATAAGGGCCATGGAGCAGATGTGGGCCTCCCAGAAGCTCTATCCGCTCCCCTAAATTACAAACATAAGGGCTGTGGGGCAGATGTGGGCCCCCCAGAAATTCTATCTGCCCCCTTAAATTACAGTGTCAGACATAAGGGCTGTGGGGCAGATTTGGGCCTCCCAGAAGCTCTATCTGCCCCCCTAAATTACAAACATAAGGACCATGGGGCAGATAGGGATCCCCCATATCAAGTTCTATTCACCCCCCTAAATTACAATGTCAAACATAAGGGCCGTGGGGCAGATGTGGGCCCCCCAGAAGCTCTATCCGCCCCCCTAAATTACAAACATAAGGACCATGGGGCAGATATGGATCCCCCAGAAATTCTATCCACCCCCCTAAATTACAATGTCAAACATAAGGGCCGTGGGGCAGATGTGGGCCCCCCAGAAGTTCTAACCACCCCCCTAAATTACAGTGTCAAACATAAGGGCCGTGGGGCAGATGTGGGCCCCCCAGAAGCTCTATCCGCCCCCCTAAATTACAAACATAAGGGCCGTGGGGCAGATGTGGGCCCCCCAGAAGTTCTATCCACCCCCCTAAATTACAGTGTCAAACATACGGGCCGTGGGGCAGATGTGGGCCCCCCAGAAATTCTATCTGCCCCCTTAAATTACAGTGTCAGACATAAGGGCCGTAGGGCAGATTTGGGCCTCCCAGAAGCTCTATCTGCCCCCCTAAATTACAAACATAAGGGCCGTGGGGCAGATGTGGGCCCCCCAGAAGTTCTATCCACCCCCCTAAATTACAATGTCAAACATAAGGGCCGTGGGGCAGATGTGGGCCCAGCAGAAGTTCTATCCACCCCCCCTAAATTACAGTGTCAAGCATAGGGCCGTGGGGCAGATATGGGCCCCCCAGAAGTTCTATCCACCCCCTTAAATTACTTTCAAACATAAGGGCCATAGAGCAGATGTGGGCCTCCCAGAAGCTCTATCCGTCCCCCTAAATTACAAACATAAGGGACGTGGGGCAGATGTGGGCCCCCCAGAAGCTCTATCCGCCCCCCTAAATTACAAACATAAGGGCCGTGGGGCAGATTTGGGCCTCCCAGAAGCTCTATCTGCCCCCCTAAATTACAAACATAAGGACCATGGGGCAGATATGGATCCCCCAGATGTTCTGTCCACCCCCCTAAATTACAATGTCAAACATAAGGGCCGTGGGGCAGATGTGGGCCCAGCAGAAATTCTATCCACCCCCCTAAATTACAATGTCAAACATAAGGGCCGTGGGGCAGATGTGGGCCCCCCAGAAGTTCTATCCACCCCCCTAAATTACAGTGTCAAACATACGGGCCGTGGAGCAGATGTGGGCCTCCCAGAAGTTCTTTATACCCCCCCCCCATTATAATAGGGTCTCCCACAGTCACCCTTTCGCCAGTGCAGCTTCTCCCAAGGTAGGGCCTCTGAGAGGAATTTTATCAGAAGTACAGGGTTTCTTTGAGCCCCTTTATGGGGGTACAGATTTTCTCTGGGGCCGGAGTGACCAGATGTCAAAACTGCAAAAGAGGACCAGGCACCCCAAAATGTAGGACATTCAGGAAAAATGTTGGACATGACAGAATAAGAGCTAAAAACACTTGTCTATTTAGTTTAAACACTGTTTTACTTATTATTAAATTTAAAACCATGTTACGTATAATTTATTGCCTATAATTTATTAATTGCAGGAAGGCTATGCGCTGCCTGCTCACAGGGAAAAGGAGGATTTTAAAGTTACTTTTTCAGGACATGAGACTGAAAAAGAGGACATGTCCTGGAAAACGAGGATGTCTGGTCGCCCTGTTTGGGGTCCCTTCCCCTTCTCCATTGGATCATGATTTCAGACAATCATTGATCGGATCATCAAAAGAAATGTAAGAAGAAATCAAAAGAAATCAAAAGAAAGGCAAAAGAAATGTAAGAAGGTGATACGGGAGGCCAAGCGAGAATATGAGGAACGCATGGCCAGCAACATTAAGGGGAATAATAAAAGCTTCTTCAAATATGTTAGAAGCAGGAAACCCGCCAGAGAAGCGGTTGGCCCTCTGGATGGTGAGGGAGGGAAAGGGGAGATAAAAGGAGACTTAGAGATGGCAGAGAAATTAAATGAGTTCTTTGCATCTGTCTTCACGGCAGAAGACCTCCGGCAGATACCGCTGCCCAAACGGCCCCTCCTGACCGAGGAGTTAAGTCAGATAGAGGTTAAAAGAGAAGATGTTTCAGACCTCATTGATAAATTAAAGATCAATAAGTCACCGGGCCCTGATGGCATACGCCCAAGGGTTATTAAGGAATTGAAGAATGAAGTTGCAGATCTCTTGACTAAGGTATGCAACTTCTCCCTCAAAACGGCCACGGTACCAGAAGATTGGAGGATAGCAAATGTCACGCCTATTTTTAAAAAGGGAAAGAGGGGGGACCCGGGAAACTATAGGCCGGTCAGCCTAACATCCATACCGGGTAAGATGGTGGAATGCCTCATCAAAGATAGGATCTCAAAACACATAGACGAACAGGCCTTGCTGAGGGAGAGTCAGCATGGCTTCTGTAAGGGTAAGTCTTGCCTCACGAACCTTATAGAATTCTTTGAAAAGGTCAACAGGCATGTGGATGCGGGAGAACCCGTGGACATTATATATCTGGACTTTCAGAAGGCGTTTGACACGGTCCCTCACCAAAGGCTACTGAAAAAACTCCACAGTCAGGGAATTAGAGGACAGGTCCTCTCCTGGATTGAGAACTGGTTGGAGGCCAGGAAGCAGAGAGTGGGTGTCAATGGGCAGTTTTCACAATGGAGAGAGGTGAAAAGCGGTGTGCCCCAAGGATCTGTCCTGGGACTGGTGCTTTTCAACCTCTTCATAAATTACCTGGAGACAGGGTTGAGCAGTGAAGTGGCCAAGTTTGCAGACGACACCAAACTTTTCCGAGTGGTAAAGACCAGAAGTGATTGTGAGGAGCTCCAGAAGGATCTCTCCAGACTGGTAGAATGGGCAGCAAAATTGCAGATGCGCTTCAATGTCAGTAAGTGTAAAGTCATGCACATTGGGGCAAAAAATCAAAACTTTAGATATAGGCTGATGGGTTCTGAGCTGTCTGTGACAGATCAGGAGAGAGATCTTGGGGTGGTGGTGGACAGAACATAAGAACATAAGAACAGCCCCACTGGATCAGGCCATAGGCCCATCTAGTCCAGCTTCCTGTATCTCACAGCGGCCCACCAAATGCCCCAGGGAGCACACCAGATAACAAGAGACCTCATCCTGGTGCTCTCCCCTACATCTGGCATTCTGACTTAACCCATTCCTAAAATCAGGAGTTTGCGCATACACATCATGGCTTGTACCCCATAATGGATTTTTCCTCCAGAAACCCGTCCAATCCCCTTTTAAAGGCGCCTAGGCTAGACGCCAGCACCACATCCTGTGGTAAGGAGTTCCACAGACCGACCACGCGCTGAGTAAAGAAATATTTTCTTTTGTCTGTCCTAACTCGCCCAACACTCAATTTTAGTGGATGTCCCCTGGTTCTGGTATTATGTGAGAGTGTAAAGAGCATCTCCCTATCCACTCTGTCCATCCCCTGCATAATTTTGTATGTCTCAATCATGTCCCCCCTCAAGCGTCTCTTTTCTAGGCTGAAGAGGCCCAAACGCCGTAGCCTTTCCTCATAAGGAAGGTGCCCCGGGCCCGTAATCATCTTAGTCGCTCTCTTTTGCACCTTTTCCATTTCCACTATGTCTTTTTTGAGATGCGGCGACCAGAACTGGACACAATACTCCAGGTGTGGCCTTACCATAGATTTGTACAACGGCATTATAATACTAACCGTTTTGTTCTCAATACCCTTCCTAATGATCCCAAGCATAGAATTGGCCTTCTTCACTGCCGCCGCACATTGGGTCGACACTTTCATCGACCTGTCCACCACCACCCCAAGATCTTTCTCCTGATCTGTCACAGACAGCTCAGAACCCATCAGCCTATATCTAAAGTTTTGAAGTTTTCCCTTTTTAAAAATAGGCATGACATTTGCTATCCTCCAATCTTCTGGTACCGTGGCCGTTTTGAGGGACAAGTTGCATACCTTAGTCAAGAGATCTGCAACTTCATTCTTCAATTCCTTAATAACCCTTGGGTGTATGCCATCAGGGCCCGGTGACTTATTGATCTTTAATTTATCAATGAGGTCTGAAACATCTTCTCTTTTAACCTCTATCTGACTTAACTCCTCGGTCAGGAGGGGCCATTCGGGCAGCGGTATCTGCCCGAGGTCTTCAGCCGTGAAGACAGATGCAAAGAACTCATTTAATTTCTCTGCCATCTCTAAGTCTCCTTTTATCTCCCCTTTCCCTCCCTCACCATCCAGAGGGCCAACCGCTTCTCTGGCGGGTTTCCTGCTTCTAACATATTTGAAGAAGCTTTTATTATTCCCCTTAATGTTGCTGGCCATGCGTTCCTCATAGTCTCGCTTGGCCTCCCCTATCACCTTCTTACATTTCTTTTGCCACAGTTTATGTTCCTTTTTATTCTCTTCATTAGGGCAAGACTTCCATTTACGGAAGGAAGCTTCCTTGCCCTTCACAGCCTCTCTAACTTGGCTGGTTAGCCAAGCGGGCACCCTCCTGGATTTAGTGGAACCCTTCTTTCTTTGCAGTATACACCTCTGCTGGGCCTCTATTACTGTTGTTTTAAGCAGCCTCCATGCACTCTGGAGAGACTGGACTATTTTTACCCTCCCTTTCAACCTCCCTTTCAGTCCGCCCGTCGGAAGTCAAGGGTTTTTGTTAGAGATTTGCCTGGTATTCTTCCCCCAACGTGCACGTCAAAACGGATCGCAGCATGATCACTGTTCCTCAATGGCTCAGTAACGTTTACATCTCTAACCAGGTCCTGCGTACCGCACAAAATTAAATCCAGAGTCACCTGTCCTCTGGTGGGCTCCGTGACTAGCTGATCTAAGCCACAGTCATTTAGCACGTCAAGAAATCCGGTTTCCTTATCGTGACCAGAACACAAATTGACCCAGTCAATATGAGGATAATTGAAGTCCCCCATGATTACAACCCTGTCCTTCCTTGTCACCTCCCTGATCTGTTTCCTCATTTCAAGGTCCCCATCAGATTTCTGGTCTGGAGGACGATAGCACGCCCCCAGTATTACATTGCTGCACAAGCCTGGTAATTTAACCCACAGAGATTCTACGGTGGAGTCGGACCCACCTTCAGTCTCTACTTTGCTGGATTCTATCCCTTCCTTAACATAAAGGGCCACCCCACCTCCAACACGCCCCTGCCTGTCCCTCCTGTAGAGTTTATAGCCCGGGATTGCGGTATCCCACTGATTCTCCGCATTCCACCAGGTTTCCGTTATGCCCACTATGTCAATATTTTCCCTTGTCACCAGACATTCCAGTTCTCCCACCTTTGCTCGTAGACTTCGGGCATTCACATAAAAGCATTTATACGGTGCCAGAAGATTGGAGGATAGCAAATGTCACACCTATCTTTAAAAAGGGAAAGAGGGGGGACCCGGGAAACTATAGGCCGGTCAGCCTAACATCTATACCGGGTAAGATGGTGGAATGCCTCATCAAAGATAGGATCTCAAAACACATACACGAACAGGCCTTGCTGAGGGAGAATCAGCATGGCTTCTGTAAGGGTAAGTCTTGCCTCATGAACCTTATCAAATTCTTTGAAAAGGTCAACAGGCATGTGGATGTGGGAGAACCCATGGACATTATATATCTGGACTTTCAGAAGGCGCTTGACACGGTCCCTCACCAAAGGCTACTGAAAAAACTCCACAGTCAGGGAATTAGAGGACAGGTCCTCTCCTGGATTGAGAACTGGTTGGAGGCCAGGAAGCAGAGAGTGGGTGTCAATGGGCAGTTTTCACAATGGAGAGAGGTGAAAAGCGGTGTGCCCCAAGGATCTGTCCTGGGACCGGTGCTTTTCAACCTCTTCATAAATGATCTGGAGACAGGGTTAGCAGTGAAGTGGCTAAGTTTGCAGATGACACCAAACTTTTCCGAGTGGTGAAGACCAGAAGTGATTGTGAGGAGCTCCAGAAAGATCTCTCCAGACTGGCAGAATGGGCAGCAAAATAGCAGATGCGCTTCAATGTCAGTAAGTGTAAAGTCATGCACATTGGGGCAAAAAATCAAAACTTTAGATATAGGCTGATGGGTTCTGAGCTGTCTGTGACAGATCAGGAGAGAGATCTTGGGGTGGTGGTGGACAGGTCGATGAAAGTGTCAACCCAATGTGCAGCAGCAGTGAAGAAGGCCAATTCTATGCTTGGGATCATTAGGAAGGGTATTGAGAACAAAACGGCTAGTATTATAATGCCGTTGTACAAATCTATGGTAAGGCCACACCTGGAGTATTGTGTCCAGTTCTGGTCGCCACATCTCAAAAAGGACATAGTGGAAATGGAAAAGGTGCAAAAGAGAGTGACTAAGATGATTACGGGCCCGGGGCACCTTCCTTATGAGGAAAGGCTACGGCGTTTGGGCCTCTTCAGCCTAGAAAAGAGACGCCTGAGGGGGGACATGATTGGGACATACAAAATTATGCAGGGGATGGACAGAGTGGATAGGGAGATGCTCTTTACACTCTCACATAACACCAGGACCAGGGAACATCCACTAAAACGGAGTGTTGGGAGAGTTAGAACAGACAAAAGAAAATATTTCTTTACTCAGCGTGTGGTCGGTCTGTGGAACTCCTTGCCACAGGATGTGGTGCTGGCGTCTAACCTAGACGCCTTTAAAAGAGGATTGGACAAGTTTCTGGAGGAAAAATCCATTACGGGGTACAAGCCATGATGTGTATGCGCAACCTCCTGATTTTAGAAATGGGTTATGTCAGAATGCCAGATGCAAGGGAGGGCACCAGGATGAGGTCTCTTGTTATCTGGTGTGCTCCCTGGGGCATTTGGTGGGCCGCTGTGAGATACAGGAAGCTGGACTAGATGGGCCTATGGCCTGATCCAGTGGGGCTGTTCTTATGTTCTTATCATTCCTACAAATGGCAGCATGTAAAATTATGTAGGTTGACACCAAAGGAGAATGCCTGTCCTCCCACAGCATATATGCCAATGATTTCTGAGATCCCAGGAAATTTCTTGCTCCCCTCCCTTATTTATTTGGAGGGCATCTTGACCCACTTCTACAACTACCTTGTTGAAGACTTGCCACAGGATGTGGTGATGGCGACTGGCCTGGACACCTTTAAAAGGGGATTGGACAAGTTTCTGGAGGAAAAATCCATTACGGGGTACAAGCCATGATGTGTATGCGCAACCTCCTGATTTTAGAAATGGGTTATGTCAGAATGCCAGATGCAAGGGAGGGCACCAGGATGAGGTCTCTTGTTATCTGGTGTGCTCCCTGGGGCATTTGGTGGGCCGCTGTGAGATCCAGGAAGCTGGACTAGATGGGCCTATGGCCTGATCCAGTGGGGCTGTTCTTATGTTCTTAAGACTTCTGCTCTAACCCGCACATGCCAAGCTGGTATACCTGACAGTGGGTTTTTCTCTTTGCAGATCCTCAGTCGACATTTGCTCAATGTCTGTCTACCAAAGGGTATACCGAGGCTACTGCTGCCTCAACATTGCGCTTCTCATCTTTGTCAACGCAACCCCCTTATGGTTCTCTTACTATTACTCAAATGAGCATTACCTCATGGGCTTGTGGGTCATATGCAGTTCGAAGAAGTGTCAGCAATTCGCTGGGGGAGGTAAGAGACTTCCTGGGATACAGTCTGTTCAGAGGCTGTGGAACTGGGAGGCATAGATGTTTTGCAGTGGCTGGTGGGGGGGTGCACAAAACGCAACAGGTGCCCATTGGAAGCTATTTTCTTTTCCAGAAGCCCTGTAGAATGACACTGGGTGGAGATCACGTAGCATGACTTTGGCAGTGGCTTTTGGGAGGGGTGGGGAACAGTGGTGACCGATCACTTCAGATGGGCTCTGGTTTTGTGCATTCCACCATTCCCCCACACAATTGAATTCCATGTCAATTTCATCCCGCCTGCAACAGTTAGGGGTTTCATCCCCCTTTCGCTTCCTCCCCTGTCCTCATTTTGACATGAAAGTTATCCCAACTCTCCAGGGATGGGAACTCATGACTTGTAGACTCAACTTGAGTCATGAAAACGTGTTTTTCGCAACTCGTGGGGTCTCGAGTCACTCATGTCCAGGACTTGGGCACTGACCTGGGACTTGGGGGTTTTACGCTAAAAGAGCAAAGACTCAAATAGACTTGAGTCACGGAGACTTGTTATTTTTAGCCAAATGTGTGTGTGTGTGTTTACTTTTTTCCCCCCACTGCTTCAGCAACATGACTTGCTTCTTGAAAAGACTCAGACTCAAGTCAACATGACTCGAAAAATGCCTCTGAACAAGTTGCAGTGGTGCCCTTTGTGACTTGAGTCAAGGGGGGTGGAGGCTTGGGACTTGACTCTGGACCCGGGGCTGTGACTGACTCCGGCACTACTCTCCTCTCTCTCTCTCTCTCTCTCTCTCTCTCTCTCTCTCTCTCTCTCTCTCTCTCTCTCTCTCTGATGTAATTATTTATGGATGGAATTTCATGATTTCTCCTAGTATATCCGAACGCGATCAGGGCCCTTGCCCTCTCAGCCGTGATACCTTGCCTTCTTGCCATGCTTTCATCGTGGGATCTTCTTACTCACTACACGAGTCATCAGTTACCTGAAATTCTGATCTCTTCTATAGGTAACTTCCTGACAGGTATTGTGGAAGCCCCGTCATGACAGACAGTAGATGAGTAACTGGTAGAGGGTTTGATAACTGGTAGAGGGGTTTGATTGAGGCATTGTGAATGTTCTTAGCAGACTGGTAAGTAAGATGATGATTAAAAAAATACCTGCATGCTGCTTGTGGCACTTGGCTGTCCACGGCAGTCTGGAACCCATCAACCTGGTGCTGTCTGGGTCTTCTTGAGCCTTTTTGGGGGAGCCACAAACTCTGGTGGCCGGCACAGGAACAGGGTTGAAGGCACCTTGAGAAGTAACCTCAGAGTGATCTGGTGGTGGTAGGGTGGAGGGTAGGGGTTGCTGCTAACTTGGATCCCCCTGCTCTTGGGAACTGCCTCAAGGGACTAAAAACCCAATCCTAACTAAATCCCTGCATGTTGATGCAGTGGCACCAGCATGGACAGGGGAATTTTGGCTGCTGGAGGTCTCCTTGGGATAAGGGGATATTTGTCCCCTTGCCTCTTGGTAAGCCCCAGTAGCTGCTATGGGTCAACTATATCACGGGCGCAAGTCTGAGTTGATCCGTGGATGGGACCCACGAAGGGGGGAAGGATATGGCACTCACTGGTGCTGCTGATCCCGCCCCCTCACAGGCCCAATTCACCCACCCCCGTTTCCATCCTTCTCCTACCTGGTCCTTTACTCCACTGGCCTGTGCAGGAAGGCTTCTGCCTTCTAGCTGGTGCACCAGCTAGTAAGGCTGTTGTAAACTGCTTCATGGAACCCTTGCAACAGCGAGCATCAGCAGAGCACATATTACACTGTGCAGAAGAGGGATAACATTGGGTCGTAAATGACTCTGAGCAGCAGGCAGCTTCAAGTCCTCCTCTTTTTGTTCTCCAGCCATCTTGTGCTTGTCATGGGCTAGGGCAGTGCTATTCAAACTTACCCAAGCCTCCTGCAGCCTCCCTGGGGTGCGGGGAGCCCGGCACGACTTCTGGCAGGGCTCCCCGCAGCAGGGAAAGTGGATGCGGAGCAATCGCGTCGCCCCTCCCCGGCTGCCTCCTCCCCCCACCCCTGCAAAGACTTACTGGCTCTCAAACTCTCCCAGAGAACCACTGGGCTTGAGAGTTTGAGAGCCACTGGGCTAGGGCATTTAGACAACTGAATCTGCATTTGTCCCCAGATACCACTTTCTGAGGGGGGAAAAACAATCACAAAATGGCTGACGTAGCCAAAGGAATTCAAGGAAAATGAACAGACTGACAGGCTTGATGCCAAAGACATTGCATTTCATTTCCAGAAACCCTCAAGGGATCCCTTTAAAAAGTTGGAGATGTTTCAATGAAGGGAGCCACGTAGAAGACAAAAGTCCTTCTGTCTGACGAGAGCAGTAATACTGAGAGTAGCATGTAATTAATCTGTGGAACTCCTTGCCACAGGATGTGTGAAGGCACCTGGCCTAAATGCCTTTAAAAGAGGATTGCACAGCTTTGTGGAGGAAAAGTCCATCATGGGTTACAAACCATGATGACTGTATGCAACAGCTCAGGTTTTAGTAGCTTCTCTCTGAATGCCAGGTGAAAGGGAGTGGCAACAGGATAGAGATATCTTGCTGTCTTTTGTGCTCCCAGAGGTATCTGGTGGACCACTGTGAGATGCAGGAATGTGAACTAGAGGGGCTTTTGGCCTGATCCAGCAGGGCTCCTCTTATATTCTTATTCAAGGGGGTCACAGTTTGGAACAGAATAAGAAATGAGGGCCAAAAGTTAGAAGAGGTGCACATCTTCCCAATCCATTCTTCCTTCCCTGCAGCAATATGTATAATGGGTGCTCTACTGATGACGTACTTCATGATCAGAATGATACCCACTACTGTGACTCTCTCCCTGAACTTCTACATTGGTTGCTTCATTTGTGCCGTCTCTGCTATCTTAGGTAAGCATAACTCAAGGGACTCGGGAGGCCTGGTGGCAACACTTGGGTCAGCAAATTGAAGGAGATCAATACGCAGAGCACCACCGAAGTCAACACTGAGCAGTGGAAGGGAATCAATTCAGAAATGGGGTGCTGGGGCCAGATTTCACCAAGTCCAACAGTCTTCTTTTGGACAGTTGTCAAGTATTACATTTTTTTAAAAAATCTGCTTATATCCTCTTGGGTAAGCCACCCAAGGCAGCTTACCAAAAACAAAAAATACAAAAAGTCATTTAAAAAAAACACAATTTTAAAACAATTACAAAAAACCCTTAAAAACTCATTTCAAACAACCTAAAAACAATCACAGGAAAAGATAAGAGCAGAACAACAGCAGATATCTTATAAGAAAGGACAGAACCTGTACAACCCAAATGTTCTTGTTAAAAGGCCAAGAACTCAGAGGAGCTTGTCTAAAAAGAAACATCCTCGGGCCCTGCTGGAAAGCCTTTAAGGAGAAAGCAGTTTGTAGACTAAGAGGAAGGGAGTTTCATAAAGTTGGTGCTATTATTGAGAAGGCCCTGTTTCTTATCGCTGCCCCTCCCACCCCACAGGCGATGGCAGGTAAGAGGGCTTTCTCTGATGACCTGAGGGGACAGGCTGGATTGTACAGAAGTATTATTATTATTATTATTTTATTAATTTATACCCCGCCTTTTTGCCCAACGGGCACACAAGGCGGCTTACAACACTTTAAAAATACAACATTAAAAACAATCATTAAAAACAATTTACAATAATTAAAAAATCTAAAAACAAACAAACCCTGTGGATTTTCATATAAAAAGCAAGAACGCCAGCGAGCCTGTCAACAATTAAAAGCTTTTTGAAATAAAAAGGTCTTCAGTCCATGCCGAAACGTTAGCAACGAGGGAGCAGTTCTCAGTTCTAAGGGGAGGGTATTCCACAGTTTGGGGGCCACCACCGAGAAGGCCCTCTTCCTGGTCGCCACCCCTCTCACATCTCTTAGTGGCGGCACAGTCAAAAGGGCCCCCCCAGATGATCTAAGAGCAAGGGCAGGATTGTAGGGAAGGAGGCGGTCCCTCAAATACCCCGGACCCGAGCCGGAAAGGGCTTTAAAAGTCAAAACTAGCACCTTGAGTTGGGCCCGGAACAGAACCGGCAGCCAGTGTAGCCGCCGGAGCAACGGCTCGACAGAGTCAAACCGACGTGCCCCAGCAACCACACGAGCAGCCGCGTTCTGTACTAGTTGTAATTTCCGGACCATCTTCAAAGGCAGCCCCACGTAGAGTGCATTGCAATAATCTAATCTAGATGTCACTAGGGCATGGGTTACTGTGGCCAGGTCCGCACAGCTCAGGTACGGTCGCAGCCTGTCTCCAAGTAGGCAGCCTGTCTCCAAGCGCTGTAGGGCTTGCATCTCTTGTGGGGTTTAAAGCAAATACCGTACAGCCAACTTAGGCACTACTTTCTTTTGAAATGAGTACATTTAGTATTTGTCTTCTATAGCCCAAGATCTACCAAGCATCTACCAAGTCATGCTAGACAAGGGACCTTGTTGCTTCCAGTTGTGCCACTGTTACTTCTTATGGCTGAGGTTGCAGCAAAGTGAGCATAAGGCTGGTGTTTCATCCCAGAAACAAGACTTCAGCAATTCAACGTGTCCATGTTTATCTTTGGTCTATAGCAGGGGTGGGTGGGCCATTTGTGGCCCTTGGGGACCCCCAATCCAGCCCTCAGGGAGCCCCCGGTCTCCGATGAACCTCTGGCCCTTTGGAGACTGTTGGAGCCCACACTAGCCTGCAACAGCCGGTCACGACCACCAGATACAAGCTGCGGGTTAGAGCAAGGCCTTTCATAGTCTCTATGTGGTGTCTGCTTTTTCCTGGGCATTATTTTATTCCCCCCCCCCCCATTGCCTCTCAGCAACTTCTGGCTCCATGTGTTTCTGGCTTGGTCTGTAGGTTTTCACTGTGCAAGAAGTGTGTGACAAACCGTTCATCGTTCTCCTGTGGTTCTATATACCTGTTTTATAGTTCTCATGTGTATTATAAATAAACTCAGTAAAAGTCATTCATTCAGAAAGTTCCATCCCTAATGTACTCATTTATGTAAATTTATTCAAATTTAAAATGTAAATGAATTCTTATTTTTTCCCATCCCCCGACACAGAGAGATGGTGTGGCCCTCCTGCCAAAATGTTTGCCCACCTCTGGTATATAGAATTGCTGGCTTTCCCAGAGGTATAGGTTCTATTGAGGAATAACCCACATGTGACCAAGGTCACCTTCTTTCTCATTTTCTGTTCCAGGTGTACTCGGCCTGTTTCAGCACATCCAAAAAATAGCCAGGAGACACTCCCAGGTATCACCAAAACAGGAAACATAGCTGTCGTCATTGGACCACAGACAACATCTCACGCAGCCTCTGGGCTGGCTGCCCAAACATAGGCATTCTTAGCCAAACATGAAGCCCTGGAGCCTGATTGGACAACAGGCAATGGTGATGTCACTCAACATCCATTGTGACATCACTCAACCAAGAGCCACTTGAGATGGCCGTTTCCAATACTTATGCCTTTTCAGAAGACGTCCTCTTGAACCGACCTGTTAAAACAATGAATTATTATGTTTCTTAGCTGGATATTTTCTCTTTAGCAATATTGAATGTCTTATTTCTTAAACCACTAGAATTTTCTTGCCCTCCTCATCACTTCCAGACAATTAGCAGTTTCCCTCTTGTTTTTGCATAGCCCCAGGGGGAAAAAAAAATAAATCTTGTACTGACTGGGTGTTTCTCTTTCCTATGTTCACAATGATATATTAAAATTGTTGCCTATCTCATCGCTTTTGGAAGTCCACAGCTTTCTTCAGCTTTTTACACTGCTACTTTCCCTCTGGTAAAGGCACTCAGCATCTACTGAAGCAGGATGCCATGAGGACCATTTTAAGAAAGGGAGAAAAATTCCTTGGGGAAACTGCGCTCAGGGTATTCAGCTTGTAGTGGCCAGAAATCAAGCAGGAAGCCCCTGTTGGCAGCCCTCCTCTACAGATGCTGGATTTGCTTTGCAAACCTTTCTGCCTCCCCATGTGTTGGTGGGGGAGATTCTGTGACGGTTGGAAGGGGCTGAATGGGATGGAGCCAGCTGACTTTGGAGCTCAGTGTATTGGGGGAAGGTCTACAGCCCTTAAGGAGACACGAATTCAGTGGGGGACCATAGCAGGTGGAAACCCTCAGTAACTGAAGCTGCCTCTGGACACACTAATAAATAGCCCAGGGGTCCTACAGTGCTAGAGTGGGAGATAGCAGGAAGGCTGAGCAGGTCATGGGGGCAGGAGGTACTAGGACAAAGTGACAGGGCCAATGCGTCCTGGACAACTAGGTCCCAGTCAAATACATTCTGGTATTGGGCATTTGCTTCCATTCTTTTTGCATCCTGGACATTTATGTTCCAATCTATTATGTTCCAATCTATTATGTTCCAAAATACAGTATTTATATTTGATAGACTTAAAAAAATGCAAGCGTAGGGTTAGGGTTAGGGGTGGGATGAGAGGCTTAGGATATATAGCATGGGTTTTGTTGCCCAGTTATAGTGGGATGCAAATAACTGGGACACACACACACAAACAGATGTGAATGTCCAGGGACACCAGTGACCAGGACGCATTTGACCACAACACAACAATCCAGGATGCAACTACCCTAGTACCATAGGACAATATTAGATTCTGGCATTCTTCAAGAGCAGATGAGGCTGAGTTTTGCTCTGTTGACAATTCTCTAATCCAGCAGTTCTCAAACTGAGTCTGGGACACAGTTTTTCCTGGGTTGTGAAACTGACAGGGAAGATTAGGCTATGTGCATCAAGGGTTAAACAAACTGCTACTGGTGGGGGGGGGGGAGAGAGCACTGCTGCCCAATCACCATTATAGCCATGCCCCTTGGCATTTATAAATCAGGCAGCAGCCTTTGAAATGTTTGGGAACCACTGCGAATCCCACTCAGATGCAGTCTATAGCCAGAGGACCTGTCTCAAAGAGAGGTCAGTTTCAGAGTAGCCATGATGAGCAGATCCATTCTAATTAGCCTCTCTGATCCTGTTCAGCAGGTGATTTACAAGGGCCCAGTAGTGTTGGCTTGGCCCATTGGTTGCCACACCAGGCCCAAAACAGGCCAGGGGCTCTCAGTGCCTGCTTCCCCCCCACCCACCCACCCACCCACAGCACAAGCAACTGGAGAAGATCCATACTTTAGATGGAACGTCCAGGAACTGCAACTCTAAATTAAGGCCAGAACCAAATATGGGTGTGGATACACGGCTGCCTCTGAATACAGCACCTCACATCTCCTCTTCCTCAGTCTCACTTCCCCAATCAGTGGCACGAGCCTCATGTCTGATACTTTGCAGTATGACAGACGATGTGTGCCTCTGATGCCAAGCTGATGCCAGTCTGGCAGCACCCCGCTGGAAGCAGGGAGAGCTGGGCTAATAGCACAGCAGTGGGCAAGGAGTGTCCATGTGGCTACCTGCCCTTCCAAAACGGTACAGTTTAGGGAAGGAGGATGCAGGCGACGTCCCAACCGTGGGGCAAGCCAGCCTCTCCTGTGCACGGCCAACATGTCTGGTGTTAGTGGTGGGATTCACAAGAGTGGTGCTTGCAAACCAACCGTTGAGAAGTCCTACTCCATTTCCTCAACCCTGCCTGTGGAGGAGGATTTGCCCTGCAATTATATCAGTCAGTCAATTCTGTCAGGGAAGAAGAGAGAAAGAGATGGAAATGTGGGGTGCTGCTGTTTGCAAAAGTTACTATCTATGGGGGAACCTCAATGTTCAGGAGCAGCAGGGCATGGACTTCCATCTTGGTCCACAAGTAGGGTTGCCAGCTCTCACAGTACCTGTTCCTGGAGATTCTTTTTTCTTTGACATGAAATAACATTGGATATTCCTCAAAATCGGCTGAAACCTCCAGGATTGCTTTCAGTTGTCTTCTGGAGATTGGTGCTGAGTCCTGGAGGCTCTAAGTCAATCCTGAAAGATGTAGTAACCCTTTCCCAAAAGTCACTTTCTGTAGTTGACCTGCTGTGGCCCCCCATAAGGAGAAGACTGAGTGATGTGGCCCCAGCAGCTGAAAATGGGGGGACCTTTTCTCTGACGTACAAATACTAAGTCATGTTTTTAAGTTATCTGACACTGGGCTTTTCTGTCTCTCTGTAGGTCCTAATCGAGGGCCACCTGCTGAAAAGCTGCAAAAACACGTTCTGTGCCATCTCCTGCATCAATTTCATGACTCTTTTGTGCATCACAGTCTCTCCCTTTTGGTTGGTGCAACATTTTGCGGGCGGCGATTATGTGACAGGCATGTGGATCTCCTGCTATCAGTCGCGATGCGGTTTCATTACGGTCAGGACAGGTGAGGCAGGGCGCCTTTTTGACCGTAGCTCCGAGTTCACCACCAGATGGGTTGTTTTTGGGGAAAACTCCTCACCCGGTAAATGCATTCTGCAACCTGCACAAATATTCTGGGAGATATTTTGAGGTATAAGTGGGAGGGAAAGGTCAGAAGTGATGGAGGAAGATGAGTGAAGATTGCAGTCAGGGATTTGGATTTGGAGTACAACATGTATATCACACATATAGTGTACTTTGTCCTTTTTGTGATGTGGGGCTGGATGTTTTAGATAAAGAAACCCCCCTCCCATCTTCAGCTTCCTCTGTCTCCGGGTGAGATGGCCAGTCACCTTTGATCAGCAAAGGCATACATCTGTTAAATAAACACCTTGATGAACAAATCACGCAGCAGATGTTCTTTCAGATTTACAGCCCAAGCCTAACTTGCGCTGGAAACAGGCAGGCTGGCATGCCTAGGCTGTATCTAGCATAAGTCTGGGGCCAAAAGCAGTGCAGCTTGAGGAAAGGGGAATCACTTCCCCTTATCACGTATCATGCTGCAGCAGCCCCAATGGGTCTACCTGGATCTGAGCCACCTCAGGAGGCTCATGACACCCAGGAATGGGTGTCAGGATCCAGTATAACTGCCAAGTCCTGGTCCCACCCCTAGGAACACCCACCGCAATTTCAGGCATAGTTGTGTTTTTCTGCTTTTTGTTTAATTTCTGCAGTGCATCTGGATACCGTCCGGCTCCTTTTGATAACAGCCATTAGCAGTTCTGTGATTCCCGTGGTTTCGTCCCGGGATCGTCTTCCTCAGTATCTCCAAAGAAAACTACCAGAAGGCCTGATTGCTTCCATGGCTGACTTCATCACAGGTAGTATGGAGACGTTCTAGCCCCCCACTCTTTTCTTCTCTGCACTTCCTTTACCATTCCATTCAATTTGCCTGTTCCAAATCCAGGAAGTGGGAGGATGAATGGAGAGGTAGCAGCTGGTGGGTGCTCCACAGGGTAAGAGGGTTGGCCTTGGTTGGGGTAAAGCACAGTGCAAGGTGGTTAGTGGCATTCGGTGTGCTTAGTCAAGTGATAAGTCTTGGTCCAGCTCTGATTTGGAAGCTCTCGGCAGACTGATTCAATTAGATCGGAGTTTCTCAAACTGTGGATTGGGACCCGCTAGGTGGGTTGTGAGTCAATTTCAGGTGGGTTGTGTAGCACCTAGCTCAGCTGCCATTGAAAATACAGAGCTGTTGGGCAGGGCAGGCTCCACATGGGAGAGAATAGGTGGGAAGATGGGATACTGGAAAGAGGGCAGGGCTGTGTGCTTGGAGAAGGATCCAAGTCTGCCATCTGCTTTGACTTCCAAGCTGGAATATTTGAATTCCAAACTGTGCAAAATAACGAGCATGCTGTGTAATGGGACCTTTGACTGATCACATCTTAGGTTTGAAGCCCAAATTGATGATGTCACTTGTATCATGACATCACCTCCAGGTTAATGGCATCCCTTCCGGTGGGTCCCAACAGATTGTCATTCTAAAACATGGGTCCCGGTGCTAAAAAGTTTGAATTTTAGTTGGATTAGATGGAGCCTAGGGCATAAGACTTTAGACAGCAAGGAAGAAAAAGGCAGGGATATTGGAGGGAGCAGGACTTTGAGTGTGTGGTGGAGCTGGACAAGTGGAGGTTGTGGGTGCAGAGTTTTGAAGCTAAGTATAGGATTGCTGATGCACAGTCTGGGAGCAGACAGGAAGCCAGGGCAGGGCATTGTGTGGTCAGAGTGACGCGAGAGATGGCTGCTGTTTTGCAGCAGGGTGCTGGAGAGATGTGAGGGGACTGGGATGAGACAATGGGAGACCAGAGCAGAGAAGGTTAGGGCCATCGAGAGCAAATAAAGTCAAGCCTTCTCAAAAAGCCAGGTATATACAGTTGGAAAAATAAGAATGAAAGAGTTACTGCCAAGTGCAAAAGGTTTGTTTTTTTTGTGGGGGGGGGGGGAGGATTTGATGGAAGGATGAAAGGTGGGATCATGTGAATGTTCAGGGAACAGGTCAATAAAGCTGGAGAAGAGACCCACACGGTACTTATGCTTTCTTCCTTGTCTGCAGGGATCTGCTTGTTTTTTTCTCTTGTGATCGTCTCTACTGAGCTGACTTTTGCAATCGATGAAGAGGGGCATCGCCTAGAACTATACAGAGATTTCTTCATAGGTTGCTTCATCTGTTCGCTGTGCATTGTCTTAGGTGAGGAACAACCTGTGGGGCCTGGGGAAAGGGGGTAGGGCACGAGGGCCGCAGGAGCAAGGATGACAAAGGGGGTCAGTTGTCCGAAGCAGAGTTCCATGTCCTCCACAAAACACAGTGGTCCACAGGAGTGTCTCTGGATAGCAAGGGCTTGGTCTTAGGAGTGGACCTCAACAGGTGGGAAACCCTGGCCTCTGAGCGGCCCGCTTGGAGGCAGGCTGTGCAGCATGGCCTTTCCCAGTTTGAAGAGACACTTGGCCAACAGTCTGAGGCAAAGAGGCAAAGAAGGAAGGCCCATAGCCAGGGAGACAGACCAGGGACAGACTGCACTTGCTCCCGGTGTGGAAGGGATTGTCACTCCCGAATTGGCCTTTTCAGCCACACTAGACGCTGTTCCAGAACCACCATACCAGAGTCTTTCGAGACTGAAGGTTGCCAACAGGTTGCCAACAGGTGGTCTTGAATCGGTGCAAAGTTGGAGAACAGGTGCTTCTTTAAACCAAAGTAGTTGTCTGTGTGTGTTTAACACATGCAGCCCACTATGGTCTTAATCAATGGTCTAGGTTTGTGCTTCTGGCTTGAGATGCTAAAAACAGGAGTTTCACAGAGCCAGAACTGTGTTGCCAAACCGACACCTATGCCCAAATCCACAGTACAAGTCTGGAGACTTCGCCCCATTCCAGTCTTTCTAACCTTTCATTTCTGATCTACCTGTGGGCATCTTTGCGGACGGAATCTGTTGCGCCCTCCTTAGCTAGTAGATCGCAGGGTGAACCCTGAACACGACAAAGATCCAGGAGTAATCGAGGTCTTCTTTTTGTGCTTCCTTTCCCAGGTATACTCAGCCTCTTCTGGTACAAGTATATAGGAAAGAGACAGTTGAGTGCTCAGGTTGCCCCAACAGAGGCAAAAAAAACATCGCCATCAGACCACGTGGAACCACCTCTGTAGTCCATGGGCCGTTCCCACAACCAATTGCACTCTCCTCTCCATCAGGTTTGGATTCCTGGTGCCTGATTGGACAACGGACCACCTCAGCAATTATGTCATTTCAACAGGGGCCACTTTGGAAGTGGAAGGGCCTCCACAAAATACTCATTTGCACCTTGTCCCTTTTCAGACCTCATCCACCACAACTGCCTTCTCCGATCTATTGAATTATCTCGCCCTTTAGTTTCTCTCTTATATTTAAGAACTCCTAATTTCTGTCCCAACCATAATATCTCACTTCATTTCCTTAATAATGACTGGTTCCCTCTTTACACTGGGCCATTAAAAATAAATGCCTAAACAAATGGAAGCTTTGCCATCATGTGGAGGTTATTGATGATCATTTTAATTATGTCTCCTGGCTATTTCTGTCTCCCTGTTAATTAATTAACATTTTTGGAAGTTCACGAAGATCTCAGATTCACTTCCGTTTTGCTTTGCCCTCTTGGTGGAAGGACGAAGTGCTCTGTAATGAAAAAGCACTAATGGAAGCGGATAAATGGATGGTGTCAATGTACCCTGGCAAGGAGAGTTACTCTGGGGTCCCCTCCCTGAGTCTCTGTTCCTGCAGGAGGGAAGATTCCATGGCAGTTGGAAGCTGAGGTTCTGAAAGTTGAGTAGCCATTATGGTCTTTTGATCTGGGTTGTGACGGGTAGGAGAGGAGAGCAAAGGAAGAGGATGGTATGGATCTGCGGGAAGACACAAATGCACACTGACTTTTTCATTCCCTTTCAGATTCCATAAGGGGATACTGAGGCACACAGCAGCCACCTTATCTGGCTGGCATTGCGATGTCCCAGCTGGGCCCCTGTGGGATAGAATCATGGCTACCAGAGGCAGAATTGACAGCTGCACCTCCCAGTCTGGGGTTAGCCAATTAACTGAGACACTCATTCATGCTGGAGCACATTGCTGGAGGAGAGAAAGGGGGATGCCAACTGTTCCAAGCTCTATCTGCACCCACAGATACTCTCGCTCAGACAGTAGCCTTGCTACAAGCAGTCAGAGAAGTGGGTAGGCAAATTGCTCTTGGTTTCTGTCTGAACCAGGGAGGTGGCATTCTTTTTAAACGGGTGCCGAACCTAAGGCCTACGGGCTGGATGCAGCCCCCAGAAACTCTTTATCCAGCCACAAAGTGATGCTGTGCTGGTGAAAGGGCACTCTGTGTGACAATTGGGTCTCTCGTTGTGATAATGGGGCTCTCTTGTAACTTGAAGATACAATCGAGATTTGCACATTTTCTCTTCTGCCATTTACAGCTAATTAGCTTCTTGCGAGAACAGAGTGCTTATTTCTGGCCATCATCTGCTGAATGACATCACTTCCTGCTGAATGACATCACTTCCGGCCCTCAGCAGGTGCCATGAATGCTATTGGCTCACTATAAGAAATGAGTTTGGCACCCCTGTTTTAAAACATAGAAAGAGGTTTCTTTTTTTTTTTTTTAATGGCAGTGTTCAAAATCGGGAAAATAAGATGTATATAAAATATGCATCTGAAAATAAAATACTCAGAGGCAAGAAGAAAAGAAATGATATGCGGTTTCTGATAGCAACAGGTTCCCTGCACGAAGAAATCTACTCCTGCAGGATGAAATGTGGAATCTTTTCCATCTCTGAACAGAAGGGCAAGTCATCTCTGGCAATTGGCCCTGCTCTCCTGCAGCCCTTATATCCTCTCTTCAAAGGGCTAGCTGGACTTGGCTCTTTGCCATTCTCATGGGTTCATCTTGGGGTGGAAAGACTAGCCCAACCCCTAAGCTTCAATCAGGTGTGGGATTCAGCCACAGGGTTGGTACCCTGAAGCCAAGACGTGCATAAAAGTACTTTCAACCATAACCGCTGAATATTAATTAGTCTTCTGAAGAGGTCTGATGCTGGGCTTTCCTCTCTCAGCAGCTCCCCGCAAAGATCTTCCAACTGAACATCTACAAAAGCACATATTATGCCTTGTCCTGCACCAACTTGGTGCTGCTCATAACCGCCACTGCATCCCCCTTCTGGATAGTGCATCATTCTGGGGAAGGACATCATCTCCATATGGGACTCTGGGCCACATGCTTTCGAGCTCTCTGTTCTCACATTTTGAACACCACAAGTAAGAGACGCAGTTGGTTTACGTTAAGAAAAAAGATAAAAATCATCTGGTGCAAATGGACTGTTATAGGTGGAGCTGTAAATTTCGCACCAAGGAAAGCTGAACCGGGCTTCCTGCATACATTTTGCTAATTGAACACACTGGCTTGCTTTAATTGGTCATCCAAGAATTTGTAATTCTTGCGTGCCTTATGCAGGTTCTTTTGGTTTTGCAATCTATGGCAAGGAGCTACAGGATGCAAAGAAGCATCGCTTTCAGCCCCTGGAAATCTTATTGCACAACCCTATGCATATTTACTCAGAAGTAAGTCCCACTGAGTTTAATGGGCCTTACTCCCAGGTAAGAGTGCATAGGATTGCAACCTTATTCAGTGACCTCTCTGAGCTCAGGGCCAGTCCATCAACAAGATTGGACGGGGAGGGTTGACTGTTTTTCCGCCATTTTTAGCACTTGTCCTCCTTTTGCCCTCCTGTCCTCTTGCCCTCCTGTCCTCCTTCTGCCACACACATGGCACACACATCTGGTGTGCTCCTTGGGGCATTTGGTGGGCCTCTGAGATACAGGAGGCTGGACTAGATGGGCCTATGGCCTGATCCAGTGGGGCTGTTCTTAACTACAATTCCCAGAATGCCTTGCAGGTCTTCTTGTTATCTGGTGTGCTCCCTGGGGCATTTGGTGGGCCTCTGTGAGATACAGGAAGCTGGACTAGATGGGCCTATGGCCTGATCCAGTGGGGCTGTTCTTATGTTCTTATGTTCTGCTCCCTTAATTTCGGCTCAGTTGCCCAGACCGCCTGGTGGTGGAGAGGCGAATGGGGTATGGCGGGAGGCATTTTGGGGTGGGGGAAGACAGACAGAGGGTGGGGTGGAGGCGAGGCGGGAGCAGTGCAGGAGGAGAGCAGGACTGATGGAGTTCAGCACCACCGGATTCTGAGCCCTGTGCGGGACCACATGGTCTGACACGGTTCTCTCCAATTTTGTGTCGGCTCCAAAGCTGCCGTAGAATTGAGTAGCCCCATTGCAGGGCTACTTCCCTTATCTGGGGGAAGGGGATGAAAGTCCCCTTCGCCCGAGGTGCTGCCGCTGGCTGCCTCATTGCACGCAGGATACCGTGGAAGCCATTTTTGGCACCGCAGCAGTCCTGCATGCCGGGCAACTCAGGATTGGGCTGCCTGGCAACTTCAACTGCAGCTCTTCCTTATGGATTTCTTCTAGGAAACCTGAAAGTGGCCCAAGTACTTATGATTACGGCCTTTGCTAGTTGTTGCCTTGCCTTGGTGATGGCGCTGGATCTTCTCAAACGCTTTGTGAAAAGGAAGCTCCCTGAAAGCCTGATTTCTTCTGTGGCCAGCAACTTTGCAGGTATTGTGTTTTCAGTGTTCAGAATTCAGTGTTGACCAAAATGTGCATTGTATGGACATTCTATTTTTGAATAAAGAGTATATGCACAGCCCCCAAACAATACTTTCTTTTTTTCTTCCCTTGCCTACAGGACTTTGCACACTGGGTACTCTGCTGATTATGTACCTTGAGATTAAACTTGGAATCCTAACAGATGGGAAACATCAATCCCCAGGGTGGGCTTATTTTGTAACCATGTTCTCCTGTTCTCTGTGCTTCATCTTGGGTGAGTCAAATCCCAATTGGGCTGTTCACACATCATGCTTCACCCAGGTGTAGGTCACCTGTACCCAGGCACACGTTTCCATTTGAATGGCTGTACCTGAGTTCATGTCTCATGTACCCTATACAAAGGGCATACCCGTATTGCAGAGAGGATGTGAAATAAATGCATCCAGGTGTGGACTAAGGATGACTGTACCCAGGTACAGTTTGTAATGTGGGAACAAACCTCATGATAAAGTGGGTCCACTGTCCAAAATGATAAAGTGGGTCCACAGTCCAAAACAAGCAAAAAGGAGGGGGAAATGGAAGCCAAGACTGAGAATCCAATCTATTCCTGGTTGCCCATACAACACTCACCATGGCTGAAAGGCTGACTATTACTGATGCCTCGTTTTATTACCATTATTGCTTCATGACAGTCTTAATTACTCCTGGAAGCTGTCTGGGGAGATGCTGAGACACTATACTTACTCACACACACACATCTTCACACACCGCTACCTTTACTTTATAGTCTATGAATGTGTTGAAACAATATTGTGGGTCTTCCTTTTTTCCAGGGACCCTCAGGCTGTTGTGGCATAGGGACTTGGTTTCAAGAAATACGGAAGTTGAGCATACAGGTAATCGCAGGATAGGCACACAGCCGTCAGGATAAGATCTGATGGGCCATCTATGTGTAGCTCATGGGTCTTCACCACAACAGTTCTTCCTTCTGAGCCAAGCATGGCATATTCCAAACCTGATGCTTGTGCATGGAGCCATAACTCAGGTGGAGCCTGAAGAGCACCCGCCCCGGTGCTAAGTCAAGGGGAGGTGCATGTCTGCGTCTCAGGTTCTGCCCTAGTTACAGAAGAGGCACTGGCAGCTTCACACCTTTCTCCTGTGGAGGCTTGGTTGAGGTGTGAAGCCACAACAGCAATCACCCCTCCTTCGGGGAGAACCTGGAGGTGATATCTGGGTATTTGTGAGAGACTGGCTTTGGAAATCGTTTCAGGATTAGTCAAGGTCCCCTTTTGTTTCCCACTTCCTTTTCCAGTTACAATCAAGAAAATATGGTTCAGGGAGCAATCTCTGGACAACCCGGTGACTCCAGTAAAGCGAACACAGTCATCGTCATAGGGCACCTGTGTGACCTGTGGTTCTACCCATCTTTGCAGTCATCTGAGCCAAACATGGGGTCCCAAAGCCCCATTGGACAACAGCCATTCCGAACAGTGATGTCACGTAACGAGGAGCCATTTTGGATTGTGCAAAGGCCTCCATGAGACACTCATTTCCTCTGCCTACTTAAAAAAAAAAATCTACTCGAATGAACCTGTTGAATTATGCTGTCCATTATTCTGATATTTCCTTTCGACTGTATTGAACAAGTCACCATTTCTTCTGCAAAATAGAATATATTTCTCCATATATTCCAGGACAATTGTGGCCACCCCCCATTTACTTTTTTCACAGCCCTGTTAAAAAATAAATCTTTGCTATACTTTGCTAAGGCAGTTGTATGTTCACATTTATTTTGAATTTCAAAACAGCAAGCAGTATACTACTCAAAAACAATTTTAAGACTCTATTACTATACATTTCTAATGTAACGGGGGGGGGGAGAAGAGGAAGGGGGGGTCACATCTACCCATCTACATTCAGAAGGGCTATATTGGTTTTTACCCTAAAGGAGTCAGCCATGACTAGGTCCCTTAGAAATTAATGTGACTGAATCGTGATAAATGTGTTTCATTGACTTTGAAGGTGCTTGTTTATGGCTCACTTTCTTAGGATACAACTAACAGAGGGAATGGATATTTAGGGAAGGGACATTTAACTGGCCAGAGCAGCGGGCTCTTTGAGATGGCCAAATGTCACGATGCAGAGAAGGGTTTCTCCAATCCAACAGCTCAAAAAACTTTGCCAAAATCAAGTCGTCCAATGGCCGAACACTCCACAGTGAGTTCCCTCCACAGATGGGTGGTCACAGAAGATAAGGCAGCTTGTGAACTGTCCCAGGCATGGGTGACTTCACAGCTCAGACCATATCCACGATCAAAATAGAGTCCAAGGTTTTAAAAAAACAAAAACCCTCCACCTGGGTTCAGAGCAGTCGAGGGATCTGTGCATTTTGTTTTTCGATTTGCTCATCTGTTTCCTCTTCTGGAGCTACATGGATGTTCGACACTCCAACTCCCCAGAGCATGTACTTGTAGGACAAGAAATCTAAAATGCCTGGGGAAGAAAGTGTCCAAAAATAAAAATTAAAAAAAGAGATGATGTCATGAGAAACTGGCAGGGCCTATGAGAGAAGGATGGAGGGGGTATATTGTACCTGGGTTCAAGGTCAAAAAGGGGGCCCATAACCAAAGGAGGGAAGCTGGAAATTTCCTGGGACCTCAGAGAATGTTTGCATATATTGTACAAAGACCAGCATTCACAGCCTATATCATTTTATCCATCATAATTGGTAGAAATTAGGATCCAATGTCCATATGAAATTAGGATCCGCTGGAGAAGGGAAGGGACCTAAAAGAAATGTTGTATCTCCAAAAGGGCCCCCTAAAAAACTTTGTACCCCCTGATAAAATTCCCCTCAGAGGTGCTGCCTCCAGAGACTGACACACAAACACAGATTGCACAATAAAAATCACTGTCCTTTAGTTCACCCACTTGTCAAGAAGCTCAAAATACAGATGACAATGCTGAGGTAGAATGCCCATTTCCTGATAGCAGGCACTTCCTCTGTTTCGAGAATCACGGTGAACCCAAAGACCATCAGAGCAACAAACGTGCAGATTCCTACAACAGAGAAGATTTAGGGTCTGTCCAGATGTTCAAACGATTTTAACCTTGAAAATGCAGCAGTGCTCAGGACCAAAGGGAGGGCTTCTCACGGCACTGCTGAGGATGCCTACATCAGTGCCGACACAGAGACGAAACCGGTCCTATAGGAAGCAGCCAATGCATGCCATATATATAGATTTGTGGTATGAAAACAGAGAAACACAGCGACTATATTTACTTTTCTCTATATGTGACACAAAGCGCATACAGAGATTTTAAAAAATATTGATCAGTTAATGCATGTCTCTACATTTTCTTGTTCTTTGGCTATAAGCTTGTCCCAATTTGCACAGTAACCGGGGTACCCACATTAATACAGGGATCCCCTGGGAGCCTGCAATTGGCCCATGCAAATCTTTGGGGCAGGCAGAAGCCTGTTGTTTGGGGCTCTTCAGTCTAGAAAAAAAGGTGCCTAAGTGGGGACATGATTGAGATGTACAAAATCATGCATGCGATGGATAAAGTGAGTAAAGGGATGTTCTTTTCCCTCTTGCACAACACCGGAACCAGGGGACATCCACTGACATTGAGTGTCAGGAGAGTTAGAACAGACAAAAGGAAATAGCTCTTTTCCAGCCTGTGATTAATCTGTGGCACTCCCTGCCACAGAATGTGGTGATGGTGTCTAACACAGGGGCCTTTAAAAGGGCATTGAACAGATTTATGGAGGAAAAGTACAACACAGGTTACAAGCCATGATGGGTATGTGCAACCTCCTGGTTTTACAAGTAGGCTATTTCAGAATGCCAGGTGCAAGAGTGTGGCACCAGGATACAGGTATCGTCTTGTGTGCTCCCTGGGGCATCTGGTGGGCGAGAGACAGGAAGCTGGACTAGATGGGTCTTTGTCCTGATCTGGTGGGACTCATCTTACATTCTCTGGCCTGCATGCACACCAGTTGAGCCTTGCTCTATGATGGCACAGGGAGTATAGCCAACCCAGAGGGTCTTAGCAGATGTGTAACTTGGCTGAAGGCCATCCTGGAAGTATTAGAGCCCAAACCATAAGGGAGAGGGACTGTGCACAACCCTGCCTCCAAGATCAGCCACATCCCTACCTGTGTCAGAAATTATGTCCAAGAATTTACGCAGGTGGCAACGTTACCTGCAAGGAAGTTGAAGATGGCAGTAGCCAGGGCTTTCGGGACAAAGACAAAGTCACAATGAATGATGTGGTCGCATTCCACTGACCAGACCAAGGCTATGAATGAACATGCCAGAGCAGATGCCATGAAGCCACGGACAACGTTCATGTTCACTAAGAGGAAAACGAGACAGTTAAAGTTATTGAAGATACTCTCAGGCTTTCTTTCCCACTCGGAAGACAGGTTACAAACTGCAAAATTTTGTTCTTATGGAAACCAAGAGCTCCGTTATTCCACATCTAATATTTGGTCATCAATACTGCCATGCAACTAAATTTGGACTCTTCATTATGAAAGCCTCTACTTGTTTTCAAAAAGAGAGAGCTACATAGCTCTGCTTCTATGGCAGGCTGCAAGAAACAGATTCTTAGGGCCCAATCCTATCCAAGTTTCTAGCACCAATGTAGCTGTACCAGTAGGGTGTGCATCTTGCAGGGGG
The DNA here is from genome assembly GCF_035046505.1 of Tiliqua scincoides. Classification (NCBI taxonomy): domain Eukaryota; kingdom Metazoa; phylum Chordata; class Lepidosauria; order Squamata; family Scincidae; genus Tiliqua; species Tiliqua scincoides. Next base: position 22,655,001 of record NC_089830.1, on the reverse strand, counting down.
GAGGCACTCACAGAGGCATAAGGAGATAAGGAAATGCTTTCCCCTTAACATGGAGCTACACCGCAGCTGCATCAGCTGGATAGGATGGGGCCCTTAATGGGAAATATTATCCAGGTAACCTCATGGGGTTCTTCCTGCCACAAAATGGGGTACCAGGTTTCTGGTCCTCATGAATGACGAGGCAAAGAAAAATTGAAAATGTTATCTGCTTTTTCTGTGTTAAGGAGGGAGTGAGCAGGAACCAAACTTGAGGAGCTGCATTTTTCAAATTCCTTTCCCAAGGAAGCTTGCCTGGTCCTTTCTTTTCTTGTTTGGACACTGGCTCATTGACCAGGCTATTTACATTTTGAGAATTTTCATGGGTTTTTAACGTTGATCTTGGATTTTCTCCACTGTTTGATTGGTCTGTTTCATATTCTTGTTAATTTACTGTATTTTTATGGTCTTTAATCCTCTGTAGGTCACTCTTAGAATTTTGTTGGTTGAAACACAAGGTAAGAAGCTTTCTAAATCAACTAACCAACGTATCACGCCCTTCACACAAACTCTTGTTCCCAATGCTTATTGTAACCAATTCTATCCAACTTTCCAGCACTGGTACAGCCATACTAAGGGAGTGTGCACTGCATACTGTAGTGGGGGAGGCATTCCTGGAGGCCTCCTCAAGATAAGGCAATATTTGCTTCCTTACTTCAAGGCTGCAATGTGGCTGCTTTGGGGATGGAAAGTTGGATAGGATTGGGACCTAATTAAGTAGTCTATATCAGTGTTTCTCCATGAGTGGTACTCATACCACTGGTGGTACCTGAGGTAGGTGTCCAATGGTACATGCAGGACCTCCAGACGCCTGCCGTCTGGCAGCAAGACCAGTAACGCAACACCACAAGCGGTGGTAGGAGATTGGGTTCAGCAGGTAGAGCTCCAGAGTGCGCTTTTTGTGCACTCAGTAAAGCCCTCCCATGCACTCTGAACCGCTTATCGGTGTTTGGTCACAATCTTAACCAGGTCTACTCAGAAGTAAGTCCTATTTTGTTCAATGGGGCTTACTCTCAGGAAAGTGTGGTTAGGATTGCAGCCTTTATTGCAGTGCACTGGCCTCCTTAACTGGAAGTAACTGGTGATGTCCTCATCACCCAGTGGTACTTCTAATAAGTGGATCATGAGAAGTGGTAGGGCAAGGATAAGCATTGAGAAATGCTGTTCTTTATCATTGGCATTATCACAAATTCTTCCCTTGTTTGCCCACTCCTTTCCCCCTCCTTTCCTTTGTTGTCTCTCTCATGCAAATTTCTATGTCTTAAGCTCCACTAGACAGGAACCAGTTATCTCATTGGGGAGGAGCTAAATAGTAGAGCGTGTACTTTGCGACAAGAAGGTCCTGATTTCTTGCATCCCCAGTTAATGGATCTCATGTAGCAGGAGACCCTGCAGGATTTTCTACTGAACAGCACATGCAATCCTAGTCTAGATGGCCTTGTATATATGTGAGACTGAGGCACACCAGTAATATTTGTAGGTATACCAGTGAAGCACCCATCCTTTGATGTATTCCAAAAGATCATACGCTCCAGTCAGTTTGACATTACATCTGGAGCCCACCAAGTAGATTTGTGCCCCTTTTGTCATAAAACAAGCCTCCATTTATACAAGAATATTATTCAGCCCATGGGAAGTTGCCTTGTTGTGAGTCAGGCCCTGTCTAGCTCACTACCATCCAAGGTTCTAAGGTGGGCAGGGTCTTTCCCAGCCCTACCTGGAAACGTCAGGGACTAAGCCTGGACTTTCAGCAGGCAAACCAGTGGTTCTATCACCAAGTTATGGCCCCACACAACACACCTTCATCCATTTTGGGGGGGTTGCAGCCCCATTCTTTCGAGCAGATGATCCACAGACCCACCAAGTTGGGCGACGTGTATGGACGATACATGGTCCAGCTAGGAGATGTGTGGACCACTAAATGCAGCAAGACATTTGTGCCAGTCATGATGTAACTTAAGATTCTGGCGAGCACCATGGGGTCTGGCTTCTTTCACACGTCCTTTAATCCAATGCTTTGTTTGGAGGAAGAACAGTCCAAAGAGGAAGCAGGGAATGGCAGGGAAGCATTGGAGCAGGGACTGCGGTTGCTGCCTGAAGAGGTGCCTTGCAATACCTCCTTCTCGCCTACTCTGGGGCTCTAACTGCCATAGAACCTTCTGCTCCACAGCTGGAACAGAACCCCTGAGAAGGAATTATGAGCTGGGCACTCTTTCCAAGAAGCCAGTTTTGTTTTGCTTTGCACAACTAGCCAGTGGAAGCAACAGATAAAAAATGGGGAGGGGGCAAATTCTGCAGGTACATTACCCGTTGAGGTGTGCATATGTCTCTTCCCAGCTCCAGTGCTGGCTGCCCTCCCCACTCCCCTGCAGTGCAATGGGTGGCATTTGTACAATCTACTGAACAGTGGCTATTGATTCAACAGTTCATTGTTGGGGGTGGCTGAACTGTGCAGTTCGTTCGTTCGTTCGTTCGTTCGTTCGTTCTTTCTTTCTTTCTTTCTTTCTTTCTTTCTTTCTTTCTTTCAACAAGGTTATATAAACTTCCCTGGCAGGGCAACAAACACTGGCCTGCAGCAGGCATTGTCGTAGGGTCTAAGAAATGAGGTTGAAGGATGATTTTGGAGGTTGGGCTTTACATAAGGGAACATTTGAGGCTGTAGTAGTGGTCCGACAACTTTCCATTCAGCCAATAGCCTGGATATGGTCATATGACCCTTGGGAGCCAGAGGCAAGCAGGCCTTACAAAAATCTCATCTATCATATTACATTCCTTTATTTTGAATCAGGTTATTGATCCGTGGTGTCTATGGCGAACAGCTGTAGCTCGGACAGTGGACTTAACCAGCCTTATCTGCCAAGGATTGAACCTGGGACTATCCACACAAGACGTATGTGCTCTGTCACTGAGCTACATTCATCACTGCAGTATCCAAGTTAGCTCTTCCATCTGAGCAACACACAGCATTGACCAACCATGCTGACCAACCATGCAGACACCATTCCTTGTCTTGCCCCACCTGTCTGCTCTGGTGCTTATCTTCTTGATCCAGCATTGAATTCACCCATACTTCTTCAACCACACTACCTCCAGACTTCTGCTCCTCATCTGCCACACCAGACCCAGGACCCTATCTTGGTTTTGGGGGTGCCTGATCACTTGCTACTAGGCCTAGAATCAGGAAACCGGGGGGGGGGGGTGAACCCATGGACACATGAACATACAAATGTGGTGATGGAGACTGCACCTTTGTCCCATTTCTGCTATATTGACTGTTGGGGCAAGGTACCTTGCAGTACAAGGACATCATACCACAAGATGTTGCTGGAGCTGGAAGCGAGCAAGACACAGCACCAAAGCTGGTGCCAGGTAGTTGGGGCCCTGGGAAAAAAGCCTTGCACTAATGCCCCCTCCCCCAAAAAAATCCTGTTTGGGCACTGCCACTGGTGCAAGAGTTTGGGGATAGGCCTAGCCAAGTGGGTCCACTGATGGTTTTGAGTGTTTGACCTGTTGCCTGTGCTTGATCTTCCCCTTCTCAGGGCTGTAATATCTAGTTCCACTGTGTGTGTGTGGGTGGGTGGGTGGGTGGGTGGCTGGGTGTGTACAAGATCAGTGGAAGACCTCCTGGTGGCTAAGGCAGCCTGCTAAATACCGCCCCTCCCCTGGAGATGTGCCAACCACTCTTCCCACAGCCTGGACTGGAAAAGGAAGAGGGGCTGGAGTAAAAGAGGAAGTGTGAAGGAGATGAAAGTGGTAGGCTAGAGCATCAACATTGATGCCAGGCTAGCCTGGCATTCTCGTGTCCTCCACATTTTCTCTTCTGCACCATTCCCCCTGTTCCTTTTCTAATTCAGAGGGCAAGAGGAAGAGTAAAAAAGGCAAATGGACAAATGGAGCAGGTGCACCCCCCAGTCTTTTGCCAGAAACAACCACCCCAGTTGGCCTCATGAATGGGCTAGCCCTGAACACGAAGAGAGCTGGACACAAGCTAACCAGAAACTGTCATTCACATTAAAGACTGCACAGGGTCTGTTTATTTAAGCGAGAGATAAAACTATCAACTTCCCTCCACCCCAAAAAATAAAAACTTGTTGTTTCTCTGCAGTGCTCCCCAACCTTCTGATGGTGCCCGTTTGTTGTTCAAAAGTGTTAATAGTTCCGACCATGGAGATAAAAGCAACTGCTGATTTATATAAGGGGTGAGCACCGTCACTCCTGGGAGATGCCAGAAGAACAGTAAGGGGGCTGCACAAGAACTCCAAGCTTCAAAACAAAATACATCCACCACAAGCTTTCTCTTGGGGCCACAACACCTCACCCCATGGAGGATCTGGAAGCGCATGGCTCAGTGGCCCAGAAAGTCAGCTTCCATATCCCGGCATGTTCCATCTGCTCCTGTCAAGGATCCTGGAAGATGGAAGTTTACTGGCGAGGCTCTGGATGCTCTCGAGACACTTGAGGCTCAGTTCTGCAGATCACTAAAGTGGCTATACCTGGAAAAGGGAAAGGAGAGCAAATTTGTTAGAGGCGAGAGCCAGGATGTTGCAGTGGTTTTGGAGTTGGACTTAGATCTGGAACATCCTGGTTCAAATTCCTGCTCAACCACGAAGCTTATTGGGTGACCTTGAGCCAGTCACTCTCTCTCTCTCTCAGCCTTGCCTATCTCACAGGGTTGTTGTGAGGACAAAAGGAACTACGTACGTGCCCTGAGCTCCATGGAGGAAGGGTGGTATAAAAATGTATTTAAAAAATGCCAGCTGCTGGTGTCGATCTCTCCTGAAGGCAAAGGCATTCTTTTTATAATTATTCTTTCCCTTTGAGGGAACAGTCCTCAGTGGGAGGCCCCCTCAGCATCTACTCTACGTTCTCCCCATCCATCCAGCACAGTGGCATCGCTGGGGGGGGGAATTAGGGTGGATACCCCCAAGTGCCAACACCCAGGGAAGGGCTGGGGGCTGACGAAGCTCAGTTTCATGTTTGGTGGCAGAAGGGCCCTCCTACCTGCCCTTATTTCCAGAAAGCCACAAGTTGTGCCTCTTCCCCCCCTCCTAGCAATGCACCAATATCATCATGTCACCGCTGAATTAGTTCTGGCGTCACCCACTGCTCAGCCAGCGTCACCCACTGCTATGGAAGGTGATGGGGGGCAGCAGAGAGTGTCACCCAGTGGAGAATGCACCTGCGACACCACTGATTGGGCAGCGTTACACTCACCTACTAGAAAGAATAAACTGCAGGAGACCCACCCAGCATAGAAGGACCACTCTGAACGAACGGAAGCTTTCACCTTCTTGGACCCTTGCATGTACACAGACATGCCGACCATAATAAAGATGCCTTGGGAGAAAGACAGACACGTCAAGGCCTCATGAGCAGGGCTTATGCATCTCACCAAAACATTTCCTCATAGCCTTCATCCGCAGCTGCCACTCACTGCATGAACTACGGGCTGGCTTGCCTACCTCGCGCTACTTCTGGGGTAGAATCATTTGCATTACACAGCCAAGCTTCACGTGGAGTCAACCATGGCGAGGAGCCATTTTGCAATGGCTGTTTTGTCTGCCATATCAGCAGCCCCATAGACAGGTCGATTTTGGGACTTTAACGCCCAACTGACCTACGCAGGGGGATCAAGATGACCTTTCTGAGTTCATACCTGCAATGAGGCTTGAAATACCCGCCAGCATGGCCAAGGATGTCGATTTGATACGGGTTCGGAAGAAGGAAGTACTGAGGATGATGATGGAGGCCAAGGCAAAGAAGATTGCTACAAACAGCATGGTGTGGACAACTTTAAGGGCCGCTGTCAGGAGACAAACACAGGAGGTGAAATTAATCCACAAACAAATCCTGCCTATCTTCCTCACTCAGATGACTTTTTCTGTGAAGCTGAGGTTGAGGAAGAGTCACAACGCTTCACAAGGTTGGAATGGTCCTCTCTGGACCTTGTTGGTCCTTCTGGCACTGGCTGTAGCAATGGGTGATGCTGCAAGGGGTTATCAACTGGTTAGGAATGGTGGTAACAAACAAAAAATGCATGAACTGCCCCTTTTACAAGTTGCCTTCTTACCCTGAAACAGGGTTGGCCAAGACTTCCTGGCATCTGGCATACCAAATGATGCCCCCTTCTTACCTAGTATCAGTAGGGTAGAATACCAGATATCATGTTCAGATCAGCCTTAACTATTTTTCATGTCCCACGTGACCCATCCCAGGACAGGAAAAGTCAATCCCAAATACCTGCTCCCGGATGAATGTAGTGTGGAGTTCTGGCACACAAGGGTTGCAGACAGGCGTACCACAGCCCTACTGACATCTGGCCGTCCCCAATCCAGTTGTTTGTGGTTATGGCAATGATTAGGATGATGAAGCTGACGAGGATCAAGACGGTGCAGGCGATGCGAAGTCCCCAAGGACCGAGAACATGTCTGCATTTGAATCTGTGGGGAGAAAACAATTCTTGTTTGGGGACTCTCAGCACCTCAAGCACCTTTTGACCTGTTGACTTTGGGCCAAATAGGGCTGGCTCAAGACCTCCTGATTCCTGAGATAGCATGCCAAATGCAGCCCCCTTTACCTGATGATGCGCCACCCCCTTGCTCCTCCCACTCTCCAAAGTTCCAGCTCAGCACACTCCACATTTCCCCTTCCTCTCTTCTTCCTTTTCAGTCTTTCACTAAAGAAGGTGAAGCAGTGAATGTGGACAGAAATGGGCTAGCCCCTACTCACACCATCTGCTGCCTGAGCAACCATTTCCATCTGGCCTCATGGATGGGCCGGCTCTGAAACTACACATAAATAATTTTACTTTTAGATCACTCTCTGACTGTGCAAGCCGTTTCACATATATTCATCTTTCTGGAATCTTGACATCAACCCTATAAGGCAAGTAAGGGCCCAATTCTATCCAACTTTTCAGTGCCGATGCAGCCATGAGAACAGGGTGTGTGATGAATCCTGTGGTGATGGGGGGGGGGGCAGCTACAGAGGCCTCCATAAGGTAAGGGAATGTTGTTCCTTTTCCTTGGGGCTGCATTGCACGTGCATTGGCCCTGAAAAGTTGAATTGGACCCTAAGTTTTATTAAACCCCATATTGCAGCTGAGACTGAGTAGGAGCAATTTACCTATGATTAGCCAGTGAGCTTGTGAAGATGGCAAGATTCAAGCTGGGGGAATCTTGATTTGCAATATGCATTCTTTAGCCACACAATACAAACTCTCTGCTGACATGTATTGATTTTGCTTTAATTTTCTGTGGTAAACAGCAGGTGGAGTGAAAGCCCCCCAAAAATCAGAGGGCAGAAGATAGCTTAACTCTGCCTGCTCCAGTGGTTCCACTTAATAAATAATAATAATAACAGGTATTTATATACCGCCTTTCTTGGTCTTTATTCAAGACTTTATTCAAGGTGGTTTACATAGGCAGGCTTATCTAAATCCCTTATTAAATAGGGATTTTTACAATTGAAAGAAGGTTCTTTCTTTCAAGAACCACAACAGTCCAGGTGTTTCACTCTGATCTGGCTTCACATTCTGGCCTCCATCCTCCCACGCTCAGAGCAGATGGAATGGCTCGGCTTCAGCTTGTCAGCTGCTTCAAGGTCGCACGGTGCCAGTGGCCTCGAACTGGCGACCTTGTGGATGTTATCTTCAGGCAGACAGAGGCTCTACCCTCTAGACCAGACCTCCTGCCCTGACTTCAGATTTCTTCCTGGGTACATTCGATTAGTTAAGGGGGGGAGCATCAACTGGTACAGCATCCGTTTCTCCCTGTGCCCATGTAACAACAACAGTGACTTCCTTGTAATCAGTATGCACCTGGTACAGAAGTCTTGTGTGCACCCCACAAATCCAGGACACATGGTCTTTCAGAGCACCCACTGCAGCTTGAAGTCTCAGGACAGGGACTGATCTGTATAAAGAAGTGTCCTCACCTTGACCTAACCTTTGCAGGAGGTGTCTCTTGCGCCGCTTCAGCCCCTTCACTCTTACTAGCGACAGGAGTTGCATCTACCATTTTACTTCCAGCTCTGTCTCTTTATTTCCAGGTAAGACCCGCTTGATCTGATAGTCAGGTGGACCAAGAATGTTACCTTCTCTCTGCTTAAAAAAGGAATTGAGTTCTCAAACAGTTTGGCCCACTGCTTCATTAGAGGTTCAGTTAAATGACTACGTTGTTTTAACTGAGGGAGTCTAGATGTTTCGCTCTTACACATTGCAGCAAACCCTCAATTTAATGACCTCAGTTTAACAGGCATAGGAAACACGGGTGCTTTCTGCTCCATTACAAACTAGTCGCATACATTTTACTTGTGCGAGTCTCCACTGACTTCAGTGCATTTGGACTGAACAGTCTTTTGGCATTAAGAGACACATTGCCCCGCAGGACACAAGTCCTGTAAATTGAGGGTTCGATATAATTAGATTTTACAGTATTGTACCTTGGGATAATAATATAATTTATTTATCCATTTAATTCATTTTTATTGCACCTTTCTCCCCAGAATGGGTTACCCGAGGTGACTTAAAATTGGCATTGAACGTAGCACTCCCAAATGTAGGACATTCAAGAAAAAATGTAGGACATGAGAAAATAAGAGCTAAATATACTTGATTTCATTGGTATATATTGATTTCATTGGGTTAAACACTATATTACTTATTATTAAAAACTATATTACATATAATTTATTAATTATAAGACTATATGTTGCCTGCTCACAGGGAAAAGGAGGACATCTGGTCATCCTATACAAGCATCACTTTTTATTACATAGAATTTAATTATAAGAAGGCTATGTGCTGCCTGCAGCGGCCTGCTCACAGGGAAAAGGAGGACATTTAAGTTCTTTTCCAGGATAGGAGGCTAAAAAAGAGGACATGCCCTTGAAAAAGAGGACAACTTGTCACCCTGGTTGAGGCACCCTGTCTCCTTTCTCACCATGGGGATTCAAGAGGCCTCCTAGGAAGCCCAGCAAGCCAGGCTTCCTCGCCTCTCTCAGCTCCTTCCCCCCAAGTTTCCCCCTCCCAGGCAGGCAGGCTCTTTTGTAGCTGCCTTCCCCCCTTCCTGCCCCCTCCCTGCTCTCTCAGGTGCCCCCCGCTGAGTGCTCAGGTGAGTGTCAGGTGATGGAAGCCCAGGCACGTGCCTGCTCTGCTTGGCTTCAGGCCAACAAACGTCCCAGCCGCTGACCTAACTGGGAGGCCTTTCCAGCCCCCCAGGCAAGTCCATGGCTGGACAATAAGTTGCCAAAAGAATGAAAAATAGATACAAATGACCTGAAATATTGTTTGGTGCGGGGTAGGGGGGAGGAGGGCAGTCCATTCTGCCCTCTATAAATGGCACCCTTAAGAGGCGCCACATTTCCTAAGGGGGAAAGCTAATGCGAACCCCATTTGGTGCATTTGGGGGACACCTGTTCCTATAGGCCTGGTCTGGCTCCCTAAACTTACTGGGTGGTTGGTGGGGGGAGCAGAGAAGCAAGCGGCTGCCAACTGCTCTCCCTGCCTGGAAAGTGGCGGTTGGGGAATGATGTCACACCACGAGGGTCTTCGGCCTGAGCTGCCTTTGGGCCTGGACCACACAGGCTGCTGTAGGAGCCAAGGCTGGGAGGGTCAACTCATTTCATACAGAGGGCCAAAGTTAGCATACATGGAGCCTGCTGGGGGCCGGAAGTGACATCACTGAGCAGAAAATGACATCATTAAGCAGATGATGGCCAGAAATAAGCTCTTTGTTCTCACATCAAAACTCATTAACTGCGTATGACAGAAGAGAAAATGTGCAAGTCTTGTTCATATTTCCAAGATATGAGAAAGACCAATTATTACACATGGGAGAGCCCGATTATAATGAGGGCCAGATAAATGGCTACAGGGGTTGCGTTGGACCTATGGGCCTTATGCCTCCCCATCCTGGCAGTCCTCAATGGGCTCTGTGGTTTTCCTGGCTCAGCTCCTACACCTGCAGGCTTAGGAAGTAGGTCCAGGCTAGAAATCAATCAATCAATCAATCAATAAAAATGGCAAGCAAAGCTCTTCCCATTGCAGGGCTGCTGCCCTTCAAGAGAACTGTCAAGCCTTTTATGGAATGACAAGGCTATCATATATGAACTGAAATGGGGCAAGCCCCATTGCACACAGTGGGAGTTACTTCTGACTTGCACTGGAGTGGGGCCTGCTTCTGACTAAACAGGCCAAGGCTTGCACTGTCAGGCGGCCATGTTGAACTTGGTTACTTAAGAGCAGGCCCCATGGAGCACAGTGGGGCCTGCTTCTGACTAAACAGGCCAAGGCTTGCAATGTCAGGCAGCCATGTTGAACTTGGTTACTTAAGAGCAGGCCCCATGGAGCACAGTGGGGCTTGCTTCTGACTAAACAGGCCAAGGCTTGCACTGTCAGGCAGCCATGTTGAACTGGGTTACTTAGGAGCAGGCCCCATGGAGCACAGTGGGGCCTGCTTCTGACTAAACAGGCCAAGGCTTGCACTGTCAGGCGGCCATGTTGAACTTGGTTACTTAAGAGCAGGCTCCATGGAGCACAGTGGGGCCTGCTTCTGACTAAACAGGCCAAGGCTTGCACTGTCAGGCAGCCATGTTGAACTGGGTTACTTAGGAGCAGGCCCCATGGAGCACAGTGGGGCCTGCTTCTGACTAAACAGGCCAAGGCTTGCACTGTCAGGCAGCCATGTTGAACTGGGTTACTTAGGAGCAGGCCCCATGGAGCACAGTGGGGCCTGCTTCTGACTAAACATTCCTAGGCTTGCACTGTCAGGCACCCATGTTGAACTTAGGAGCAAGCCCCATTGAGTGTAGTGGGGCCTACTTCTGACTAAAAATGCCTAGGTGTGCACTGTTGGGTGGCCATGCTGAACATGTTTACTTGAGAGTAAGTGTCACTGAACTCAGGGGGACTTCTGAGTAAACATGTCTAGGTATGCACAATCAGGCAGCAATGCTGAACTGGCTTAATTGAGAGTAGGCCCTACTGAGTGCAGTGGGGTCTACTTTGGACTAAACATGTACAGTTTTGCACTAGCAGGTGGCAATGCTGAACATGTTTACCTGGGAGTTAGCCCCACTGAACACAGTGAGATGTACTTCTGACTAAACAGGACATGGCTTTATTTTAAGGAAAGAAAAGGTTTCTTTACTTAGCATTGAATTAACCTGTGGAACTCCTTGCCACAGGACACGGTGATGGCACTTGGTCTAGATGCCTTTAAAAGAGAATGAGACAGATTTCTGGAGAAAAAGTTCATCACAGGTTACAAGCCATGATAGGCTACCTCTAAAAACAAAAGATGCTTATCTCTCTTAATGCCAGACAAAAGGGACAGGCAATAGGATGCAGGTATCTTGTATTGTGTGCCCCCTGAAGCATCTGGGAGGCCATTGTGAGATAAAGGAAGCTGGAACAGATGAGCCTTTATAGAAACCCATCTAGCTCAGATTTAGCCTGAACCAGCTGGGCTCTTCTTATGTTTTGCTGTCACTTTCTGCCTTTTAGTGTGAAATGGTAAGCTAAGTTTCACTTGATCTCACATGGCTACTTATCAATTTTTATTTTTTTTTATTGTGGTTATGAGAATGCTTTTTTCACCTCCTTACTTTGTTGTTGATTTGTTATGTGAGTTGTGTTTTCTGCCTATGTAAGTTTCAAGCAAGCTTCCTTGGGTTTCCTTGAAGGGTGCAAGAGCCACCCACCTGGGGAAGTAAGAACACATCCTCGCCTTAAGCATGTGTTTACTACCCCCAAAGTTCCCCCCCCCCCAAGAAATCAGGACTAATCTCTCTAACTTCATGCATAAGTTCTTTGGTTCAGAGCTTGTCCCTGAAAAGACCTGTATATGGAAAACAACTGTAGAATCACATTTCTAATTAAAAGCATAAAATAAAATTAGCAACCAGGCAAACACTCACAAGTGAGAAAAAGTCTGTACCTTGTGTTGGGGGCAACATAGTTTGCTGTCTGACTTCTTGAGACAATAAAAAGATATATTAATAGCCCTCTATTGAAATGTGCAGGACAAACAGAGAACCCTTTCCTTCCCAAGCACAGAGGTCCTAGATGTGAAATTGACTCCACAGGAAGACACAGAGAAAGTCTGATGGATCTAACCCCCCACCCCCAGCTATTCTCTAGAGCTAATCTAGATTTTCTCTCTTTACAGGCTGGCTGCTGGTTTCCTGACCTTTGCAAACAGAAATTGGAGGCATTTCAGGCCTGAGAACACTGATTTGCTGTATTCAAAGCTGCAAAGACTTCTTGATGCGTAGAAATGCTCATCACTGATTTAGGAATGCAGATTAACTGTCTCTAGTGGTTCGATCATTGTTGGAAGGACAATTAACATCTCCCAGGGTCACCTTGAAGACAATTTCTTTTTTATTTTTTAAGATCTACTGGAAATTTTATTTTCACTCTGCACGTATTCTGTTATTGCCAGTTGGATAAATTTTATTTGGAGGAAGATAGCCAGTAATCTCCCTAACAAAGCAGTGGGTGACCAGAAGCTATTCCAATATATTTCATTGTTAACTTAAAAGGTTATTTTGAATCCACCTTGGGCTATTACTATGCACAAAGTGGGCAATGGGAATGCATGAAAGAAATAGCATGAAGACTCTTTTCTGTAGAATGTTTTATTCATGCACACCTGGACATCATTGACAACAGACTGGGGAATGCATACAAAGAAAATGAGAGAACTGGTCAAGTACCAGGTCCTTTTCAAAATCTTGGAACTTTAAAACCAAAACAGAACCATGGATAATTCCAAATGTATCCATGCTTTTCAGAAAACAAGATCAAGGGTCCAATTTTCTCCAACTTTCCAGCTCTGATGCAGCAGGAATGTTCCCTTACCTTGAGGAGGCCTCCATGATTGTGCCCCCTCCCCCACTGCAGGACGTAATGCACACCCTATTGGCAGGGCCGGCCTTAGGGCAATTTGGCCAAATTGGGCTCTGCACCTGGAGTGGCCTCGCACTGGGGCAGTGTAGTGGAAATTCTCAAGAACCCTGAGAGAGCAGGAGGAAGAACTTGGAGGAAAGAGGAGGCTAGCTAGCTAGCTAACTGATGGACCAAATGGAGACTGCTGGAGCTGCTGGAGACAGGTGTGTGGCTGCCATGCCCAAGAGCTGCTGAGAACAAGGTGTTGCTGCAGTAGCCGGAGAAGCAGCTGGCAGGAGAGGGAAGGAAGAAGGACCTATGCAGGTTAAACAGACAAGCTATCCTGGTTGTGGGGTCCAGCAGTGCTGCAGCACAGAACTAGGGCCATTGTTGGGGAAAGAAAGGGAACTAATTAGCTAAAAATGGGCATAAGTTCTATAGGCCAAGTTTGGAAAGGGAGTTTGGCAAAACAGAAAGGAAACTGAGCCTGTAGCCAGAGCCAGCACCTTGCTCCGTAGCTGATCCTATGGTGTGGAATCTTTCATACCAAGGCTGCGGCATCACAAGGAAAATGTGGCAAGCAGAGCATTGCAGCTGGATGGCGCTCCGTCCCGCCCCCTGGGTCTGATAGGCTTGAAATTGGAGAGCCCAGAAGCAGATGACAGTGGTGCCTCTTCTGGGTGTCTTGTCACTGCTGCTCATCCTGGTGAGTAGAGGGCCTGGGTGTCACCCGCCCCCTGCAAAAATGCTTTGCAATGGCCCCGCAGCTCATAAGGCCGGCCCTGCCTATTGGCATGACTGCATTGGCACTGGAAAGTTGGAGAAGATTGGGCCCTTAGTCATGGGGAACTCTAGTACCCCAGTAGGAATTAGTATGAGAAGTATCAATTCAGGAGTATCCATAACCCGTTTTGCGGGGAGGAGGGTATCACCGTCTTCCATTCTCCCTGATTCAGGTGTCAATAGCTCTTGTGTCACATTCCATCATTTCTTCTAATTCAATTTCCCAGTGTATCTGAAACCAGAGTGTTACAACAGCTGTGTGTGTGTGTGTGTGTGAGAGAGAGAGAGAGAGAGAGAGAGAGAGAGAGAGAGAGAGAGAGGTGCATCAGTATCTCAGGGAACTCTTAGAGATGGCTTTATTTTCCTTTTGTGGTTTAAAATTTCACTGCCTTCACCCTCAAAATACTCGAAGTCTTACTCAATGTGCCATTCAAATTCTGACTAGATTGGTCTTGGCACAGTTAGACAGCAATCTGGAATAGGGATGCCCCAGCATTCCTGCATGCAACCTTGCCACCAAAGTGAGCTTGTGTGCCCATGCCAAGCGGGTGACCACAAAAGCTCAAGCCCTTTGTAAACCATTGTTCTGATCTCATGCAAAGGCTCCAGGGCACCTACCAAAAGACAAACCTCTGCGAGTGCTGACCACTTACGAGGATTCAAATGAAAAGGGAGATTGGAGAATGAGCATTTGGCTTGCAAAGGGTCTTCAGGCTTCTGTGTGCCTATGCGCTTCTTCGCTCCACTTGCTAACAGAACAGCAGGAGAGCTCAATATTTTGAGCATCCTGGTAGAATGTTTGCATTGTCTCTAGTTGGGACATCTTGTATCTGAGCAGACAAAAACTCTATTTCCAGCCTGCTCTGTCACTAACTACTTGGAGCTCATCCAGCCATATCTAGAGGTAGCGGAGATTTGGATGGACTGATATTTATTTCTTTATTTCGAAGGTGTGTTCTCCACCTTTTGATACTCAAAGGGGCTTCCTTGGACTTTGGGAGGCTGTGCATAAAATTTCTACAGTTACTACTGTATAAACATTTCCAAAACACACTTGTCTACTCTAGGTTATCCAAATCCTACCCCCAATTTCTCAATTTCTGTGGTTTCAAATCCCCCCTCCAACCCTCCCCAAACCCCTCAACTGTTTATGTCTTTGAAAATTGGATGGTGTTTTTTCTGTTTCAGAGAAATCAAATGAGGATGAGAACCCCTCCTTTTTTGGGGGGGGGGGTCTTTTCCTTTCTTGGTGGCAGCAAAAGCCCATTTGGTTGTTGTTGAGACAAACCCAAGGGGACAAGGAAAGGTTAGGTGCCTGTGCTATATGTCTTCCTTCTTCCCTTCATCACTGCAAGGGGGGGTCATGGAAGCCTCATCCAGATCACCCTTCCTTCTCTTCTACTTTCCCTGATGTGATCCCCTGGCCTTAAAGCCACTGTTATCTCCGTAGAGGCAAAAAGACACTAACAGATGCTTTTCCTGTTTTGCTTTGGCTTTCATTTTCCTTTGCATAGTTAAGAGCAAGTTTGACGTAGGGGCATTACATTGGGGGAGATGTGTGGGAGGAAAGGCTTAAAACCCTCTCTCAGAGGAAGGCTGTGAATGAAAGTCAACAAACTGTGCGAGTTCCTGGTGATGTTTACATTAGCACCAAGTTACCTGCATTGGCTCAAAGGATATTCAACTCACCTGCAATGAGGAACAGGGGGAAGGAGACCCAGCCCAAGTAAAAGGACCATCCTCGATATTTTTGTTCAATGTTTTTGGTTAACACCCACGTATACACAGACATGCAGATCAAAGTAAGAATAGCTAGGAAGACATAAATAAAGAATTAGTGCCCCAAATTACAGCACAGGACCGCCCTTCACTTCCAAACAAGTCAAAGTACCCTTTCATCCCACTCGGTGCTCCAGATTTGGAAACCTGGATAGTCTAACTGTAGGCACTGGATTCCATGATTGCCCAGTCCTCTGGAATGGATGGCTGAAGGCCTTGACCCACTTAATGCAGTATAGCAAACATTGCCACCTTCTGCTTTACCCAGTGGTACACTCTGCTGCCACTTAATTAAAAAAAGAATGGAAAGGAGTGGAAGAGGACATGTAGAGGAGAGAAGAGTGGAGGGTTCAAGTGTCAGCGCTCTAGCCCACTGCTCTCCTCTTTTCTACACTTCCTCTTTTGTTCTCATTTCTTTTTCGTATCAATGGAGGGGGACCAGCAGCACAGGTGACTGGGTGGTGGCAGAAACCACTCTGTCACCTGTGATGTCCCCTGCCAGGCTAGCAGGTGCCAGGTTTGTATCTGTACTCCTGACCTCTGGCCTACACTCTTCAGAATTAACACAGTGGCACATTTCGGGTTTATAACCTCTAAGGTTTAAAGTGTGTAAGAGTCACAGCCCTCAGAGGATCCTTCCCTTCTTTAGGACTCCACTGCTCTGGGTCCATTTTCCTGGTTGTCAGGAGGCAAGCCCAGAGCAAGAGACTCATCCAGAGACACAATGGGCAGCCTTCTTTAAGGCAAATAATTCTGCACCATTGTTGAAGTGCAGCAAGCAATGATGCAGCTGAAGTATTTTCCTCCGTCTCTTGTGAGAAAGAGGCAAGGCCCAAGCTGCATCAGTCAGGGATGCCAGAGGCATCTTCGTTTGTTGATAGACCTTCCTGTGGCTCATGCAAGGCTTTCACTGATTGTTTATCATGACACATTATCACCAGGACTCCAAGAGATTTGGGATCTTTATCTTGGAATAGAAGATCCTTGTGGCATATATCAAATCTGCTTTTCAAACTTCCCTGCTTCTAGAGTGGTTTACTGCATGCTGTGTAGACAAGTGGGATAGGAATAGAGAATGTTTAAGGGGAAAACAAATGCCTAGATCTCTTGGATACATTGAAGCATACATCGTCCTATGAACTGCATCTAACTAGATCAGCAATTTCAATCTTTTTCATCTCATGGCACACTGACAAGGTGCTAAAACTGTTGAGGCATACCATCCTTTTTTTGACAATTGACAAGGCACACCATGCTGCAGGTGGGGGGCTCATGTGCCTCAATGGCCCTAATAATAAATAACCCTCCCCAAACTCCCAAAGCATACCTGCAAACCATTCAAGGCACACCAATGTACCACTGCACACTGGTTGAAAATCACTGAACTAGATCCTTGGGTTAGTTCTCCCCTTGCCCCCCGAGACTGGAATTTTGTTACTATTCTGGACAAACTGGGAGAGATTGTTGTTCCAGATGTCAAGAACTGGTCGACTTCAGCATTGCTTAGGTGGTATCCATCACAAGGCCAAACAACCAGGTTGACCCATGAGCTCTCGGTGCTGGTGGCAACCTTAGCATCCAGAATTTGGGAAAAAGAAAAAAGCCGTCTGTGGTACCTGGCGTGATGACTGAGCGACTGGCCTTAAGGCCCCATGTCTTCCGGCAGAGAGTGAGACTTAGAAGGGCTAAGGTGCAAAGGGCACCAGTCGCTGCTGCCAAAACCAGCACCGAATTGTTGACATACATGTATTCTACGGAAGATAAGAAGCAAGAGCAAGTTATAGAGCAGGAGTGTCAAACTTGTTTCATTCAGAGGGCCGAAGTTCACATTCAAGACACCTGCTGAAGGCCGAAAGTGACATGTTAACCAGAAAGTGACATTATTAAGCAGCTGATGGCCAGAAATCAGCACTTTGTTCTGCAAATGACAGAATAGAAAATAAGCAAATCTTGATCATATTTCCAGATATAGGAGAGCCCAATTTTCATGTGGGCTGCCCTTTCAGCCATAACACCTCAGCAGTGTTCAGCAGTGCTGAGGGCCAGATAAAAGCTTCCGGGGGTCACATATATATAAGTAAATATATATATGAATTTTATAGATTTTATATATAAATGCTATGATGATGACTCAGGTACAGCCCAACACTATCTTGGGCCTGTCCAGAGCATGCAACAGCTCTGGCACAGCCTTCGCTGTATGCTATTGGCTGGCCAGGGACCATTGCGCAGGAAGAAGAGGAAGTGTGAAGGAAAGGTCTGACACTAACCCTGCACTCTGCTGCCCTCCACACTTCATCTTCCGCTCTGATCCTCTCTTCCTTTATGAATCCGGGGTGCAGGACACTGGCGTCACTAGGGGGGTGCGGGCTGCACTCGGTGACATGCGGGGGGGGGTGATGCGCCCTGGGGAGGACGTGCTAACTTTGCGGAGTTAGGAGCTACTGCATCCTGCCATACACCGTTGGATGCAGAATGGCCAGCGGAGTGCAATGCAAAGAAACGGAATTGAAATCGCTCCTTTCGTTCAAAAGTTATGGCCAAAAAACCGGAAGGAAAAAAATGCATGGGGCCCTATGGAAAGTGAAAGTGAGCTGTGGTGCGCGTTTACTCGTGAGTAGGCGTACTTGCCATAGTCCTTTGGAAAGGGCAGGCTGCGAGGAATCCAATGACACCAGAATGGTCCCGATTCAATGAATGCAGCCCCCCAAAAACACCTGAGAAGCTCCCCACTCCCAGCTGCAAGTCTGAGCCCGAAAAGAAGCCACGTGGCCGCGTTTACTCACAAGTAGGTGGATTTGCCTTAGTTGAGGCAGGCTGAGAGGCTCCAAGGATGTCAGAATGGTCCTGATCCAATGAATGCAGCCCCAAAAAAACACGGAGAAGGAGGTCCCCCCTCTCAGCTGCGAGTCTATGGAGCTCTATGGAATGTGAAGCAGCCTCATGTCGCGTTTACTCACGAGTAGGCAGACGTGCCTTGGCTGGTGGTCAGGCCAGGCAAAGGGGATTGTGAAGACACTGGAATGGTCCCAATCCGTGGAGCAAGAGCACAACAAATGCTCCAGAAGGCAGCCTCCCCCTCCCCACTAAAAAGGACAAAAAAGTGGCTTGAACTGGTAAGGGGAAGTTTTCTATTTTGCACTTGCAAAGCCAGGTGGTCTTGATATGCTTGAAACAGAAGAACTTTAAACTGGGCACTGGGGAGGGCTGGAAATCTCACTGATTCTTTTTGAGGGGTTGTTATTGTAGGCAGACTACAGAGTAAGCTCCATTGACCACTATGGGACTTACTTCTCAGTAGACATGCTTAAGATTGGGCTCACAGGCTGCAATCCTACCCACACTTTCCTGAGAGTAAGTCCCATGGACCACTATGGGACTTACTTCAGAGTAGATTCACTTGGTGGAACAGGAATGGCTCCCCTTTATGTAATTATTTTATTTTAATTTAATTATTTATAATTATTTATTTTAATTTGCTTGATGTTGTCACTTCTGGCCATAACATCACTTCCAATGGATCCTGGACAGACTGTCATTCTAAAAAGTGGGTCCTAGTGCTAAAAGTTTGAGAACTGCTGCAATAAGGTGTTAGCAAGTTGACACGGAGGGGGTGTGTGTGTGTGTGTGATAGAGAGACTCTACAAGTTTTCAAAATCACTAAAATCAGAGTTTGGAGGAATAAGACCATCATGTTATATATCAATCAATGCGTAATTTCATGCAGAATGCAATGAAACAAACCACATTGAAATATCTGTGTTATAACAAAAGGTACAGCCAAAAAACCAGTGGGGTGGGGCAATGGTACATCACCACGCCCACCTGTGGTGTTGCTCCGCCCACTACATGGGGTGACGCGCAGGCCTCCCCCACCGGGTGACTCAAATCCTAGTGACGCCACTGGTGCAGGCTGAAGAGGAACTGATGGCTCTTTAAGCTTGGACTGGGCCCCTCTTCCCCTACAATAGCCACAGAACCACCAACAGCCTGTGAAAAGGAGGAGGAGGAGGCAGAGAAAAAAAGCCAGCAAGTAGTCATCATCATCATCATTAATAGTATTTTTATCCTGCCTTTCTTCCACACTAAAGGGGAGTCAAGCCATATCCTTCCCTACTCCCAATCTTTTTCTGTTCAAATGATTTCCCATTCTTTTCCTTTACGTGGATACAAGCTTTAAATAAGTAAGTATAACTATAATAGGACAGCATCTAGGACTAAAAAAAAGGAAATAAAGCAGTATTTATGTTCTGCTCAATCACCTTCCAATATTTTCAGATCAAGGTGTTGCTAAAGCCCAGGAGCAGAGGCTGATCAAAGTAGTTGGCAGCTCAGGCACAGAGTGATATCGCACCAGGCACTTGGAGCAGGAGCCCCTCCCCCCCACATATTGCTTACTTGTATTCCGTAGCACGGTCGTACATCCAGACGGATCGCAAGAGGTCCAAAGGGATTCAGTGGTTGGGCCAAAATAGGTGGGCATATTAACGATCCACTGGTCAGTCACAATGGCAGTGGTCAGGGTCGCAGTGCTAAGCAGAAAGCAGGCCAGGCTGCTGACTTTGAGGATAGAGACTTCCGGCATTGCTGGAATGGTTGGGCACCTGCCCTAGAATCTCCAGCAAGGATCTGAGATCCTAGGAAAGAGGAGCAGTCGAGAAGCAAAAGTCCAAGAGCATCCATCAAACATGCAAATATGTTGATTTCTGGGAGTGTCTCTGGCAAGCAAACAGTCCATAAAATATCTGGTTACAAAGTCCGAAGATTTTTATTAGTCGACCATTATACAGCCTTCAAGGAGCCCTGCGAAGTGGGTGATACAGTATGTTGTTTTGTTGTCATTTCTGCCCACCCTCATTCTCTGAAAGGGCTGCTGTGACTTTTAAGAGCTGCATGTCAACCTGGCCATTGGAGGCTAAAGAGGCTTGTCAAGGTTCTGCACTAAGGCATCAGTGATGGCTAGATGTGCAGACAAGCTAGCTGAATATGAATTTGAACATGCTGGAAGTGCTCTGGGTAGGGAGGCCAACTGCTTTGGTGACTGCTCCTGGATTGCCCTCTCCTGTCGATGAGCAAAGAGCTCTGGAACGAGGTGGTGGAATCCTAAGTGGCAGAATGGGCTGAACCATTTCTGATGGCCTTTGTGGGAAATGGCGCCATCTGCTCTGCCACCTTTGGGTTCCACCACCTCATTCCACTGTAGACAAGATGCATTGACTTCAGGATGCAGAACATGGATCAAGTCACTTCTGGTCAACTTTTTGGGGACTCTTGCTGGGTTTTGGCCAACTCATATTTGCTGACTGGGTTTGCTGCCAATACGTGCACCCGCAGGTGACTGCCTTCCTGACCTTTTCCTCACTGATTGGACTTTGTTGTTCCATTGGGTTCTGATAAAATGAATTACAATATCATTAAAGTGACGAAACGCTCAGAACATAGTCTTCCACCAGGATGAAGCAATGAATGATTCAATTTGATTTCTAAGATTGGTAATGGGGCTGAGGCAGGAGTTGAATTGGCCTCTAAACCTGGCACTTTGGCACGGAAGCAGAGCCGCCCCTTGGGTAAGACAACTGGGGCCCCTGCACTTTCATGACCAATGTATGGCCATAGTAGCCCCCCCCCCCCCCACACACACACACTGTTTTCCTTTCTGGGCTATCTGATAGTGTTCTTACACAGGTCATAGCCCTGGACCCAGGGCCAGCCCAAGACATCCTGACACCTTAGGCTGCATGCCAACGAGTGCCCTCTTACTTGATGGTGTGCCAACCTCTCCCACTCACCAATGTTCCAGCTCAACACTCTCTTCCCTCCACATTTACTCTTCCTCTCCTCCACTTCCCTTGACAACTCTCTGAAAACACAGTCTTATTTGGGGGGGGGGGGGGGCGTGGCAGAAGACATAAGAATCCTGCTGGATCAGGCCAAAGCCCACCTAGTCCAACCTCCTATATCTCACAGTGGCCCACCAGATGCTTCAGGGAGCACAAGAGACAGCAAGACACATGTATCTTGTTGTCACTTCCTTGCATCTGGCATTCAGAGATAGCCTACTTCTGAAACCAGGAGGTTGTGTATATCCATCATGGCTTGTAACCTGCGAAAGACTTTTTGTTCATAAGTCTGTCCAATCCCCTTTGAAAGGCATCTAGGCCAGATGTCATCACCACATCCTGTGACAAGGAGTTCCACAGATTAATTAATGGATAAAGAACATGCTGGGTAAAGAACAGCTTCATTTAAGGGGATAATGGTTCTCCTGCACTACCTCTTAGTTTTAAGTTCATGCTCATCACTGCTGTGGAGAGTCAGAGGTGAGCATCAGACTCAACCTCAGTGACTTTCCTTATACTTTCCACAAAATACCATGCAGAAAATAATTACGTGTGATACTCATTCTTTATAATAATTATATTTAAAGATCTGAAGCCTGGAAAGAAGGGCATTGTGTCCATTGGCTGAACCACCAAGTTCAGTTTCTTGAAAAAGACTACTCCCTTCTCTAGGGCAGGAGGTCTGGTCTAGAGGGTTGAGCCTCCATTTGCCTGAAGATAACATCCGAAGGTTGCCAGTTTGAGGCCACCGGCACCGTGCGACCTTGAAGCAGCTGACAAGCTGAGCCGAGCTATTCCATCTGCTCTGAGCGTGGGAGGATGGAGGCCAGAATGTGCAACCAGATCAAGAAAGAAACACCTGAATGTTGTGGTTTCTTAAAAGATAGAAACCATCTTTCAAATTGTAAAAATCCCTACGGGGATTTAAAAATTGCCTGCCTATGTAAATTGCCTTGAATAAAGTCTAAGGAGAAATCTGAGAACCAAGAAAGGCGGTATAGCAATACCTGTATTATTATTTTCTCTGCTGTCTCCCTGCCAAGTCTCTCTCATTGGGAATCGTGCCCTTGGTATACATGTTCCAAATGGGCAAAACATGTACTTTGTCTTTCACCCTTCAGAAAATTGAGCTGATTCATGGAACAAAGGCTTAGTCTGCATTTCGCAATGAGGGCTTTTTTCTTATTTCTAATCTTTAAGGCAATCATATATACAGTATTGCAGCAACAGTGCATCCTTGAGTTAGTTAAAATTGCCTTGCCTTTTTTTCCATTCTCAATGGATATTTGCCCTCCCTCTTTTGCATTGTTGTAGAACAGTGCTTCTCACACACTTAGCACCGGGACCCACTTTTTAGAATGAGAATCTGTCAGGACCCATCGGAAGTGATGTTATGACCAGAAGTGACATCATCAAGCAGGAAAATTTTGAACAATCCTAGGCTGCAATCATACCCACACTTACCCAGGAGTAAGTCCCATTGACTATCATTGTTAAAACAATATACATAGTAGGTTGTTCAAAGTACAGGTCTGTAACATTTCCCCAAACGCAGTCACATATCATGGTAGCAACAAGTTGAATATATTAGACTTGATTTTATTGTTGATTTTATTGCTGCTGGGTTTTTTTTCATCTATTTTATTGTTTTTATGTACTTTATGATTTTTAAATGTTGTTAGCTGCCTTGGGTACCCTTCGGGGAGAAAGACTGAATACAAATCAAATCAAATAAATAAATAAAATATTGAAATGAATGGGAACCCACCTGAAATAGGCTCACGACCCACCTAGTGTGTTCAGACCCACAGTTTGAGAAACACTATTGTAGACAATACCAACACCAGATTGCTTCGTGCGTGCAAAGTATGGGGTTGTATTGCATGCTGTCATGGGTAATTTGCTTCAGAATACATCCCAGTGTCCTTTCTCATTTGGGTATACCAAAGCCGCGAAAGCAAATATCCTAATTCTGTTCCAGGCTCACAACTGGTGTGTTACACGTCCATACTGCAGAGTATCTCATGAATCTTAAGAAACTGGAGATGGTTCTTTTTAGTTTTATTTTATTGATAATTTTATGCATAGCAAACATTGAGATCCAGATATTTTGCTAAAACTCTCTAGACAATACTGATGAGAAAGTCTTCAGGACTCTTATAAAGCTAATGACATTGTATTTTCATACAAGGAGGAGGAGGAGGAGGAGGAGGAAATGGAAGGCAAGGAAGTTATTTATGCAAGATTGGCAACAAGTATGGAAAGCACTCCTGGTAAAGAAACACATCTGGGGCCAGTTGCAGTGCTGAAGAACAAATTCATGAAGAAAGATTTGCTTCCTCAAAGAGCTTATGAGGTAGAGTCAGGCAATAAAAGCCAGAGATGAAGAGGAGGCACTACCAGCCACTGGCCCTGTTGTGGGGCTGCTGGGAGCAGAACCAATGCCCCAGATTCTCCAGCTGAAGCCCAATGACCTGCTGGCACAGGACAAAATTTTTCCAGGTACAGTCTTTGAGTTCAAATCGAATGCGACCCATTTGCAGGCTTTTTTTCTGTTCCTCACGCCAACACGTGTCATCTTGAAGGGACAGCCGGCTCCCTCACCATTCTATCCCGTTCTTCAATTGTTAGTTTGAAAACTAGCACTGCTGTAAAAGGAACAAAAAAAAAAAAAAAGTGGGAATAGGGAAGAAGGTAGAGTGAAGCAAATCCTCATGCAATGGGACCATTGACTCCTCCCCCCCCAGGATCTCCCTGTTGATGTCCATGCAATGACACTCTGATCCTCAAGGCACTCCCAATATTGATGGTCCAAGAACATAAAAAGAGCCCCAGTGGATCAGGCCAAAGGCCCATCTAGCTTCCTGTATCTCACAGCAGCCCATCAGATGCCCCTGGGAGAACAAAACAAGAGACCTGCATCCTGATTACCTCCCTTGCACCTGGCCTTCTGAGGTAGCCAACTTCTAAAACCAGGAGGTTGCACATACCCATCACGGCTTGTAAACTATGCTGGGCTTTTCTTCTAGAAATCTGTTCAATTCCCTTTTAAAGACTTCTAGGCCAGACACCATCACCACATCCTGTAGCAAGGAGTTCCACAGACTAGTTGGAGTATTTCAGGACTTCTTTTCAAGAGAAATAAATTGCTAGTCAACATTGCTAGTCAACATGCTCTCACCAACTATGAAGAACAGAGGAACGGAGGCCCAGCCAAGGAAAAAGCCGATTGAGAACCACGAGCCGTGGAGGAAGCCGCGCCTCATAGACACTGCTGTGAAGATGGCCATGGCAATTAACTCCCAGGTACCTGGGAGCCAAAACGAAGGTATTAACATCCAGTTTGGGAACCATTTCATCAGGCTGAGGACAATCTCCTGCCTTATTGCAAATGGAAGCTGTGGGGTGATGTGCTAGTTGGCAGATATTCCTAAGAGATATGATCAACCTTCAGAACTTGCAGGATACCAGCACCAGACCATGCGAGATGATGAGGAGCTATACTCAAATTCAGGCCAGGAGTTTGTCTTAAATCTAGTGTGCCTGGAGTCAGTTTTTAGCATGCAAGATACTGAAAGTCTTGGGTTGCCTTAGCAGTCAGGCCTGGTTGGGTACATGCTGAAGCCTCCTGGGCTTCTCAAGTTGCACCTCGCAAGTTCCTCCAGGAGTGGTACAGTCCAGGTCATGTGATGCGCAAGACCTCCTGGCCTGTCTTGCATCTTGTGGCACTGGGCAAGTCCTTAACTTAGGCTCTGAGAACCAGGCAAGGCAAGTGCTTTAGCTGTTTAATGTTGCTGTGAGCATTTCCCAAGTGAAGCTATTTCTAATAGTTACCTCTAAGTTCTGTTTGTTCAAAAAAATTAGAAGTCACTAAAGCAGTTCTAAGGTTCGTGTTGCTTTTCTTTCCGAGGGGCAGAGGAGGGAGTTGCTGAAATGTGCCATTGACTTGCCTTTCATGTGCCTTTTCCCATTGCTAAGATAGTCCAAAGAGAAGGCAGTATTTGTTTTTTAATGCCATGATTTCATTTTTTTTTCTTTCCTTATGTATATGTTAACAGACTTGGGGCCCAATCCTGTACAACTTCCCAGCATTGATGCAGCCGGGACCTGCTCTTTATCCGTCATGAAAGCCTCCTCAAGGTAAGGGAAATTTGGGGGTGCATTGTGGCTGCATTGGCCCTGGAAAGTTGGACTGGATTTGGCCCTTGGCTGAGCAAGATTCGTGTAAAGGGGAAGGAGCCACATGGGAGGGGAAAAGGAATGGGTCAGGGCAGTGCTTAAGGGGTGGGGCCATATAGAGAAGGGGTGCGTCTGGAGGAAAAACAGGTGGGGCCAAAACTGTTCAAAAACTGTTCGAGGCCCCCCTGTAGTTGGCTTGGGGGGGGGAGGAGCTAGCTGGAAAGGAAAGGTTTCTAGTATTTGTGCTGGCTAAGTCGGAGCCAATATACTTCCTCACAAGCACAAAAATACCATGGGTAACCTGTGTAGTACCAGCCCCAAGTACAACCCATTTTCCTTACCTGTATCTGTAATAAATAAATGACATATTTAATTTAAAAAAACAACAACAACCCTTAGAGCAATCTATGAATTGTTCAGTACCAAAATGCCATACCTGCAAGCAGGCCGGGTACAAATGCGATTGCGGTCAGAGCGACAGAGCCAATGGTAGGATAGTAAAATGCGACAAAAAGGACAAAGGAGGTGATGATACCAGTGGCTGTTGATATCAGCATGAAGGCTCGGGTGATGTGAATGTATGCTAAAAGGAGAGGGAGAGAGATAGATAGAGAGAGTGCCATTATTTCTGAGGTCTCATATTTATGGCTACATTAATCCCAGACCCAGTGGAAAACCTCATCCCAACATTGTACCATGCAAGGCAATGGCGTAGCTAACCAAGTTGCTGCCCGGTGCAAAAAAAAAAATTATGTAGCCCCCCTCCCGGCAATGACATCAAATCTAATTAATTACTTTGGGTCTTTTTATTTGTTAAAGCAAGTGAGAAATGTTAGCTAATATTTTAAAATAGCAAACACTTGTTGAAAGTACTTATTGCACTTTTACGGCGCAAACTATTCATGTCTACTCCAAAGTAAGTCCCATTGTGTTCAATGGGGCTTACTCCCTGGTAAGTGAAATAAGGTAGCCTTTACCCAGTTTGAGATGTGCAGGAGGGGACTGGAGACAATCATAAGAGTCAGCAGCTTACCTTTAGGAAGTGGAATTGAGGAATTGTGTGAATAAATGATGAGGCCAAACCACCTGCTGCAACTTGCCTCCCAGGTTGCTGTGCCTTGCTTGCTACCCTCTTCAAGTTCCTGCACATGCGCAGGTAACCTATCACAGTCAGCCGACTCAGAGCCCAATCCTCTACATGTCTACTTGGAAGCAAACCCAGTCTAGTCAATGAGGCTTACTCCTAGGAAAGTGGGGAGAGGATTGCAGCCTTGAAGCCCAATTCTCTGCCTGGCTACTTGGAAGTAAGCCCAGTCTAGTCAATGGGGCTTACTCCCAGGATAGTGCGGATAGGGTTGCAGCCTCAGAGCCCAATCTCCTGCATGTCTACGGAGGAGCAAGCCCTACTGGCTTAGATTGCCACTCCTTGCCACAGGATGTGGTGATGGCATCTGGCCCGGATGCCTTTAAAAGGGGATTGGACAAATTGTCTCTTGTTATCTGGTGTGCTCCCTGGGGCATTTGGTGGGCTGCTGTGAGATACAGGAAGCAGGACTAGATGGGCCTTTGGCCTGATCCAGTGGGGCTGTTCTTATGTTCTTAACTACAATTCCCAGGAAGCCTTGCAGGTCTCTTGTGATCTGTTGTGCTCCCTGGGGCATTTGGTGGGCCGCTGTGAGATACAGGAAGCAGGACTAGATGGGCCTATGGCCCGATCCAGTGGGGCTGTTCTTATGTTCTTAACTACAATTCCCAGGAAGCCTTGCAGGTCTTCTTGTGATCTGGTGTGCTCCCTGGGGCATTTGGTGGGCCGCTGTGAGATACAGGAAGCTGGACTAGATGGGCCTATGGCCTGATCCAGTGGGGCTGTTCTTATGTCCTTAACTACAATTCCCAGGAGGCCTTGCAGGTCTTCTTGTTATCTGGTGTGCTCCCTGGGGCATTTGGTGGGCCGCTGTGAGATACAGGAAGCTGGACTCGATGGGCCTATGGCCTGATCCAGTGGGGCTGTTTTTATGTTCTTAACTACAATTCCCAGGAGGCCTTGCAGGTCTTCTTGTTATCTGGTGTGCTCCCTGGGGCATTTGGTGGGCCGCTGTGAGATACAGGAAGCTGGACTAGATGGGCCTATGGCCTGATCCAGTGGGGCTGTTCTTATGTTCTTATATTGCGAAATGGGCTGCTGCAACCTTGCCAGGAGGAGAGAGGAGGATAAGGGGGCAGGCAAATAGAGAGAGGATTGTGACGAGCAGATGAGAGTAGGAGGTGCAGGGCAGGGGAGTGGTGAGCAACTGGTCCCGCTGCACAAGGGGAACCCCCTCCTCAGGCTGGGCTCCACAAGGGTCTCTGGGGACTATGCCTGTCTGTCAGGTGCTCCATCTCTCTCACACTCATACACACACCCAGTGTCCTGACCAGCATCCAACAGCCCCCCCACCTTCTTCCTCCCTCTCTAAACACAAACAAGCACTGATGCGCTCTGCTCCACTCCGCACGCACCTCTCTTGCCATTTAAGCCAAATAGGGCTTCAGGGGGCAGCATGTTGAGCAGGACAGGTGGAGGAAATCACGGAGGGAATGAGGGCTGGCAGGTGCATAAAAGGAAGACTCCGAGGAGGTCTGTGCCCACTGCCAGCATCTCAGCTGTGGGAGGGGGAGAGGGCCAGCTCCTCATGCCTGCCCGGACATGTGGTTCTTGAGCTCTGCCAGAAGCGACGAGCTAGACTACCTTCCATCTCAGCTGCAGGGAGGGGCAACATGCAGTCTCACCCCTTTCCATGACTGTTGCCCCTCCTCCCTCCAGAGTGCCTCCGGCAGCAGCCCAATTGTTGCACACAGGTGCTGTTGCCTGCAAGTTGTTGCCCCCTCAGCCATGTTGTTGCCCCCACCCACCCTGTAGCCCGGTGCACCTGCTACCCCCTGCACCCCCCTGGCTATGCTACTGATGCAAGGGCATCCAAAGGAAGTTTACTAGGCCAGCATGTTCTCTGTTCCACCAATATCTTCTTATTGAAATATCTTCTTTCTGTACCCCTTCTTGAAATAATCATGGCTGCCCACCATTTCCATCACCCCTGCAAAGCTCTCCCCACCCGTAGTCCAGTCTGCCCACCTGGACACCGGACAAAACCCGTGAAATCTTCCAGTGCCTCCGCCCACATGTTCTGCAATCCTAGCATCCAATCCGCCTCACCTGGAGTTCTTCAGAACTCCCTAGGTGTGCTGCAGAGCAGGTGAGGAAGAAAGGTTGGGTGAGAAGACCATAAAAGGAACCCACAGAAGAAGCGGCAGCCTCGTTGTCTCCTTCTGTAGTGGTAGATTTAAAGGACAATGTCCAGTGTCCAAGTAATAAGGTGCTAACCTGGCTTCAGGCAGCTTTTTAGAGGAGAGGCTGGCAAGCTAGGTCTAAACAACAGTTTGAGGCCACATTGGAGAGGATACTACTGGGGTACCTGGGCTCTCTCATGCCATGATGTGTTGAAATAGGTAGCTATTAATACTGTTCAGAATATTGTCTAGAGTTGGACAAGCATTCACCAGCTTGGCGTGTAGGCTCCATGGTTTGCTCGTATTTCAAGCAAAGATATACAAACCATCAAGGACATGTGAGCAACCCCTAGAATCTCTTACAATGTGCCTGAAAGTCCATGCTGGTGCGCCCCATGACACTGTCCCAAAGAGACTGGGACTTGGGGGCAGAGAGAGGCAGTGGTGTCGGGGGAGGAAGTAGTGGTTGGTACTGCAAATCCCTTCTGCCTCTACCTGCCTCCCTTTCTCTCTGCCCACAGCCCTGCCATGGGGCCCAATTGGAAATTATTTTTTGTGGGTTCCCAGGTTCACAGCTAAGGTCTGTAGAATCTTAGAGATATAAATAAAATTTATTGTTGACTTTATAGCTCTGTGGCAGAATGGAAAGCAATGGGAATGTGCACTTGAACAGTGCATGTGAGTTAATAGACCAAATGGATCTAAGCACATTTTAATATAAAATTGCACATAGCCAGTGCTTTTTTTGTAAATAAAAAGGTGCAGGAACTCACAACTTGTTAATCTTTTATTTATTTGTTTGTTTGTTTGTTTGTTTTTAAACCATTTTTTATTGGAGAAATAAAATATTTTTTATGTGCTTTCCCCATAAAGATGAACTTACTTCTGAGTAGACATGCATAGGATTGGGCTGTCAATCTCCACATCCCCTTCCCCCTAGCTACTTTTTCTACACATGGGGAAAAATACTGTACAGGCACACTTGTAGCGTGTAGTATGTAGTGTGGCACAACTTCAAGGAGATGAAGCAGTGAATGGATTCCGAAAAATGGCTTACATGAGTTCCATGTATTAAAATTACTCTAAGCAACTGTGGGGGTAAGAACAAAAAAGGAATTCTTACACGAGAGGGGTCCTTAGGTGCACATAGAAACAGCTACGTTTGCAAACAAGCGATTAAATATGGTTTATTCAGGTAACAGAATACTCTGTGTCTTTGGGAAGGCGCTTGGCATGCAATTGTATGTTCTCTGCTGCCCTGAGCAGCTGCTGTGCATTGCTGGAGAGGAGCTGCAAATGCTGGCTGGCGGAGGGCATGCTTGTGGGGGAAGGATGAGGAGGATCTCTGGCAAGGCTGGACAGCACGTTGTACACACGTAGAATCCCTTTTCACCTGCCCTTAGCATGTGAAAACGGGTGCAGATATATATCTCTGCCAGGATTAAGAGCCCAATCCTAGGTATGTCTACTCTGAAGTAAGTCTCATTCTAGTCAATGGAGCTTACTCCCAGGAATGTGTCTAGGATTGCAGCCTAAGAGCCCAATCCTATGCATGTCTACTCAGAAGTCCACTTTAGTGAATGGGACTTACTGTGGATAGGATGACAGCCTCAGGGCCCAATCCTGTGCCTGTCTACTCAGAAGTCAGTCCATTAGAGGCAGTGGGGCTTCCTCCCAGGAAAGTGTGGACAGGACTGCAGCCTCAGAGCCCCTCCTGTGTCTGTCTACTCAGAAGTCAGTCCCACTAGAGGCAGTGGGGCTTCCTCCCAGGAAAGTGTGGAGAGGACTGCAGCCTCAGAGCCCTTCCTCTGCCTGTCTACTCAGGCTGCAAGGCTATGACACTTTCCTGTGAGTAAGCCCCATTGAACACAATGGAACTTACTTCTGAGTAGACATGCTTGGGCTCTCAGGCTGCAAGGCTATTCACCCTTTCCCAGGAGCAAGCCCCATTGAGCACAATGAGACATACTTCTGAGTAGACATGCCTAGGCTCGTGCTGCAGATTGGCACGGGGCTGCACCAGCCAGCTTCCTTCCCCTCCTCCTCCACCAAGCCAGTACCTGGGCGTTCCGTGCATGCCGCAGCCCGTCTCCCTGGCTTGCTGTCCGTCCTCCTCCTTGGCGTTGGTGCGTGTCCCCTGCGCCCTCCACCAGCTTGGAAGCTGCGCTGGGAAGCAGAGCGCAGGGGGAGGGGAAGCGGGCTGGGCTCAGGCGAGAGCTTGGAGATGAGGGCAAGGGGGTCATTGTGTGGTCAGGCAGGGGCCAGGCACCTGCCCACCCTGCACCCCCCAGCACCCACCCATGAATGCCTCTATTTTGCTGCCCCCCTCCTGGAATGCCTCCAAAGGGGAGGGGCCCCTGCAAAAAGGTGCCGGAACTCCGTCCCCCCACGTTCCATTAGAAAAAAAGCCCTGCACGTAGCAATACCTTGACTTCCATCTCCTTGACTTTCATCACTTTGCTCCTTCAGCCGTTTTCAATTAAAACCCTGTTTTAAATTCTGCCCATGTGATTTCCTCTTTTGTCCAATTTCATTCAACTTTCCATGACTTTTGTCAATGTTCTTATGTTTATTTTTTATTTTTAATTTCTGTTTATTTAGGTTTTCCATGCATTATATACTTGGTTATTTACGTTTTTCCCCAGCCAAAATAGATATGCAAGGCTTTGCTTTGACATTCAAGCTGCCACACTGTTTACTTAGGTGTAGGGTCTTGCAGCAGGGAAAAGTGGATGGCTTGCAGCATTGGGTCAAACACAGCCTTGCTCAAGCTGATCCTGGTTTGGACTGATCCTGCTCACAGACTTTCAAGCAAGCGTGTTAAGAGGTCTGAGTGCTCTACTAGGAAGCTATACAGCAGCATTGTTATCCTTATTGTAAGACACATTGCAGCACATTGATGAGGCCCAAGAATCCTAAAAATGAGCTGGAACACCTCTCACAAGCATCTGCAACATGCAGCACTTTTGACTGCTGAGCTTACAGGGATTTCTCAGTAGACAGGTCAGTGCAGAAAAAGGTTCTTGGGAAAGAGCTTGAAAATGACGTGGGCGGAAGATCAGGCCATGCAAGGACTCTCAGGGGAATGAAACACAAGTGGCTCTACAAAGTACAAGAAACATAAAAAGTCACAAGGAGCTTTGGGTACCTCTTGTGCTTTGGGTACAGCTCCTGTGGTTCTTCTGCCCTTAGACAGGATAGGGACAAGCTTACCTGGTGCGCTCATCTCATATGAAGTACAGTCACTCTCAACACAGATTGTCCACAGGCCAAAGAAGTATATGTCACCATAGACCCAGAAAACTGAAGACAGGGCAAAGATGTGGATCAGGAGGGTGATGAAGGATCCAATCATGGCACAGAAGTGAAGCCAATTCATTGTGAGTTATAGTCAAGGATTTGCGCCACGGAGACAGGATGACCCTGGGGAAAGGTGATTTGCGTGTAATTCCATTTGTCTTGGAAAAGCAGCCTCAAAATTAAGTAAAACAAATAAATAAATGGAAGAGTCTACCCTTTGAAGGGCTTGCTCACTAGCCTCCAGTAACCCTATCACAACAGCGCAGCTATAGTATGGCAAACAGCCTTAAAACCTGTAAAGTATGTTCTGTATTGTACCTAAGGTACGTACTGTACCTCTTCTTCTCTCTCCTCTTTCTCCTGATAGGAGATTTGAACTCAGAGCTTCAGGTTCTTGTTTGGCACTCAAGTGCCCTAGACCAGGGGTGTCCAAAGTATTTGGCAGGAGGGCCACATCAGCTCTCTTACACTGTGTCAGGGGCCAGGGAAAAAAAGAATTAATTTACATTTAAAATTTGAATAAATTTACATAAGTTTACATAAATGAATATATTAAAGATGAACTTATATGAATGAATGAAGGTCTTGCAATAGCTCAAGGCCTATAAAAGGCCTTGCACAAAGCAAGGCTGGCCTTTTGTTTGCTGCCACTACTGCATCACAGATGTGAAACAGCAAGCGGTGGAGGGAGCCCTCATCCCACAGCTCATGCGAGAGGTCAAATAGTTGCCTTCATGCTGACATCAGTTGCGTTGGGCCAGAGCGGGCTCCAACAAATCTCCAGAGGGCCTGAGGTTCATTGGAGACTGGGGACTCCCTGAGGGCCACATTGAGAGGCCTCAAGGGCCGCAAGTGGCCCCAGGGCCGGGGTTTGGGCACCCCTGCCCTAGACTATGCTATCCCAGCTGAATAAACTGTGACTGAATTGATTCAGTTGCACGTGTGGGAAACCACTACATGTACCACTAGGGAGGTCACATTTCTCACAGGTCAGGTGTACAGTCTGCAGCCATTAATGGATGATTTGTGGGTTCAATATATTTCATGATTTTCTTGGCTGATGGACACGCTGTGTCCACCTACAGTCACATGATTTATTTCCATGCTCTCCATCCCTTCCTTTCTCCACTAAAGTCTTGTCTCTTTTTGGAACTGCTTCTTATTTGGTCACAGATTTTTTCTACAAAATTAAAAAATTAAAAAATAATAATAATAATGTGTCTCTTGTGCTAATCAGGCAATGATTAATCAGGCAATGTTGTGTGGATATTCCCAGTTGTGACTGGATGACCAGGGACAGGGTTGTGTGTGTGTGTGAGTGTGTTACCTTAATCCTTGGATGCTTGCTCTTCTCCATCCCTGACCTCCATTTCCTTGTGTCCTGTTCAACGGACACCTGAACATTCCACTTTGGCTGTTCTGCTCTGAGATATCAACCAATGATAAAGTCATACAGCGTAAACAACTGGAGAGGAAGTCATTTCCTTTGTCTCCTGGAATGAGAGCTGCTCATATAAAGCAATGGAGAAATCCACGAAGGGGGAATGATGGAATTTCCTTGTCTGCGGGGAATGGAAAGAATTTTTCTTTTATTTTTATTTTTTCACATTTTTATATCACTCTTCTGCCAAGGAGCTCAGGGTGGTGTCCATGGATCCTCCTTTTGTCCTCACAACAACCCTTTGAGATAGGTGAGGCTGACTGGCTCAAGGTCCTCACAACAACCCTGTGAGGTAGGTGAAGCTGACTGGCTCAAGGTCATCCAGGAAGCTTTCATGGCTGAATGG
This sequence comes from Tiliqua scincoides, assembly GCF_035046505.1. Lineage (NCBI taxonomy): Eukaryota > Metazoa > Chordata > Lepidosauria > Squamata > Scincidae > Tiliqua > Tiliqua scincoides. Next base: position 22,621,138 of record NC_089830.1, on the reverse strand, counting down.
GGATTTGGACCTGGATCTTCCAGAGCAAGGTCCATAAGAACATAAGAACATAAGAACAGCCCCACTGGATCAGGCCATAGGCCCATCTAGTCCAGCTTCCTGTATCTCACAGCGGCCCACCAAATGCCCCAGGGAGCACACCAGATAACAAGAGACCTCGTCCTGGTGCTCTCCCCTACATCTGGCATTCTGACTTAACCCATTCCTAAAATCAGGAGGTTGCGCATACACATCATGGCTTGTACCCCATAATGGATTTTTCCTCCAGAAACTTGTCCAATCCCCTTTTAAAGGCGTCTAGGCTAGACGCCAGCACCACATCCTGTGGCAAGGAGTTCCACAGACTGACCACGCGCTGAGTAAAGAAATATTTTCTTTTGTCTGTCCTAACCCGCCCAACACTCAATTTTAGTGGATGTCCCCTGGTTCTGGTATTATGTGAGAGTGTAAAGAGCATCTCCCTATCCACTCTGTCCATCCCCTGCATAATTTTGTATGTCTCAATCATGTCCCCCCTCAAGCGTCTCTTTTCTAGGCTGAAGAGGCCCAAACGCCGTAGCCTTTCCTCATAAGGAAGGTGCCCCAGCCCCGTAATCAGCTTAGTCGCTCTCTTTTGCACCTTTTCCATTTCCACTATGTCTTTTTTGAGATGCGGCGACCAGAACTGGACACAATACTCCAGGTGTGGCCTTACCATCGATTTGTACAACGGCATTATAATATTAGCCGTTTTGTTCTCAATACCCTTCCTAATGATCCCAAGCATAGAATTGGCCTTCTTCACTGCCGCCGCACATTGGGTCGACACTTTCATCGACCTGTCCACCACCACCCCAAGATCTCTCTCCTGATCTGTCACAGACAGCTCAGAACCCATCAGCCTATATCTAAAGTTTTGATTTTTTGCCCCAATGTGCATGACTTTACACTTACTGACATTGAAGCGCATCTGCCATTTTGCTGCCCATTCTGCCAGTCTGGAGAGATCCTTCTGGAGCTCCTCACAATCACTTCTGGTCTTTACCACTCGGAAAAGTTTGGTGTCGTCTGCAAACTTAGCCACTTCACTGCTCAACCCTGTCTCCAGGTCATTTATGAAGAGGTTGAAAAGCACCGGTCCCAGGACAGATCCTTGGGGCACACCACTTTTCACCTCTCTCCATTGTGAAAATTGCCCATTGACACCCACTCGCTGCTTCCTGGCCTCCAACCAGTTCTCAATCCACGAGAGGACCTGTCCTCTAATTCCCTGACTGTGGAGTTTTTTCAGTAGCCTTTGGTGAGGGACCGTGTCAAATGCCTTCTGAAAGTCCAGATATATAATGTCCACGGGTTCTCCCACATCCACATGCCTGTTGACCTTTTCAAAGAATTCTATAAGGTTTGTGAGGCAAGACTTACCCTTACAGAAGCCATGCTGACTCTCCCTCAGCAAGGCCTGTTCGTCTATGTGTTTTGACGATGTCCAATTCCCAAACCACTGCACCATCCTGGCTCTCTTCTCATGACGCCATTAACGTCTGGGAAGAGCTCTTGTGATGTTCGTATATTATCTTCTGCTATGGGAAGAATGTGAGGGGAGACTCCAAGGAAGTCAGCTCTGGGGAGAATCATTGCATGTAGATTGGCCCTCCAAGAGGAATGTTATCAGGGGGTGCAATGTTTCTTTCGGACCCCTTTTCAAAGGGGTAGGGGAAGGGGTGAAAGTGCTGGGGAGGGTGGCAATGGGAGTGGGCAAACTGGAGGTGGGGTGGGGGCAAAACAGGGCCGGGGGAGGGTGAGAGTAGCCAGAAACGTCTTTGGAGTCCAGGTCATCTGCATGCTCAGCAGTGGCAAACTCAGTAAAACAGAAAACCAGATACACTCCTAAGTCTCTCTAAAATCTTTTAAATATAGAAAATCCTTGCAGAAAACTAGCATGTATGCACTGCTGAAACAGAGATGCCTGCGTTGGCTCGGTCATGTCATGAGAATGGATGATGGCCGAATCCCAAAGGATCTCCTCTATGGAGAACTTGTGCAAGGAAAGCGCCCTACAGGTAGACCACAGCTGCGATACAAGGACATCTGCAAGAGGGATCTGAAGGCCTTAGGAGTGGACCTCAACAGGTGGGAAACCCTGGCCTCTGAGCGACCCACCTGGAGGCAGGCTGTGCAGCATGGCCTTTCCCAGTTTGAAGAGACACTTGGCCAACAGTCTGAGGCAAAGAGGCAAAGAAGGAAGGCCCACAGCCAGGGAGACAGACCAGGGACAGACTGCACTTGCTCCCAGTGTGGAAGGGATTGTCACTCCCGAATCGGCCTTTTCAGCCACACTAGATGCTGTTCCAGAACCACCATTCAGAGCACAATACCATAGTCTTTCGAGACTGAAGGTTGCCAACACATGATATTTAGACTGACTCTAGAGTGGAAATTGTCCTATGTGGACCAAAACTTACTTCTGCAGCAGCTGCAGACACACAGTTGTGTCCCTGTGCTCCTATACATTCCTTCGGGGTGAGCAGATCCTCAAGCCAAAGAGCTACTGTAGCAGACTAGGGGCCCAATCCTATCCAATTTTCCAGTGCTGGGGTAGCTGTGCCAATGGGGCATGCCTTGCAGCCTGTGGTGGGAAGGCAGTCTCAGAGGCCTCCTCAAGTTATGGGAACATTTGTTCCCTTACCTCAGGGCTGCATTATGGCTACACCAGTGCTGGAAAGTGGGATAGGATTGGGCACTAGTTTGACACTGTAAGGAGTGTGGCCGGGCGCATATGACTTGTGGCGGCAGCTGCTGTGGTAGCAACCCCCGCCACTCTGTGCAGGCAGCAAGTCTGGGTGAATTGGAAAATGTAAGATCCTGGGAAATTTCCCCTTTTGGACCCTGGGCCTGGGTAAAAATTACTCCCTGTAACACCCCCCCCCCCCGTGGGCCCTGCATGTAGATACAACCCATAATCAGGATTGTGGGAGTCAGTGCCATATGACCAAAACAGATCCTACATGTGTACAGAGCATACATGCAAGTAACATGCACCTTTTTTAAATAACCATTTCAAGAGTATGTACTTGATCACTGGGTTTAAGAGCACAAAGCAATGATCTCTCTTAGGCCCACAGGTGCGATACTGTGGACTACTGGTGTAGAGTCTCTGAGCACACCTTGAAATTGATTATTATTTTTTATTGAAATGTATATATTTGCGCGCGCACACAAACAGTACAGTACAGTATTTGCTACCAAATACAGTATTTGCTACCAAAAGGTGGTCTGTCTGTACAACACTGGAGATGTCAGGCGTTCAGCAGCCTTGTGTAGTGAAGGACAGGCGAGGCAACATGGCAGCAGGGTAAAATGGAGGGCAGAGAGTTTGGTCTGTGAGACTGGAGACCAAGCTGGGAAGTGCATTTGGCAAAGATTCCCATTCTGGTGTCCTTCAAATGCTAGGACATGAACTCAGAAAGGACATTTTCCTTCTTCAAAGGCCTCACATGTTACGAAGGTAAAATCAACCACAGAAACTAAGAGGCTGAGAGACGGAGAAGCCAGTCCCCTAGCAGGGATGGGAGAACCAGAAGCAGGAGATTTGATTGTCCCTGCAAAGCTCACTCTCCTCCTCTTGCAGTCAAGCTGCCTTTCAAGTCTAGGTGTCTGGTCCCATTTCAGTTCACCCGAAAGCAGGCTCCACATTTTCAGTATCACTCCGGATGTCATCCAAAGCAGTGTCTCGAGCAGTGTCTCAAGTGTCTCAGATGAGGCAGCAGTGTCTTTCCCCATGATTATTCTTCTGGATGAGATATTTTTAGGAAGGCCAATAAAGCTGTGAAAAGCGAACAATAGGATCAGGAAAGCAGGTAAAGGAGAGTGAAGAAGTAACAGGTATGAAGAGAATAAAGGTCTCCATCTTCCTGAAATGACTCTGTCCTTTCTCTCTTGCTTTCCTTACTGATGGAACTGTCTCCCAGTGGGAACACTTGTGAGTCCCTTCTGTACTCCCTTCTTAGAACCCATCCTTTCCAGGAAACCCTTGGCATCACACTTTTGACCAACTCCACTGAGGTCCCAACACTTGAAAAGGCATCACAGAAACCATTGCAATTTATTCCCATCTTTGACCCCTTGCCTCCATATCCTTCCCTCCCTCTATTATCTCCCTTGTGTTAATATCTAGATTGTAAGCTCCTCCAGGCAGGGACTGATCTTTTTGCCCTACATAAATTTTCATGTAAAGTGATAGCACTACAGAAATTCTTTGTTTGGGGAAAACCACCAGGAGGAGATTGCCAGAAGGTTCTATGATGTCCCATTTAATATAGCTTGGAGGACAAAAGAATCACATCCCCCCCCCCTCCAGTAGCCTTCTGCCTGCTGGAAAGCCCTCCAGCCACAATTCACCAGAAATGAATGAGGGGAGTGAAATTGGTGAAATTGGTAAAAACAAATTGAGCTCTACAAATGATTAATGAAAGGAATTAAGATTTTAAGACTGAAACATTGAGGGGAACCTGAATCAGCACCAGGATGGGGCAAAGGGTTCAAGCCCACCCACCACAACCATGGCCCTGATGCAGACTGGGCTCCATGTACTAGTTACATTCAAAACATATACATGGGCCCCACTCAGGCACTTTTCTTATTTTCTGTTTTGACCATAGCCTCCTCAACTGATGTGCTGCTCCTAGATCTTTATGTGGACTTTGCAATGGGAAGTAACCGGAAATGTGAATCTCCAGCCATATCCCCAAATGCTACATTCCAAGGATGACTGCTTGATATTCAAGTGAGGTATCCTGAAATACCATTGTCTGGGCAAGATGTTGTCTGGGCAATGCTTCCACATTTCCAGGAATACTCACCACTTATAAAGAGGAATGGACCAGAGACCCAGCCTTCTAGAATCTCAGAGGCATAATGATATTTGCCGTGCGTGTGTCTTGTCTGAACTGCTCCCATGAATATGGTCATGGCGATGATGGCACAAAAACCTAGAGGTCAAAAAGGATGTATGAATATGACATTTGGGGATGATGTTGTCTGGCAGAGTGGAACCTTCAGGATTGTCACAGCGCGAAGGTTGGACTAGGAATGGCCGTGCACTTGATGTTGGAAATTCCTAATATAAATAATTGAGGGCACAATCCAAACCTGCGCTGGAGCAGGCAAGCCAGGAGGCTTGCGCTACTTCCAGCGCAGGTTTGTTGGGTGCAGCGGCTCAGCCAGAGGCAAGGGGAAGCTCTTCCCCTTACCCCTGGGTAAGGGTTGCGCACCCCTATGGGTCTCCTTGGACCTGCGCCACCTCTGGAGGTGGCGCAAGTCCGAGGAGAGCGGAGCGGCTCGAAGCCGCTTTGTTCACCCCGGAGACGGGGGTTGGGATCCGGCATAACTGCAAGGGTCCCAGCCCCGCCCCCGGTTCCCACCCTGGGGCCTCCCATCGCCGGCCCTCCCCCACCCAGAAACGCCCCCTCCTGCCTCCTCCCTGCCCCCCATGCCTACCTTCGCCGCTTGTGTCGGCGCGGGTGCGCTGGCACAAGCAGCGGGGAGGAAGCCGCCTCGGAGGCCTCCGTCAGCCTCCGTGCGTAGGTGCATCTGGATGCGCCAACCCAGCTTCCTCCCACAGAGGCGCAAATGTGTTTACGGCACGTTTGCGACCCTCCAGGGCCTCCTATGCTGGCATAACTGCCGGTTAGGATTGCGCCCTGAGTTTAGTAACAATGGAGGAGACAAGGATTGCAAGATGTCAGGATCAGACCAGGCTGGCCCAGGAAGACCTGTATTCAAATTCAGACCAGGGAATTGTATTCTTCAACTTGAGACCTTCAGCTACTCATGTTCAGCAGGCAGAAGAAATGGCTCCATTGGCCAAGCCTGGAACAGAGAGAGATTCCTTTTGCTATAGTGGACAATCAAGGGGCTTCTTCTTGCTAGCAAAGTAGAAGAACCTATGAAACACACAACAAACACAGGTCACCTCTCAATGCACCTGAGCCTATAGAAACACCCTAATAACTGAGATCACTTTGCATGGAATTGATGCATTGCTAAATGCTGAAATGTATCACCTGAAATGTCGTACCTGCCATACAGCTGGGTATACCTGACATCCTCAGCAGAGACATGGAGCCGACACGGGGTTCACAAATAGAGATAAAATAGCCAATGAAGGAGATGAAGCTGAGTATGACTGCAATTATCAAGAAGGCTCGGGTGGCATGAATGTACGCTAAAAGGAGCAGAAGGAGAGAAAGAGATTAAAGATGCCTCCGTGGAGAGGGAAGCAGCTTTCACCACCGAGGTCCCATGTAAATATCTAACCTAGTCCTGGAACCAGCATAGACCTAATCTCAGCATGACTCCATACAAGGGCATCAGAAGAACTTTTACTGGGTCAGCTTGTTGTCTGTTCCACCAAGATCAGAATGTGGAATGACTTCTCACTATGCATCTAGCAAAAAATCATGGCGTGTTTGCCCACTAGTTCCACCACCCCGCCACGTTCTCCCCATTCGCAGTGCCACCTGGATACCAGGTGAAATCTTCCAATGAACTTGGGGGTCCAGGTGGCAGTGCCTCCTCTGCGATCCTAGCATCCAACCCGCCTCACCTGCTGATTGACAGAGCTCTTCAGCTGCACAACAGAGCAAGAGTGAGAAGGGTCTGGGTGAGAAGACCCCAAAAGGAACATCCAGGAAAAGCTGCAACCTCATTATCTCCTTCTCTAGAGGATGATTTGAAGGACTATATCCAGGGTCCATTCTGGTGTCTTGGACTATTACAATGGAAGAGTGCATTGGGTCATGCAATCGTCCAGATTTGAAATACCCAGATGCAGCCCAAGCACCAAGGGTGCTCTCCCTGGCACCACACATATTGCTACAGCCCCAATCAAGTGCTAGCCTGTCCTCTATCCCATGTGGGTGGAGACATCCACTTGAAAGGGTTTTGTGGCAGTTGTGTTAAGATTCCTTGGCCGACAGCTAGTATCATGAACTCTGGTTGAAGCTATTCTTGGGATTTTTTCTTTTCCCAACATCATGCAAGGTTGAAAATTCCTGATCTTATTCAAAGCTCAGGGCTTGCTTTCAAGGGTCACCTGCCGGACGGTGTTGATTTCTGGAGACTCCAGGACGTTCCTGGAGGCTTAAAAATCCTACGGACAGCTCATTGCAAAAAGGGTCTCCCTGAAAGGAGATAGCTCACAAAGGACCAGTGAATGCAACCGCAGAATTCTTATCCCTAGTCACGTGGACTGTCAGAATTTGGCAGGGCTTCTCATTCAAGAGGTCAGCTGAGACAAGTCGACTCAGGCAGGATATTGGTAGGGCCAATTCCAGAGCCTTGAACCATTTATGACCCCACAATTGCTGCAAACTTCAGAACTAGAAAAGAGCTGTGGATCCTTCTCTAGTCTTCTAGCTACAAAGCCTCTAGTTCTCTAGCTGCAGAGGTGAAAGAAGAGCCTACCTGGTACATTCATCCCATATGAATGACATATCTTTCCCGAGCAATTTTTCCACAGTCCAAAGCTGTTCTGTGGTGCAGAGATCCAGCGCTTTGAAGTCAAGGCTAAGATGAGCGTCACAATGGCAACGAAGCAGAAGTACATGGCGCAAACCCTGCTAGCATCCATGGTGAGATGTGCGGAGGGATATTCACAGACAAGATGGGACGAACCTGGGAAAGGGAGAGCTGTGTGTTATTCCCTACCAGCTGCAACCTACGTTGGTCTAGGCTGAACTTCCCAACGACCACTGCCCAGCGATGGCCAAGAAGTGGGGTGGGCCCAGTGTGTACAGTGTAGGTGCTCCAAAGCTGTACGTGTTTAGACGCCTACCAAGGATTGTGGTGATGTGAAGAGATCATGTCATCAGCCAAGGTGCTTGTGTGGCTGTGTGTGTCCCCTTAATCTTTGGACACCGGTGAGTCACACTCTCTCTCCCCCCCTACCCTGACCTCCATTCTCTTGCGCCCTGTTCAACGGACACCTAAACATTCCATTTTGACCATTCTCTTCAACTGTCCTCTGATGTCACCTTCAATGATAAAGTCACACTGTCTACACAACTTCTGGTTTCATGGGAGCCCTTCATTTCTTTGTTCCCTTGTGGCAGGAGTGACAGCTGCCAATTAAAAAAAATGGAGAAATCCATATTTTTTTATCTTAGTTCCAATTGGGCCGTTCTCTTCCAATGAAAGGTAGCAGGAATGATGGACTTTTCTCCTTTCCAGAGAATGGAATGAGTTTAGCAATTTCTTATCTCTATGCCGCTGATGTTCTGGAAGGTTCTTTAAAGCCACAGATGCCTGGAAAGCTTCAACATCTGTTTAATTTTTTTTTTAGCTACAGTCATAATTTTTTCCATAGGATTAGGAAGCCTGCCTTCCTCAGATCGACCTTGTGTTCGATTGCCCCCTAAATCCTTGATAGGAACCAAACCACCTTAGTTCTGTGCATAAGCAAAAAAAGAAATTGCTGACACATAAGACACAAGCAGTGTGTAGCTAGCATGAGAACCAAGCAACATGTAGCTAAGCCTTGTTGTTGGCAACCTTCAGTCTCGAAAGACTGTGGTATCGCGCTCTGAATGGTGGTTCTGGAACAGCGTCTAGTGTGGCTGAAAAGACCAATTCGGGAGTGACAATCCTTTGCACACTGGGAGCAAGTGCAGTCTGTCCCTGGTCTGTCTCCCTGGCTGTGGGCCTTCCTTCTTTGCCTCTTTGCCTCAGACTGTTGGCCAAGTGTCTCTTCAAACTGGGAAAGGCCATGCTGCACAGCCTGCCTTCAAGTAGGCCGCTCAGAGGTCCCACCTGTTGAGGTTTCCCACCTGTTGAGGTCCACTCCTAAGGCCTTCAGATCCCTCTTGCAGATGTCCTTGTATCGCAGCTGTGAGAACCTGATAAACATTAAGCAAAGTCAGCAGTTCCCACACCCGATGGTGGCCAGAAGGACTGGATAGGAAGCAGGCCTGAAGACTTCAGAAGACCCAACCAAAAAAAGAAATGGAATAGATAAGAGTGAATGGGTGGGAATGTAACTGGGACCATCATGTGTAATGAGCTCAGCCCCCAAGGGGGCAGACACCTGCTTGTTTGAAATTACAATGTATAACTACTGAAGCCCTGCCTCGGAGGGGGGCAGAGACTTGTTTGTCTGTTCCCTCTGCGCAACTGTTTCTCTCTCTTCCGCAGAATAAAATTTGGAAGCGTTCCAAACTTTAAACCTGTTGATATTGATTTTGAGCCACTGGGACAAACTGGCAGCCCCCTAGGGGCTCTCGCAATGTGGCTTACAAATTTTTCCTTTGTTGTTGGTGATTTCCAGAACTTTCTTTGCAATATACACAGGTGGACAGCAATCTCATCCCTCTCTCCCCTCCAGTACATTCAAATTACACACATTAGTGGCAGCGGATATCACGATACACCATCATACAGGCCACAGCTGCACCATAAATAGTGCTGTGCAGAATGGAGCCACTGGTGCAAGCAGCCAGGAGCTCCACCACAGATGAATCCAGTCCATGCAGAGCAACACCAGTGTTGCGGTGCCAAAGGGCAGGTTGTGGGTGGTTTAGGAGAGCGGAGAGGGAGGCAATGGGGCAGTTTGGGAACTGGACTGGGCGGACCTGAAGAAACCTTGAAATTGATTGAACATTATATTTATTGGCGTATGTATTCGAACACAACAAACACTAAGATCTAAGTACAGTATTTGCTACCCCAAAAACGATGTCTCCATACAACAATGAAGATGTCCGGAATTATTCAGCAGCCTTGTGTAGTGGAGGACAGACAAGGCAACGTGGTAGGAGAGTAAAATGCAAGGCAGAGAGTTCAGACTGGAGACCAAGTTGGGAAGTGCATTTGGCAAAGATTCCCATTCTGGTGTCCTTCAAATGCCAGGAAATGAACTCAGAAAGGACAATTTCCTTCCTCAAAGACCTCAGATGTTATGAAGGTAAAAATCAAGATCAGAAACAAAGAGATAGAGAGGCCGAGAAGGAGCCAGTCCCATAGCAGGGACGGGAGGACCAGAAGAAGGAGATTTGATTGTCCAGGCAAAGCTCACTCTCCTCCTCTTGCAGTCCAGCTGACTTTCAAGCCAAGAGTCTGGTTCAGGTTGACTTTGCCCCAAGAGCAGAAGTTTCTGTCCTCCACCTTCTCAGTAGCACTCCGGATGTCATCCCAATCAGGAAGCATGTCTTTCTCCATTCTTATCTTTCTGAAGCACGTGTCGTTTGAGAAGCCAATAAACCTGAGAGGAGAAGAAAACAGTGGGACATGCAGCAGGACAAGGGGAACAAAAAAGGAGAACAGGTATCAATAGAACAAAGTTCTCTGACTCCCTGAAATGACTCTGCCATGTCTCTCCTGCTGCCATTCATGGAACTTCCTCCTAGTGGGAACACTTGTGAGTTACTCTTTCATCCAATTTCCTTCTCAAATCCCATCCTCCCCATGAAGCCCTTGGCATCACACATTCGGCCTCTTCCTCTGAGGTCACAGCACTTGAAAAGGCATCACTGAAACCATTGGACATTCTTCTCATGTATACCCCTTGACTCCGACTTCTTTCCTTGTGCCGTGCAAGCTGCCCTCGCCCCTCACCTTTGGAGCAATCTCTGGCACTGAAAGCAACATGGAGGAGATGACTCTGCATTGCTTTCACCACGAGGAATGGCTTCAACTGCTAGGAAGAGGGGTAGCTTGCATGGCACATTAAAGCACCCCGCAAAACCCAAAACCTAGTTCTGTGTCCCCCCACTCCGGTTATGTTACTGGTCCCGCAGTGCTGTTTTATGGGCAGGATGCTGGAATACATGCTTTTCAGCACTGACCTGAAATGTATACTCACCACTTACAATGAGGAGAGCAGCAGACGTCCAGGACAAATCAGGTCCAAAGGAATAATAAAATATTTGATCTTTAATTTTTCTTGGAACTGAAGTCACAAATACACTCATACCGATCATAGCAGAAAGACCTAGAGGGCCCCCCCCCCCCAAAAAAAGAGGTATTAATATGGCTTTAGGAAATGATGTCATCTTGCAGGTCCAGGTCTACAGAGCTTGTGTCCTGAGTACACTTCTGTACTGCAGCAAGTCATGGACTCTTCGTTCACAACAGGAGAGGAAACGCTTTCCACATGCGCTCCCTCCAACGCATTCTTGGCATCACCTGGCAGGACAAAGTTCCAAACAACACAGTCCTGGAACATGCTGGAATCCCTAGCATGTATGCACTGCTGAAACAGAGGCGCCTGCGTTGGCTCGGTCATGTCTGAGAATGGATAATGGCCGGATCCCAAAGGATCTCCTCTATGGAGAACTTGTGCAAGGAAAGTGCCCTACAGGTAGACCACAGCTGCGATACAAGGACATCTGCAAGAGGGATCTGAAGGCCTTAGGAGTGGACCTCAACAGGTGGGAAACCCTGGCCTCTGAGCGGCCCGCTTGGAGGCAGGCTGTGCAGCATGGCCTTTCCCAGTTTGAAGAGGCACTTGCCCAACAGACTGAGGCAAAGAGGCAAAGAAGGAAGGCCCATAGCCAGGGAGACAGACCAGGGACAGACTGCACTTGCTCCCAGTGTGGAAGGGATTGTCACTCCCAAATTGGCCTTTTCAGCCACACTAGACGCTGTTCCAGAACCACCTTTCAGAGCGCGATACCATAGTCTTTCGAGACTGAAGGTTGCCAACGGAAGTCATCTTGCAGAGCAGAACTCCCTAGCTTGGCACAAAGGGGAAGGGGGTGAACCAGGGGGGTGAGGAAGGGTTCTGTGCTAGATGTTAGATGTTCCTAAGATAATGAATGGTGTTCAGTAACAGTGGAGGAGACAAAGGTTGCAAAAGATTATTATTATTATTATTATTATTATTATTATTATTATTATTATTATTATTATTATTATTATTAACAACAGTATTTATATACTGCTTTTCAACTAAAAGTTCACAAAGCGATTTACAGAGAAAAATCAAATAACTAAATGGGCTCACAATCTAAAAAAATGCAAATGAATACCAGCAGACAGCCACTAGAACAGACAGTGCTGGGGTAAGGTGGGCCAGTTACTCTCCCCCTGCTAAAAAAAAGGAGCACCCACATGAAAAAGTGCCTCTTACCCAATTAGCAGGGGTTAGACCCATTTAGCCTGAGAGCTTGTGTATTCAAATCTAGGCCAGGAGACTAGGTTCTCCAACCTCAAGTTCCTGAACTACTTGCAATTAGCAGACAGAAACAGCTGCTCCATTGGCCAAATTGGGCATGAGAAGAGACTCTTTGTAATTCTGCTCACCAATCATGGGGTTTCATCCTGTCACCCAAACGCAGGAACTTATGAAACACACAACAGTTCTTTTTATTATGCCTCACAAGGGCTCTTCTCAGGGCTGAGCGCACCAGGACATGCCAAACTGAAACCAACTTGTTGGGAATTTGTTTCTAAATATTGAAATACAACACCTTCAATGCTGTACCTCCAAGAAAGCTGGAAATACTGGTCATCTTCAGGACAGATACGTGGACAATGCGGGGAATGTAAAAAGAGACAAAATAGCCAATGAGAGAGATGAGACTGAGAACTGTTGCTGTTGAAATGAAGGCTCGGGTGGCATGAATGTACGCTAAAAGGAGCAAAAAGAGAGAAGGGGGATGAGATTAAAAATGGGGAGAGTATTTATCAACTGTGTAGGTCTCATGTTCATGCTTACCCTGATTCCAGAACCTACCTAGGCCTAATCCCAGCAGGATGTCATGCAACAGCATCAAAAACTGACTGGCTCAGCTTGGTGTGTGTTGCACCAAGATCAGAGTGTGCTGAGCTTTTAGCAGTAGTAGGAGTGCACCACCCCAACAACATTCTCTCCTTCTGTAG